>NC_136285.1:13968753-14549030 GCF_964198595.1 Lampetra fluviatilis | reverse complement strand
AAGCACGTGAAGACTGCGCCCTCGGCGTTGCTTGTCTTAACCTTTCTCGGGCATCGCCCCCCATTCCTCCCGCTCCCCTGCCCCGCCCCCACCATTGCTCATCCCTCACCCTGCCTCCCCTCGGTAGCGATACTATGGGGGGCCCTGGGGGGAGCTGTGCCCCCTAATGTAGAGTAGTGCCCCCCCCCCCTTCAGGGGCGTAGCTGCGAGGCGCTTCACTTCAGGCCACCTCGGCCAGCGCTGCCCTTCGACATCGCTTCCTCCCTGTTGCCAGACTCTGAAAGCAATTCCACGTTCCCACGGCAGGAGTGAGTCTACCCAAATTGTGTAAATTAAACAAAATGTTTTGGTGATGCTGCTGCGTTCGCGGCGGTGTCCGAGCACAATTCGCTACACAGACACCTCACGCATGTTCTATGAAGAAGGCCCATTTCCCGAAACGTCGCTTTTTTGTTTTTTAGACCACACAAACGCACAGACGTTATTGACGGATGTGTTGATTTTTTTGTGAAACTCTGTCAGGAGATCATCACCACTCGGGGGCCCAATGGGGTCCCATTGTCTTACCCCCCCCCCACTCTTCAATCCTACTCCCCCCGGCCCCCACCACCCCCACCGCTGCCTCCACACGTCCTTTCCAGATTCATCAGCGACGGTGAAATGAGGTTCGCGATGTCGTGGCGACTCACGGAGGAATTCAGTAGCAAACCCCCAGACCCAGCCCCCCCCCCTCCTCAAATAAATAATAAACTAAATCTGCAAAGCGTGCAAGGAATCATAGAGAGAGTTCTCGAGGAGGGCTCGTGGGTCAGAGAACACGCACAGCAGTAGGAGCAGTAGCAGCGTTGACTTGGAACTCAACACCACCACAGCCACCACCCCTCGCCACCACCACCACCACCACCGCCACGACCACCACCACCACCACCCACCACCTCCGCTAACACCACCACCGCCACCACCACCACCATCACCGCCACGACCACCACCACCACCGCCACCACCGCCACCACCCCCATCACACCACCACCATCACCGCCACGACCACCACCCACCGCCACCACCACCACCACCACCGTCACCACCACCACTACCGCCACCACCACCGCTACCACCCCCGCCACCACCGCCACCACCACCACCGCCACCGCCACCACCACCGCCGCCACCACCGCCGCCACCACCACCGCCACCACCACCGCCGCCACCACCGCCGCCACCACCACCACCACCACCGCCACCACCACCACCGCCACCACCACCGCCACCACCACCACCCCCATCACACCGCCACCACCACCGCCACCACCACCACCACCGCCACCACCACCACCGCCGCCACCACCACCACCCCCCACCACCACCGCAACCACCACCGCCACCACCACCACCGCCACCACCACCACCACCACCCCCATCACACCGCCACCGCCACCACCGCCACCACCACCACCGCCACCACGACACTCTCCGTGTTGACTGTGAAGGGAGCGGGCGGCTCTGCGCTCAGCGCCCCAACGGCGGCGCCGAGCGCGACGCTCGCTGCCCCCCCCCCGCCCGCCCTATACCCTGTGCATATCCTGTACATCCCCAAACTATGATGTTGAGCAGCCGCAATTGGTGGTGCCCCCTCACTGCCGCGTCCCCATCACTCCCACCCCCTGCCCCCCACACTCGTCACTCCCACCCCTGCCCCCCACACTCGTCACTCCCACCCCTGCCCCCCACACTCGTCACTCCCACCCCTGCCCCTCACACTCGTCACTCCCACCCCTGCCCCCCACACTCGTCACTCCCACCCCTGCCCCCCACACTCGTCACTCCCACCCCTGCCCCCCACACTCATCACTCCCACCCCTGCCCCCCATACTCGTCACTCCCACCCCTGCCCCCCACACTCGTCACTCCCACCCCTGCCCCCCACACTCGTCACCCCCAGCCCTGCCCCCCACACTCATCACTCCCACCCCTGCCCCCCACACTCGTCACTCCCACCCCTGCCCCCCACACTCGTCACTCCCACCCCTGCCCCCCACACTCGTCACTCCCACCCCTGCCCCCCACACTCATCACTCCCACCCCTGCCCCCCACACTCGTCACTCCCACCCCTGCCCCCCACACTCGTCACTCCCACCCCTGCCCCCCACACTCATCACTCCCACCCCTGCCCCCCACACTCGTCACTCCCACCCCTGCCCCACACACTCGTCACTCCCACCCCTGCCCCCCACACTCATCGCCACGTGCTCGTGGGAGAGAGCGGGGCATGGGCGGGGAGGAGGGGGGCGGGGTGTGGGGGGCGGGGTGTGGGGGTGCTCGGAGCGGAGTGGGGGGCTGGATGTAACAGCGGTGCGTGAGACCCCCTCTCCTTCAGAATGCTGAATCACGAGTTGCCATGACCTCCTCCTCCTACCATACGGACGCACGAGTCATTGAAAACGATGACTCCCCCTGCCACTCTCCCCCCCCCCCCCCCGTACGTTGCTGGGTCACGGGTCCGATGCCCGCCCGCCATCTCCTCTGATGAAATGACCCTGGCTCGGACCCTGCCCTGAGCTCAGTGCGAGTATGTGGGTCAAGGTAAGAGAGACTGTGGCTACCGCTTGTCTCTACTCACGGGACTGAGCTCATCATTGATCCTCGCTAATCGAGGACATGGGGGGGGGGTTGTGGGGAGGGGGAGCTGCCCACTCAGCCCAACTTAGCCGTGACCCCTTGAACTTAACCACGACCCCTTTCTCCCCCCACCCCATCCCACCACCGTCCCACCACCGTCCCCCTCCTCCGCACTCTCTGCAACCGCTCATGGTCCTCCACTGTGGCACTGAGACCCCGTTCGATGACGTCATTGAGTCACACTGCTGCTGCTGGTGTCGTTCCCGCGTGACGCCACCGCGCGCGACGAGTGCGGGGAACACAGTGCGTTGTGACGTCACGAGAGAGGTGGATTCCCGGGAGCAGAGAAGACGCAAGGCCGTCGTGGGGGGGGGGGCGGGGGGGGGGGCGATTCTAGGGGTGGGGAGGGGGGTGGGGCCGGAATACTCTGGGCCTCACTTCAACAGATTCATTATTATTCACCCTTATCAATCATCCGTTCTTCATGCTTCCTTCCACCCAGCCATTGATTCCTCTTACCCACCCACTCATCCATTCACACACTCTCCTATTCACCCATAAAATCACCCGTTAATTCCCCCATTCAACCACTCACCAACCCATACACGCAAATATTCACCCACACATCCACATACCCATGCGTACTCCCATCACCCATCTACTCACTCCTCCACCAACCCATCCAACTCTGTATTCACCTATACTCAATACACCAACAGATTCTTACACACATCCACCCCATCACATATCCATCCACTTATTCATCCACCCCATGCCTCCATCCACCCATGCGCATATCATTTACTTACCCACTCGTCAACCCACTCAACCACCAACACACCATCCACTCATCCATCCAACTCACATACTCACCCACCCACCCAGCAACTCACTCATCGACCCATCTACATATCCTTATATTCACATGCCCATGTACCAACCCATCCACCCATCACCAAGCTCATCCACCCTTCCACTCACCCTTCCACGCACCCAATCACTCACCCACCCATCACCCCACTCACCCAACCACTCACCCAATCACTCACCCACCAATCACCCCACTCACCCACCCACCCAATCACTCACCCACCCATCATCCCACTCACCCACCCAATCACTCACCCACCCATCACCCCACTCACCCACCCATCACCGCACTCACCCAACCATCCAATCACTCACCCACCCATCACCCCACTCACCCACCCACCCAATCACTCACCCACCCATCACCCCACTCACCCACCCAATCACTCACCCATCCACTCACCCACCCAGCCAATCACTCACCCACCCATCACCCCACTCACCCACCCACCCAATCACTCACCCACCCATCACCCCACTCACCAACCCCACTCCACGAGCGCTCTGCTGCTGATCGTTCTCGCCCTCGCACGATGCTACTCCCGTGACGTCACGCGCGTGGCTCCAACTCGTGACCCTGAGCCCAGCCAGACTCGGGGGGAGGGGGGGGTACCCCCGCACCGTGGGGCCCCTCGCGGTAGAAGATTAACCCCGCGGCACTCGGTTGGAGGTGACCCCCACGGGTCCCCTTGACAGCGCCGCTCGGCGTCGCTCTGGCCGCTGGGCCCCTATCAGCCTCATCACCCTGATCACCCTCATCACCCTCACTCCATCAGCCTCATCACCCTCACTCCATCACTCTCATCACCCTCCGTAACACCATCATCACCCTCACTCCATCACCCTCATCACCCTCCGTAACACCATCATCACCCTCACTCCCTCACCCTCATCACCCTGCGTAACACCATCATCACCCTCACTCCATCACCCTCATCACCCTCCGTAACACCATCATCACCCTCACTCCATCACCCTCATCACCCTCCGTAACACCATCATCACCCTAACTCCTTCACCCTCATCACCCTCCGTAACACCATCATCACCCTCACTCCCTCACCCTCATCACCCTCCGTAACACCATCATCACCCTCACTCCCTCACCCTCATCACCCTCCGTAACACCATCATCACCCTCACTCCCTCACCCTCATCACCCTCCGTAACACCATCATCACCCTCACTCCCTCACCCTCATCACCCTCCGTAACACCATCATCGTGCATCAATCTACATAAGCCACTCCGCCCTCACGTCACTCCCCGTCGCGCCATCAGCCCGATCACGATCACTCCCTCCCCTCATCTACCCCACGACCCTCATTAACAACATCGTCATCCCCTGTCTCATCACATTCCGTCCCCACATCATCGCCATCATCCTCCACTTGGGTGCCTTCGTCCTTCGTCCGCCCATCGCCCACCACCCATCACCCCTCACCTCTCCATCAGCCATCATCGCCACCACGTCCTCCCTCCCCCCCCATCACCCCCCCCCCCCATCTCCCCGCGTGCCCCGTGTAACTGGGACATCGCCGGGCACGCGGTGTTCCCGAGCGCTCCCTCCGCTGCCCCCTCCCCTCGCTCCAGGACCCGCTCTGCCAGCGACTCGCGGTTGCCATGGATACGTGTTACTGTGGTGACGCCGGTCGCCCCTGACAACCGAGGCAGCAGCAGCAGTCGCCGCAAGACAGAACGTTCTGCTCGCGCGACCAAAAGTTCCAGATCCTCGTCCCCCCCCCCTTCCCCCCCCACCCTTTCCCCCCCCCACCCTTACCCCCCCCCCTTTCTACCCCCCACCACCCTTCCCCCCCCACCCTTTCCTCTTTCCAGCATCTTCCCCCATAACCCCGCCCCCTAAACATCGCCCCCCCCCCCGCCGCAGCCGCTGTAATTACATTGCCCCGTATTCGTGTCACACAGCAGAGAGGCAGGACCCAGCCTCCGCGTACCCAGGACAGAACGACCCAAAGCACCGCCCCCCTCTTCCCCCACAGCCCCCGAGGTGCTAAACGTGGACGGGGTGGGGGGCGGTGGGGGAGGATAGGCGGGGGGGGGGCATTGCTTTTGTTGCAGGGTGGCGATTGAGTTTGATGGTAAGTGGCTCTGTGTAAGATTGTTAGTAGCGCGGTGTCTTGAGCTGGCACCTGCCTCACTCACTCACCTGGCTCACTCACTCACTCACCTCACTCACTCACCTGGCTCACTCACTCACTCACCTCACTCACTCACCTCACTCACTCACCTGCCTCACTCACTCACCTCACTCACTCACCTGCCTCACTCACTCACCTAGCTCACTCATTCACCTGCCTCACTCACTCACCTCACTCACTCACCTGCCTCACTCACTCACTCACCTGCCTCACTCACCCACTCACTCACTCACCCACTCACTCACCTCACTCACTCACCTGCCTCATTCACCAATAGACGTCTAATTATAGATAACAACAACCGCCGTTCGGCAGGAGGTCACGGGACACACTCGGGTGCCATGGGTTGATTTACGGAGATGAAGATGCACTACCTGTGCTGCCTGCTGTGTCTTAGTGTTGGCTCACATACAGATCCACTCACATACGCTCACGGTTCGGTTGCAGCGGTCGCCCTGGTTAATACTGTGGGCAGTATATTAACCGCGGTAATACTACGCGTCCTGTGCTTCCCAGCGGACATTAAAGATGACGTGGCGTCGTTCGCAAGAGTCGACCATTGTGTGCCGGCATCACGGTCCAAATTTGACCATTTCAAACATTACACCGACTCGATTGGGATCACACAGCAGCAGCAGCAGTGGTAGCAATCATCGTCGCCTACCGGCAGACGAAGACCCGTTTGCGGGGCCAGGCTCCTGGTCACCTTGCGCCGCAAAGGGACAGCTGCCGCCAGGGGTGCCCCTTACACTCGCGTTGAGATTAAATATAAAAAGCACTCTGAGAGACCCAGACACGTCTACAAATCTAAATCAGCTGACGCCTCCCGTGAATCACGTGGCTTATGTGTGGCCACCCCCACCCCTGAGTCCCTCCCCCTCTCCCCTCCGCCCCGTGTGAAAACAGACGCCCCTCCGTGCAGCAGCAGCAGCGTCGGAGCCCTGATGTAGCCTCTTCCTCCTACCGATCCTCATCTCACCTGACCCTTCACTCCCGTTTTTCCGCTCATCTTCTCTCCCATCCTGTCCCATGTATTCCCACTCTTTGTCTGCTATCCTCACTTGCCCGTTCCTTTCTTGCCCCCCCCCACCCCCCCTTACATCACATCCTTGACTCTGCTCCCCACTTCCCATGGTCGCGCGGCCACGGCTACAAAATCGCTGGTATTGCGACTTGGGGCAAATATTTCAAAACGTAAGTCTTTCTCATGATTCTCACCACGTGGCAGCAGTCATGAGACAGATGCCGCGAGTCACCCCCTCCCATCCCCACCCGCCGCTGCTGCTGCTGCCACTGCGGCGGCGGTGACGTGCGCAGGGAGTGGTGGGACGGATGCCAAGGGCGGGCAGCTCCTCCACCCAGGGCGTGACGATCCCTCAACTCATTCACACAGAAGCGTCATCAGCTCTGTAACGCTGTGCAGACGCAAACACAATAACCAAGAAGACAATGACTGCCTCTTTTTAGATATCTGTCCCTCCGCCTAAATACATATATATGTGTGTATCAGAGTTGAGTGTGATTTTTGTTTTACACGTCTCGTGAGCCACGCACGGCATTCTGGGAGCGCGCAACCATCAGCAGCATTGATTAGTTGGACACAAACACTCCCAGGGGCCGTGTAGCTTGATGGGATGTGTACAATCACCTTTGTTGTTATGCGGAGTGACGGATGTGGGTAAGAGACACGTTATAACAATATAGTTTACCCATTATGGCAATAAAACAGATGTTAATACACCAAACAGAATCCCCTTTCCAGGAATCCTGTCTGCATTAACCACACGTACTTGTGGTGAACATGCAAACAAAAACATCCTCTGATAATTATATATGCATTGTCTTTGAAACCGATTGGTCCACACCAGAGACAGCTTTCTTTAGACCCAAGTCTCAAAGTGTTCCACCAGAGAATGCCAAAAGGCGAACAGCACAAAGACAATGCACTATCAGGGCATTTATAGCTCGGAGTGAGCAGCTACAACATGGGACCTTTCATGCAAGTATCAAAATATAACAGTAAGTTTTACCCTTTCTGGCAATAAAACAGTTGTGTTAAGATATTAAAACACCAAACAGATTCCTTATTCCGATGCAGACAGGAGACACATTGTCAGCTGCTTGGCTTCGTCGCAGAGGGGGTCCTTGCCGGAAAACATCTGGCATAGACATCTGGAAGTTCGCCAGATGTTTATAGGCAATCATTCTCCGAGACTGTTCCGTTTCATCCACAGTTTGTTCACCACACTGCAGGTCACAACAACTGATCCATCCACTCACCACACTGCAGCTCACAACAACACACTCACCCACTCACCACACTGCAGCTCACAACAACACACTCACCCACTCACCACAATGCAGGTCACAACAACCACTGATCCACTCACCACACTGCAGGTCACAACCACTGATCCACCCACTCACCACACTGCAGGTCACCTCACCCCGCTCTCCCACCCTCTTCCCTGTCACCGTTCGACTTTGGAATTCCCTCCTCCCATAGTCATAGTCTCCTTCTCCCCCGCCCCCCCCCCCAGGTTCTTACAATAACAATAACAACCTTGCTCGACTCAAGAAACACGATGAAATCTTATCTACTGCACCTTCAAAAGAAAACTAAACGACTTATTTTTATAAAATAAACATTTTTTTTATTTTACCACGTAAGGCCCACTGAGCATTTTAGATATTTTTCAGAAGCGATCCGGCCACAAATGATGAGCTCAACGAAGCGGCTTATCAAGCGGAAATGTTTAGCAGCCAAATACTCTGAACGCACATTGATTCTAAATGTGGAGGGAAAAACCGGAGGACCCGGAGAAAAATCCATGCGACCACGGGGAAAGAGACACCGTAAACTCCAAATATACAGCAGCAGGCGTCAGGGTCGGGATCGAACCCACGGCCTCCTGTATACCAGGCGAGGGAGTTAACATCCCCTAGCCACCGTGGCGCTGCTTGTTGCTGGCCGCTCGACTTGTTGCGGCCTGCGCTTCATTCAGAATCGCGGTTCCTGAGCGGTGCGCGACGCCCCCGGGACTGCCGGGGCACAGCGGCGGCGCTCACGTGGATCTGGGTCGGGAGGTCGAGGGGGTGGTTATGGGTAGATCGATCAGAAGGGGGGCCACGAATATCGTTGGCGTATTGGTGGTTGTCGGGGCGGGGGGCTGAGACGAAAGTGGGGGGGGGGGTCTTTAGGTAGCCGAGCGAGCTCTGTTGGACGTTGGGATGGCGGCAAGGGGAGCAGGGGGGGGGGGCGTTTGGAGAATCTGGCAAATTGATAAGGAGGGGGGCGAGTTCGGAATCGGGGGGGGGGGGGGAGTGGGGGGAGGGGCTAGATGCTCATTGGGGGGCTCGTTAGGAAGGGTGTCCGGGGTGGCGGTAGATTGAGAGGGAGGTGGGGGGGGCAACCTGTTTGTTGGAGTTTGTTTGAAAGGGGGGGCAGGGAGGAGTTCCACGGGAGGGGAGGGTGATTGTGTTCTTTGGGGGGCTCGTATCGAGAGCGGGGGGTCGCTTGGGAAGCGGGAGGGGGGAGGTCGGGCGGGGCTGAGGTGGAATTCTTTGTCTGCGATGGAGGTGACTTCATATCCTCGTGTTTTGTAGTTGGGCAGACTTGGGGGCTGTGGGTCCGGGTGTTTGGCAGGGTGTGTGGATGTTTTTGTCAGAGTTGGCGGCAGCGGGGGGGGGGGATCCATGGGGAAGGGGGCCCCTGTGGGGGGAGATCGGGGGGGGGGCTATGAATCCCTTTCCGCAGTGGAAATGACTCCACGCGTCTCGCGGCCTCATCCTGTTTGTCGCGCTCTCTGACAGCCCCACGTGTCCCCACGTCTCTCTCTCTCTGCCGCCTTATCCCGACGCGTTACCACCTTGGTGGGTGCCCCGTTAACCTCGCGGTTACCGCATTGTCCTGGTGGTTACCGACTTACCCTGGTGATTGTCCCGTTAAACTACTGGTGGTGGTTAGCATGTTGCCATGGCGGCTACCGCTGTACCCTGGTGGTTACCGTATTACCACGGTTTAGTTTATAGAGTAATTACTTTTTGTTTGGCACATTTAAGAAAGGGGTTATGATCGCGGCTCCGCGTGTGTGTGTTGTATAATCCTAATTGAGTAACTTGCTGGCTAATTTTCGAATGCGGCAAATTCGAACCCTGACTCGGCAGGCAGTGGCCTGGTCTGCCAAACAACGTCGGTGGGTCTTTGACGTCGATCGTGAAACAGACGGCGCGTATCATCATCATCATCATTATTGTTGTTGTTGTCATGGTTAATACACCCGCGGTATTAATCAGCGGCCAATGCGCGACTTCCGCTAAGCCACGGCATGGCCCCTTCGCCTCCGTGATCACTCTGCCGCGTCTCCGCGTGTCACACCGATTGGCGTCCGACTCGGCACCCTCATCCCACAGAGAGGGCACCTCGCCTCTGAACGTCGGGCGGTGTGCCCAGCATCGGTTCGAGCGAGCCTGACCCCGATGTCCGCGAGACACGGAACGTGCACATCGGTACAACGCTTTGGGCTCGCGTTGTATCGCCGACGCTGCTGGAACGACGTGCACTCTCAGAAGCGCACTGAAAATAAAATACTAAAAATACTTTTAACGTTTTTCTTTTTTATGTGGAGACACAAATATGTGCAGACACAAATATGTGCAGGAGGAGGAGACACATCGTCTTGCTCAGTGATTCTGTCTCTCTGTGTGCGTCTCGCTGTATGTGTGTTTGTCTGTATCTATGCAGTTGTGCACCCGGAGGGGTGGGTGGGTGGTTGGACGAAGCTGGCATTTGCCCCCTAACCCTCTTAACATTTCTCGACGGCCTCTCTACGTCAAAGACCATTTTTGAGATATTTCATAAAATAATCAATGAATGAACGTTTGTCTGCATTAGCACCGTCGTCAGTATATGGGACACGTGGTAGCCGGGGTGCTGTGTCGCCGCGTGCTCCACTGTGAGTCAGCGCCTCCCTGCGCGTGTCCCCGTGTCTGTGCCTGTCCTCTCCGTGTCACCGCCGAGTCTGACTTCATGTGTCGTCGTTTCCTTCTTTATCCCGGAGAGCCGCACTGAGCCGGCCGACTCCTTTGCGGCAGCGTATCGCCGCGGCTGCTGCATTGAGGTTGTTTTTGTATTTGAAGATGCTTTCAGCCGATGAGTGATTAGTATTATTATACCACGTGGAAGGAAACCGGAGCACCCGGAGAAAACCCAGCCCTCGCGCGAGGGGGAAACACTATATCCCCGTACTGATGGAAACAGATGGCGATTAGTCCACTTGCTGTACTGCCTTCTCCTGGCCAGCCAGTGTACGGCTCCTCCTTGACGCCCACGGGAAGGGAATTTCACAGCCCATCTGTGTGTGATCCACCAACCCCCGCTGCTGCCTCCACAGCGCTGGGTGACTGCACGGGCAGCCACGTGCATAGGCACCCAGCTGGTCACCTCATAACACGTGCAGCGAGCATTCCACACTTCTTCACGTGGCGGCCTCGAAGTGCACCTAGCCTGGCACAAGCGCCGTGCCGACGTCACCGCCACAATGGGCCATTGTTCGGTGCCAAACAACAATGGACAAGCGTGATGCACGTGCTCTCGCTTTGAACGTATGGATGTTTGTTCGAAATTCCTCGATTATATCACGGGGGAGCTGGTGCCTCTCTGTTTGCACGTGTTGTTGTTTATATTCGTCTGTGCGTGTCTCAGTGTACGTGTGTGTCTCAGTGCCTGCACATGTCTATGTGTGTGTTTGTCTGTGTATGTGTTTATGTGCTGTGTGTGTGTGTGTTGCGTGGGTTGTGGTGAGCGGTAGTGCAGTGATTGGCGCGCTGCGCTACGAAACAGGCGACCCGAGTTCGGTTCCCGCTCCAGGCCAACAGCAGTGGCGGTGATCTGGGCCGGTCGTGGACCCTCCCATCGGTTGAGTCAGAAGCCTCAACTTAGTCACTGGGTACGATGTGTGACCACTAACGCTGGCAAAACAAAGGCGGCCAGGGCAGAGGCGGGGAGACAAAGCAAAGCTGACCACACCGCTCCCTCGTGCGCCGCGCCTTCACGGTCGCTCGATAACAGATCTTGCACCGTCAGCCTGCGTGGGCCGCACGGGAGACCTTTGTCTTTGTATTTGTCCGCGGCCGAGCCTCGAGAAAAACACGCGGACCAAAAACAAAACTCGAGGAGAAAAACACGGACGCGCTTCCCGCTTCCTCCGCCTGCCGGCTCCCGACCTGAGCTCAGTTCCTGCGGAAAAAGCCTCGCGACCCCCGCTCCCCTCTAGCCCCCCCCCCCTGCTTCCTCTGCCCCCCCTGCTCCCCCGGATGCTCCATCTGCTCCTGCTCCCACCTGCTCGCTGTCTTTGCCCCGTTTCCACCCTGCGCCTTGCTGCGCCTTGCTGCTCCTTGCTGCTCCTTGCTGCTCCTTGCTGCTCCTTGCGGCTCCTTGCTGCTCCTTGCTGCGCCTTGCTGCTCCTTGCTGCTCCTTGCTGCTCCTTGCGGCTCCTTGCTGCTCCTTGCTGCGCCTTGCTGCTCCTTGCTGCTCCTTGCTGCTCCTTGCTGCGCCTTGCTGCTCCTTGCTGCTCCTTGCTGCTCCTTGCTGCTCCTTGCTGCTCCTTGCGGCTCCTTGCTGCTCCTTGCTGCTCCTTGCTGCTCCTTGCGGCTCCTTGCTGCTCCTTGCTGCTCCTTGCTGCTCCTTGCGGCTCCTTGCTGCTCCTTGCTGCTCCTTGCTGCTCCTTGCTGCTCCTTGCTGCGCCTTGCTGCTCCTTGCTGCTCCTTGCTGCACTCAGTGTTCCGGCCCGATCCTCGCTGCTCCCCATTGCCCCCATAGATCCCCTTGTTCCACTTGATCCCCTTGTTCCACTGTTCCCTTGTTCCCATGTCCCCTTGTTCCCATGTCCCCTTGTTCCCATGTCCCCCTGTGCCCCTGTGCCCCTGTTCCTTATTCCCCTATTCCATTGTCCCCTTGTTCCCCTGTGCCACTGTTCCCTTGTTCCCCTGTTCCCCTGATCCCCCTGTGCCCCTGTGCCCCCTCTGCTCCCCCGGGTGCCACCTGCCTCCCCGACTCACTCCGTGCCGCTCCGAGCCACCTGGTCCACGTGTTCGACAAGAGCACGTGGCGGCCTCATCATCACCTCCTCCTCCTCATCCCCACGGTGTCAGTCATGATGATGATGATGCTTCTGATAGTGCTGCTACGCTCCGGTGTTAATCGGGGACACGCGGCTGCTGGGGTTTCGAGGTCCCCTCTCTGATCTCCCCGAGGACCCCCCGACAGGCCGGGCTTGAACTGCGTCGCCACTCATCCTGTTTTTGTCAAAGACAAAAATAGTGGCGACGAGACGCGTCCTGCCCCCACCCCTCGACCCCACCCCCAACTCCCTATTTTTGACACCGCCTTCCTCCACCCCCCCCCCTACATCCTCGACTCCCCCCCCCTACCCCCGCGTTCAGACTACGGCGAGAAAATTCTTGGACTTAGTATCTGAAACTTCCTCTGGATCAATGAGTCGAGAGGCGAAGGTAGGGGGGGGGTGGGGTAGGGGTGTGTGAAGGTATGTGGAGAAATGGTCACTGTTAGGTTCAGGGTCAAGTTTATAGTCATGGGTAAGGTTCAGGGCTAGATCCAGGGTTAAAGTTAGAATCAGGGTTAAGGGTTAGCTTCAGGGTTAGGGTTGGAGGCATGCTCACCACCAGGGCTAGGCTCATTTAAACTAAAACTAAACTAGTTATTTTATTTTACCACGTAAGGCCCACTGAGCGATGCAGCGCTTTTTCAGATGCGACGTGGCTGTCGCAAATGACAGCTCCACGAAGCGGCTGATCGTGTGGAGATTTACAGCAGCCGAAGACTCTAAACGCGTGTTTCTAAATGTGGAGGGGAACACCCAGAGAAAGATCCACGCGACCACAGGGAAAGCGAGAGAGAGAGAGCGAGAGGCCGCAAACTCCAACATATACAGCAGCAGGCCTGAGCAGGGGTGACGCGGACCTGAGCGTCAGATCGGACGTAGCGATGGCATGAGATGGTGGGGAGGGATGACGTTTGTCTTCGCTCGCTAAGGAGGAGGAGGAGGTCCCGGTCGTGAGGGGCCCACTGGGGAGCACGCAGCGCAGAATGTTTACCCGCGTCTCGGGGGTTTCATCGTAAGCGGCCCGAGATCAAATTGATGACAAAAAAGAGGCGAGCGGGTCAGGACGCTTTCGAAGGCGACGATTGGAATCAACAACAAGAATTAATATTTACATTTGTAAGGCGCATTTCATCCGTAGATCCCACAGTGTATGGACAGCAGTAAATAAACAGATCATGCATGGAGGGGGGGGGGTTAAAGGTCAGATGAAGGAGCTTCGTTTTTAAGGGAGACGTAATCAGAGCGAACGACTCTGATTGTCTGCTTAGCAAAGACAAAGCGTCGTTCCAAAGCTCGGGGACTGTAAAGTGGCACGAGGCCGATCACCCCTGCAGGAACAGAGCCTTGGCCTCGGAGTAGTTCGTCGAAGGCAATCCGTTGGTGTATCGAGATCGATCCGTTGGTGTATAGAGATCGATCCGTTGGTGTATAGAGATCGATCTGTTGCTGTCAATATAGCGGATCAATGTTCACGAGCAATGCTTGCGCCAGATGTGTGCATGTTGAACTTCAGATCGCGCGAGAACACGACGAGAGCCTCCGTGTTAAACTAACGCGGCGTGCTCTTTGGTTCTTTCGGTATGTCTACTCACGTGCCTTGACCGAAAGAGCGAAAGAGTATGGATTCCTGCAGTAACGAAAGCTTCAAATCAAGATGAACCCGGCGTGGCCCCAAGGAGGGACGCGCGCTTGCACCCGCCCCGATAGAGAGGAGAAGGAGACACCCGCGGATGAAAGAAAATCTCAAGAATCCGGAGGCATTGTATTCGTGGTTAAGAAAGGCGTGTGTGTGTGGGGGGAGCGGTGGTGTAGCGGTTAGCGCTACGCTGCGCTACGAACCTGGCGACCCGAGTTCGATTCCCGCTCACGCCCACCGACACCAGTTACGAGTAAATTATATAACCAGAGGTGGGCCTCCCCTAGGTCGACTTAGCCTCAAATGAACACCTGGTGCGATGTGTGAACATTGCCACGATATGAGAAAAACGCGACCGGGTGTGGTGGTGCTGACCACCCACCCTCTCGTGCGCGGCGTCGGCCTTCATAGGTGCTGCTCGCTGACAGCACTTGTCCCCAGCAGTATGTTAAGGCTATCCGGGGGATGTTTGTCTTTGGCATTGAGACAGGTAGAGGTGGCGGTGGTGGTGCAGTTGGCGTCTGGATCTGAGCGAAGCCGCGTCCCTGGCCCCCGGCAAGGTGGGAACGGGTTCGGAGGGCGGAGGGGTTTACAGACCCCCCCCCCGCGACCACAACCTCCTCCGTGCCGCGTGGGAACCCGTGCCGCGTGGAGTTCCCGCCTCTGCGCGCCAATCACGCCCCGCCCCGCTCAGCGCCCCAGGGGGCCACGTCATCACCACCTCGATCCCTACCGCCTCCCCCTCCCTTCCCTCCCCCCACCACAACTCCCCCCCCTCTCCCCAAACCCCCACCACCATCAGCTCACCTGTCCGGGCAGGTAAGAATCCCACCTCGCCCAACGAACACCTGCGCCAGAGTCAGAATGCGACGCCTAACGTGGTGTGAGCGTGCGCGGGGAGTGGTGGCGCAGTGGTGAGCGCACTGGGCTATGAATTAAATTCTCACGTGGTGTTACGAGCGTTTACCGATGCGATCAATTATTTGTTTCGGCAGCTCGCTCACTCACCCACCCGCTCACTCATTCACTCACCTGCTCACTCACCCACCCGCTCACTCAGTCACTCACCCGCTCACTCACCCACCCGATCACTCACTCACTCACCTGCTCACTCACTGACCCGCTCACTCAGTCACTCACACGCTCAGTCACTCATTCACTCACCCACCCGCTCACTCAGTCACTCACCCGCTCACTCACCCACCCGATCACACACTCACTCACTCACCCACCGGCTCACTCATCCACCCGCTCATTCACTTACCCCCTCACTCATTCACCCGCTCACTCGTTTCACCTACTCACCCACTAACTCACCCACTCAATGGAGAGTTGGATAACAATTCCCACAGCCACAATTATAAGAGAATTATAATTATAAGATAATAAAGTGGCCTAAGCCTATGATATATATGCGTGTATGAATCATAACATAGGTTGCAAAGAACTGCGTCTTCAATACAATAGCTGAATCACTGCTATATTTAAAAGGAGCATCGTGGTACATAATTCGTTTTAAAATGTGGCATTTCCACTTGACATCGGTTAAGAAATTTTAGGACGTCATAAATGTCAAGGGTTTAAATTTGGACACAAAAAACGAGATATACGTGTAAGTGAAGTACCAGCATTAAACCACCTAAATGATTATAGTGTAATAAAAACACGAACTATTTATCCCGGATAGCCGCACTGAGTCACGTGGCTGGTTTTAAGGAGGAACCTGCTGGTGTCACATTGGGGGTTTGTTTATGTTCAGATGTTTAGAGCGCAATTCGTGATGAGTGTGTTTATTATTGTTTTTATTGTGGGAAGGAAATCGGAGCACCTGGAGAAAACCCACGGCTTGCACGAGGGGGCAACGTTGTATCCCCGTATAGATGGACGACCATAGTATACTTATTATTTTAATTGTCTACTGCTTACTAATTACATATGGACAGTGTCTACTAATTATATGTGTTACTAATAAAAGCGTCGTTTTGGAGAAAACACATATATACTCTACAAAAATATATTATATTCTATATACTTGAGTGATATATCACGATACGAATGTTTGTCGAAGTAGCGCTCACATATCGTAACGAGAGGAGGCTCCGTGCCTGTAGGATCGCCAGTTCACCAGCATTGATTCAAGCGAAGATTACTCTTTTGCTGATGTCGGAACCGGTCCAGTGTTTTGCTTGTCTTGAACCAATTCTGCTGATATACTCAACTAAACTAGTTTTATTTTACCAGGTAAGACCCACTGAGCTATATAGATATTTTTACGAAGCGACCGGGCCCAAAATGATAGCTCAACGAAGTAGCTTATCGCGTGGACATTTATAGCAGCCAAATACTCTAATCGCGTGCTTCTAAATGTGGAGGGGAAAACCGAAGGACCCGGAAAAAAATCCACGGGAACCCCAGGAAGAAAATGCAAACTCCAAATATACAGCAGGCATCAGGGTCGGGATTTGAACCCACGACCTCTTGCATACCAGGCGAGGTAGTTAACATTTCGCCACCGCGCCGCCTTTCATGTGATAGAAACATAGGCCATGGTCTGAAACGTCGCCTATTATGTTTGTCTTTCAAGTTCACACTCACACACGCGGTGTTGCTAATGACACTGAACGGGTGGAGTTTGTTGTTGTTGTTGGTTGTGGTGTTTGGGCACCACAGCCAACGCAGCAGCAGCATCACCAAATAATATTCAGTAAGCGACGGTTCGGGCCATGGCCCTTCTTCACCGTGGAGAGATTGAGGTTTATTATTTCTGCATTAGAATTCTACGTAGCTTTTCATTACCATTGTATACAATATTAATTAACTCTTGAGATGTGTGTGCGTTTGTTTTGATGTGTGCGCCAAAACCTGAATGGAAATTGCGCCACAAGGACTCGAGGTATTTATAGAATTTGGCATTTGTGTGACTGGCAGGTCCTCCGTGTCACTCGCCCTGATGGAACTCAGCGATCCTCCAGTCTGAAAAAAAAGGTAAAGACGCGTGGCATTGACGACACGAATAGGCCGGCCGCCGATGACCGCACCCACCCGCAACGCTGCCCCGATCTCGTCCCCCGAGCTCGTGAAGCTAAGCAGGTCGTGAGACTGGCTCGTCGTGCGTGTATGGGCAACCAACACCACCAACACCACCGCCACCGTCAGGCACAACAGGTGTTATAGGCTGTCTGCAGGGTTATGTTACCCGCAAGCGGTCGCGCAGCAAAAATAAATAGTTGTACTGTACTGTGGTCCAAAGCCTATGCCCCCCCCTCACCCCACGTTCACTAACCCGTACTGACCAGCGTGGTGAAGTATGGTCTAATGGCTCCCTCCCCCCACCCCTTAAGACCCGCACGGTGTAGGGAGGCCCTTATTCAGCAGTGGATTGACAGGACTGACTGTACATGAGTTTGGAGTGTACACGTGATATATAGAATTGTGGTGTGTCTGTGCATATGAGTGTGGTGTGTGTATATGTAGCCCGCATGCCCAGCCACCGCATGCCCAAGCAGCTTCTGTTTGTTCGGATAGAGGGGGCTAAACAGGCGCGGCACGGGCTAGAGAAGAGATGGAGTGATGTAGTACAGAAGGATGTGGAGCTGAGTGGACTTGCCGATGACTGGTACCAGCGGTGTCAAGATCGGCCTCTGTGGAGGAAGTTTGTGAAGGGCGCTGCTGAGGAGTTGGAGGCAGTCGCCCTTCAGAAACAACGAGGGGGGGGGGCGGAGCGACGCTCACAACAACGAGCGGAGCGCCGGAAGGCTAAAACGCAGAGAGTTGGCATAGTGGGGAGCACAACTGGGGCATCTGCCAGTCATCTCAGTCGCTCAACCCGGAACACCTTGGTCTGTTCCGTGACCTCCTGCCAGCGAACCTTCAACGTGGTTCAAAGTGCACCTAGCCAGGCACATGCGCCGTGGTGACGTCACCGCCACTAAGTGGCGAACGGCGGTTTTTTCAGTTTCATTTGAATGTATTAAGTATAACCCTGTGAGCCATGCGGCTCTTGACTCGGGTGCAACCGCAACGAACAAAATATGAACAAGAAACATCTTAAAGTGACTACACGCAACAGAAAAATCCAGGAAAAAACAGCAAAAGTCTTCCAGAAAAAAACACCGCATTTGTTGTTGGTAGTGCAGCGGTTAAGGCGCTGCACTACCAACAACCCGGCGGTGACCTGAGTTCGATTCCCATTCACGGCCACCAACACCAGACCTGGGCCTCCCCTCGGTCGACTCAGCCTCAAATACGTATACCTAGTGCGGTGTCTAAAACATCGCCACTTGGGAGACAATAGCGGTCGGGCGTGGTGCTGGCCACCCATCCCCTCGTGTGCCGTGCCGGCTAGCAGCACTTGTTCCAACATAGCAGGTTCAGGCTATGCGGGGGATGTCTTTGTTGTCTATTTTTGCATCTTGTTGCTTGTATTTTCCATGACGAAGCTCACGGTAATTGTCGACACGTGCTTCATTGTTCTTGAATTCTAATTGACTCTCCGAGTTGAACATGATTTGTCGAACCGGGTGTGTGACCGTCGGTAAAATGCACGGATGGAGCCCCGGGTAAACACATTCCTGCGGAGGGAGCTGGTAAGAACGTTGGGTTGCTCGGTCAATGGCCAGGGTCAACGGCGGCGTGGTGTATTCCGCAAATGTGGCCGACTGTGAGGGCGGGCACAAGCCGACGTGAGTAGGTTAAACGTTGAGTTGTATAAGGGCACCACGGGGTGACCAGCCCCTCCCCACCCAGCCCCACCCCTCCCACCCCCCACCCAGCCCCTCCTCACCCTCCCCTCCCAGCCCCACCCTCCCCACCCAGCCCCTCCCCACCCTCCCCTCCCCACCAAGCCCCTCCCTCCCCACCCAGCCCTTCTCCACCCTCCCCTCCCCACCCAGCCCCTCCCTGCACGACGGACGGACACAATAATCCCATGTGGGCTGGTGTAATCAGGAGGTTCCTTCCAGTAAAACTCCCAGAGATGGAGGCGACGTCTCGCCGAGTCGGTGCCAGAGGCGAGGCTCCCCGAGAAGCGGCCACCGCCTCCCACCACAATTTTATTCAAGGCGCGTAGAGATACGTAAAGACCCATCGAGATACATAGCGATACGTAGCGACCCTTAAAGACACATAGAGACCCTTAGAGACACATAGCGATACGTTGAAGACAAGCCAATGTAGCGTGGCCAGACAACACAAATTGTCGGTTAAAGGTGAGCGGCCATCAGGTGAGCGGTGATCCGGGTGAGTGTATCCCCTGACCCCCCCGCCTCCAAGTCGCCCATCTCCTGCCCGTCCGTTCCTACGGATCACCGAAACGCGTTGGGCTCACCACGGCCCCCCCCTCCTCACCACGGCCCCTCCCTCCTCACCCCGCCCCCTCCCTCCTCACCCCGCCCCCTCCCTCCTCACCCCGCACCACTTACCCGGCCTCCCCCTCTTCACCCCCCCCCCAAACCACCCCCCCCTTCCCCCGCCCGCCCCGCCGACCATCCCACCCCACGGCACCGACGCCGCCTACGCCAACGCCCTCGTGCTAAAATTATCCATTGGAGGAATTTGTCACATCTCGGTAACTAAGCAGGGGTTGAGTCTGGATAGTGCTTGGATGGGCGACGACCACGCATACCAGGGCGGTATAGGCTACGTTGCTGGGCGGCAAGGGCTCGTAACGCACGAGCCATTGTTGTGCTGTACTTGTATGGGTTCCCATGGCAGGACGGAATGGCAATTTTGTAGCACAACTCCCGCTGTAGCCTTCCCACAACTTGGTACTCGTTTTATGGACCCCGTAGAGATGATAGGGAAGCCGCACGGGCTCACGACCCCACCACGGCCGTGTCTAAGCCGAGAGTTTGTGGACTCGACTCGCAGCCACTTCGCTCACCGTTTCCTCCACCCGTGATGAGGGCGCGGTGTGATCACTCACCGCTCCGTCTCATCCACCACACTGGGCTGAACCACCACCACACTGTGTTCAGTCACATTGCAGGTTACACCCACTCACCCACCCACTCACCCACCCACTCACCCATCCACTCACTCACCCACTCACTCACTCACCCACCCACTCAGTCATCCACTTACTCATCCACACTCCACGCTGCAGGTCACAACACCGCACTCACCCACTCACCCACCCACTCACCCACTCACCCACCCACTCACCCACCCACTCACCCACCCAGTTATCCACTCACTCATCCACTCTCCACGCTGCAGATCACAACACCGCACTCACCCACTCACCCACCCACTCACCCACTCACCCACCCACCCACTCACCCACCCAGTCACCCACTCACTCATCCACTCTCCACGCTGCAGATCACAACACCGCACTCACCTACTCACCCACCCACTCAATCGCCACACTGCAGGTCACCTCACTTCTCTCGCTGCTTCTTCCCTCGCACTGCTGCACTTTGGAATTCCCCATCGCGTCGTCATCATCATCATCGTCGTCTCTGTTCCCCGAGCTCGCATCATAAAAAACCTCGCTCAATTCAAGCAACGCATCGTGCATCGTCCATCGCAACCTTTAATTCGGGGCGCTGTTTGTCGCTGGCCGCTTGACGCTGTTGGTGTGGGCCTCTGGGTGCCTGTGCGCTTAGCTATCGTGACTTTACATAAATATGAAAACAAAGGCTTGGCTTGCCACGCCGTGTTGTTGTTGCTGCTGCTGCTGCCGTTGGGTCAGAGTGGAAGTCGCCGCGGATTTGTTTTGGTCTGAGAAGTGAAACCTCGTGGGTGGGTGGCTGGGGGAATCGAGGAGGGGGGGAGGCAGTCTTTTTTTAAACTTGTATTTCCTTTGTAACCCAAATATAACATTCGTAGACTCAATATAAAAGGTGGAACTGCAGTTCACCGCGTGAGTTCGATTCCCGGCCCACGGCTCGCATCAGTGGCGAGTGATTTCTTGAACCGGTCTTGGGCCCCGCTCGACTTTACCGACCCGCTACTGACCAGCGTGGTGAAGTATGGTCAGACAACAAAACACGCCACGACCCAACACGACGTGGGGAGGCCTTCATCCAACAGTGGATCGACAAAATGTCTATAAATTATTATTATAGCTACCTGTATACCTCCCAGGGATGCGTTCGTGGTGTAATGGTCATCACACTCATTCGATCTCCTGGTGCGGCAGCTGAACAACGCAGCAACTTTTTAATACTTGTCCAGCCAGCGATGTGAATGGGGACAGCCACGGGAGAGTCGATCGGGCGCGTGGTGGCGGGGTAAAGTGTCGGTGACCGCCACCTCTTCCACGACGACCTGGGCGACGTGGAAGGGCCGCCTGCACCCACTACCTGTTACCTTTCACCTGCACTGGGGACATGAGGGGGATGGGGGGAGGAGGCAGGCGGGGGGGGCGTTGGGGATCATGAAGAGGCGGGTTTGGGGTGAGGGGGGGAGGGTGAACCCACGCGGTCACAGGAAGGAAGCTCCCCCCTCCCCTCGCCCCCTCTCCATACCAGGTGTGCACCAGGTGTGCTCCAGGTGTGCACCAGGTGTGCACTCGGTGTGCACCAGGTGTGTTCCAGGTGTGCACCAGGGGGGCTGGGGCTGAACCCTGAACCCGCCCCCGACCCCGCCCATCCCCCCTCCCCCAGGGGGGGACGCGGGATTCGTTGGAATGTCAACAGCGCGTGGGCGTCGGAGTCTGTTCCTTTCCCAGAAACGCGGTCATTTGCATGAACCGGTGAGGGCGGAGCGGGGGAGGGGGAAGTGGGGGATGGAGCTAATTTGCATAACAGGGGGGAGGGGCTGCGCAGATATCTAACAAAATATAAAAAGGAAGAATTGGGGCTGAGTGACCCCGCGTGTGTTTACCCCTTGAGGTCGACAAAAGGGAGCACGTGGGCGACCCGTCCACCCGCGTACGCAGCACGTACCGCACTCATAAACACCACGCGCATACCACGAGCGATCATAAACGCGACACACACACAGCGCAGTCGTCTACACATCATGTACACACGCGGCACAATCATACACACTCGACAAAAGATCCTCCCGTGTAACCTTAACGAACTGTGGGTGCAACTGCTGTTAGCGAGCAGCACCTACGAAGGAGCAGAGCACGCCACACCACACCACACGGACACCAACATCGCATCCGTTCCGAGACGGCGACCGTACCCAGTGTGGCCCCTTGACCATCGTGATTCGCTTCGCGGTGGCTCTCCCTTGCACCCCTCGCTGTCTCCCACGAACCAGACCACCCGAGTTCGACTCCAGCTCACGGCCACGAACACCGGTGACGATTACCCGAGCCGGTCGTGGGCCACCGCTAGGTCGACTCAGCCTCGCATGAGTACCTTGTGCGATGCGTAAGCGTCGACAGTGGGGAAACATAGCCGGCCGGGCGTGGTTATGGCCGCATGACCCTCTCGTGCGCTGTGCCGAGTGGGGAGAGGTAGTGGTAGTGGTTAGCGCGCTGCCCTACGAACCCGGCAACCTGGGATGCATCCCCGACCGCAACTTTAAGATCGGTGGCGAATATCTGGAACAGGTCCTGCATCTCTCCTTGGCCGGCTCAGCCTTGGAGACAAAAGGCGTCGTGGGGTCGTGGTGCTGGCCACACCACCTCTTCGTGTCCTTGTCCGGCCTCCATAGGTGCGCGTTAACAGCACTTGCCCCTAAAGTCCGTCAAGGCTATAGGGCGATCTTTGCCTTGTCTCTCTCGCGCTGCTCCGATGTTTGTCCGGAAACTTTAACCGTGCGTCTATTGCCCTGGCAATAAAGGGGGTGCAGAGGAGCGGCGTGGCCTGGCGTTGCCTGGGTACACGTGTCCTGGACTCACAACACAGCCGACACGCACAGCAAAACACACCACGCGGCGAAGTCACATCTGCAGAATGCGGCGTAATCCAACAGCGTGCTTGGTGATACACTGATTGCGTTGACTCGCAAGAAGGGCCGTTGCCCGAAACGTCGCCTATTATATATTTATTTTATATCAGCATTATTGTGTTGAGAACAAAAATGTAGTTTTACTGCCCGGCAGGAAATCACGTCCAAAGGGCGTTCCGTCTACAAGTGGAGAAAACTATAAACACACTTGGCTGAAAACATCTTAATAAATAGAGCACTGCAGAGTTTGGGAAATTGATCGTTGGTAGCGCCGCGTTTCCCCAGCGATTGTGAGATGCTACATGCTACATGTTACACTAACACATGACATACACTCACGAGATGCATAATAAAGGCGTTTGGGTTAGATCGCGTAAGTATACATGTGTGTCGAAACCCTCCACCACCCGACACAGCCAATGATAAAGGGATTTGTCACGTAAACAAAACGCCAAATAGTTGCTACTTCAGCCCAGCCGGTGTCTTGAAGAGTGAATCCACAACGCGCACAGTCTGAGTCCCGTGACGTTTCGCTGGTAATTACATCCAGTATCATCTGGCCATTTGCCACTATTTCGGTGACAGATCCCTTCCTAAGTGGCTGTGTCGGGTGGTGGAGGGTTTCTAAACTTAAGCGATCTAACCCAAAACACTTTACTATGAATAATATTGGTCGCGAAAGCCCGCGGCGCGTAAATCTCACGAGATGCTTTGCTCGCACACGTTTCGATATGAGGAAGCCACTGAAGCTATGCACTTTTACGCCGAGGTCAAAACACACTTTCTTCAGGACTGCTTTTTGTGTTTCGTTTCTTGTCCTTGCTCCGCACCTCCGACTCGCACGGGTTGGCTACGTACGGTGCGAAAGAAGTCCAACACAGTGCATGCATCGGGCAGTGAGAAAGGAAACACCGCGACACATCTGCAAAGTGCGCAGAGATGCAACGCTCTGAGATTTGACTGTTGGGAAGCAACGTGGGGCTTTGGGTGGCGAGGCTGGCGATTGACACCAGGGTCAAGACTGCTGACGGAACGTCTACCGTGCGCATGTCGCGTGCCTCGGGGTAGTTTTGGGTGACTACGGATGACTCGGGGTGACTATTGGCGGCTGTCGCGTGGCTGGGGTGTGTCTAGAGAGATGTAGGGTGAATATGGATATGTCTGGGTGCGTCTGGAGGTGGTTAGGGCGATTATACATAACTAGGGGTAACTATGGGTGACTATGTATGCTGAACTTCCTTCGCACCGTACTTAGTCCACCTTGCTAATCTGAGGTGCGGTGGAAGGACAAAGAACTGAACACAACAAATGGGTGACTGTGTGTCTCGCGTGGCTGGGTGTGTCTGGAGGTGGTTAGGGTGACTGTGCATAACTCGAGGCTACAATGTGTGACTGTGCGCGTGTCACTCGTGGAGCTGAGTGTATCCATCTGTGGAGGAGGTGGTTAGGGTGACTGTGGGTTAATAGAATTGACCTGTGGGTGACTGCGGGTGACTGCGGGTGAGTGGGCGCGTGGTGGCCGTGGGTGGCAGGCAGCGAGGGAGGCAGGGCGAGCGAGCGAGTGAGTCACCCAGGGGGAATGATTCAGTCGTTGAGTCGCATTCCCGCGCTTTCAGCGTCAGCTTCCTCCTGCTGCTGCTGCTCTTGGTGCAGCCACAGCCGCACGTGCTGATAACAACTCAGCACTCGCTCACTCATCAACATGGAACAAAGATCCCCCGTATAGCCTCAACAGGCTGTTGGGGCAAGTGCTGCGAGCGCCAATGAAGGCCAGAATTGCACACGAGGGGGTTAAGTTGTCAGCACCGCGCTCGGACGCCTTTGTCTCCCCAGTGCTTGAGGCCGAGTCGACCTAGGGGAGGCCCGGTACAGGTTCAGATTATTGTCACCGATGTTGGCTGTTGAGCGGAAATTGAAATGGGCTAGATGGGTTCGAAGCGCAATGCGCTAACCACTGCGCCACCGCTCCCCGCACAAAGACAAAGACACGCACACACTCCAGCACACTCACACGCACTCACGCATGCTTCCGCACACATGCCACCACACAGACACACTATGAACACACATACTCATTCATATATACTCGCATACACCTACAGATAAAGACATAGATCTCCTTATAGCCTCGACAGACTTTCGGGACAAGTGCTGTTGACGACCACCTTGATGAAGGCCGCCACGGCACACGAGCGGGTGGGTGACCAGGACCACGCCCGACCACCTTTGTCTCCCCAGTGGCGATGTTTACACGCTCATTTGAGGCTGAATCGACCTAGGGGAGGCCGTGAGCGGGAATCAAAAATCGGGTCGCCGGGTTCGTAGTGCAGTACGCTAACCACTGCGCCACCACTCTCTACACGCATACACACACATACACACACACTTTAGCCTAACCCCACGCAACCGGACTGCGTATCTCACCTATACATACTTTCACACACACAAATATATACACATATTCACTCACACATACTCATCTGTATGCTTCCGCTTACATGCCAACATACTGACACACTATAAACACGCTTATTCATATACACTCACGAACACATGCACACACCGTGATACACACACACACGTAACCACGTGACCACGTGATAACTCATTGAGACTTAACGTGTCTTCTTGATGGGTCTCTTTATACACGGCACGGGGATACACAATCACAAAGTTCACCCCGTATAGCCGAAATAGGCTGCTGGGGCAAGTCTTGTAAGTGAGCACCTATTAAGGGCGGCAATGGTGCAGGACGTGGCGGTATGGACAGCGCCACGCCCGGCCGCCTTTATCTCCCCAGCGCTGCTCTCTACACGCGGGCTGAGTCAACCTACGGGAGACCCAGAACCGGTTTCTAACGTCTCTCGCCACTTATTTGGGGACCGGAAATCAAACTCGCACACACCACAAAGATCCCCCGTGTAGCCTCAACAGACTGTTGGGGCAAGTGCTGTTAGTAAGTAGCCGGCACGGCACACGAGGGGGGCTGGGTGGCCAGCAACACGCCCGGCCGCATTTGTCTCCCGAGTGGCGATGTTTACACACCAGGTACTCATTTGAGGCTGAGTCGACCTAGGGGTTCAAATAATCGTAAGTGGTGGTGCCCGTGAGCGGGAATCGAACTCGGGTGCCCGGGTTCGTAGCGCAGCGCGCTAACCACTGCGCCACCGCTCTCCTAACACAACAACACGCACACACACACACCTGACCACACACACAGGACTTCCGTTTCACCTGAGTTCACACGAAAGCTCACCGCTTCCTCCAACTCACGTCTCCCACACGCGCTGCTGTTCCACACAATGCAGCTGCACCCCACCCCCCACCAGCCCCCCCCCTCCCCCACAATAATAGAAGCCCCGTCCCAACCGCCTCCCGCGTTTGAAGTGGCGAGTACCCGCCCACGACTAAAAATCTGTCCTTCACTCAAAATCACCATCTCTTTCTCTCTCCAGCCACGTAGGGCTTGGTGGGGGGGGGCTGGAGGGGGCTGTCATCCCCCCCGCCCCCCCTCCTTCTGAAGGCTCAGTCTCCTTCTGCTAATATATCAAACTATACTACGTATTAAAAAAGTTTCGCTGGCTGGCTGGAGGGACGGTCACGTCCTACGGACGCGCGCGGGCTGCTCGTTAAGTAGAACTAAAAAAATGTTGGCACAGTAATTTGTAACATTGCTCCCGTTGCTTAATAGTACACACGTTTGTCCTATTAGGCAATGGGATAATCTGGCGTTGGCAAGAAAACGCGCTGGAATGGCATCAATGGGTTTGGCCGTGGTGAACTCTCTCTCTCTCTGTGAACTCTCTCTCTCTCTCTGGGTCATAAAGCGGTGGGCGGCGGAGGTGAGAGCCCCAGCAGAACGCATCGATCGATACCCATTCTGTGCATCGTTTCACATCATACTACGTTAGAAACACAGTTTTGCTGGCTGGCTGGCTGGAGGGAGGGGGGAATCACGACCAAAGCATGTGCGGGCTGCTGGTGTGCAAAAAAAAGGTATAACAGGAAGAGTGTCGTCATCTCCTCCACCTCCCTCTTTTAAGCAAAATCATGCTACAGGGATGACTGCATCCGTCTCTTCTTCCTCCTCTCCCAAGCCCAGGTACACAATAGTATCACATTCTCGCTTCTGACAGCTTCCGTCAGCTGGCACCCGACAGGTTCCTGCAGGTTTGAATAGGGTCCAAGGTGAATCTGGCTCTCTCCCCCTGTCCACACGAGGACACGCTGTACCGCGTTATTTTTAACTTAACAATCAGGATTTGTATTTATAAGGAGCCCTTAAACAATGGCTCTCAGAGCGTCATTCAAGTAAAGGTGGAAAATAGACGAGACGCAACCGGCGAGAGAGACTCAGGATACAGCGGGAGAACCAGCGAGAGAGGAGGCGGCCGAGTTAAACACGTGGAGGGATATTCGGCATCGACCGCGAGTCTCTGACCTCCAAGGGCTGTGGACTCCAGAGGGGCTGGGCGCCGCGCGGACAAAAGCGCAATTACCCTTGCAGGGTCGACACGTGGACCCCTCCAGCCCCCTCCACCGCCCCACCGGCACACCCCTTCCATCGCTACAGAGCTACAGCGCAGTAGGAGAGCGATAGAAAAGATTTGACGCGACAAGCCGATGGTCAGCACGCAGATCAGATCATACCATTGGTGTCAGCACCATCACTACATGGTCCAGCAGGTGGTCCTGCTAGGTCCCTGCGTGCAGTCAGAGCCGGCCCTATAGGGTACGGCGAATCGGGGCAGCCGCCTCGGGCCCCGCGCTTTGGGGAGAGGGGCGCTTCTATGTCATGGTGTCAGACGTTTGTGTTTAGTTTGTTGTCCTTCCCCCGCACCTCCGATTATCACGGTTGGCTACGTACGGTGCGAAAAAAGTTCAACATACATACAACTGTAATACTTCCGGTTTAGTTTGAAGGTGTGGGGGGGGGGGGCACCGGGGGCCCACCCAGTGGGATTTGTCCCGGGCCCCGCACGCCTCGTATGGACGGCCCTGCGTGCAGTGCAGGTATGATGTGCAGGTGTGAAGTGCAGGTGTGAAGTGCAGGTGTGATGTGCAGGTGTGATGTGCAGGTGTGATGTGCAGGTGTGATGTGCAGGTGTGATGTGCAGGTGTGATGTGCAGGTGTGATGTGCAGGTGTGATGTGCAGGTGTGATGTGCAGGTGTGATGTGCAGGTGTGATGTGCAGGTGTGATGTGCAGGTGTGATGTGCCTGCCACGGGCAGGCATGCACCCTAAATGCTGACAATGGCACGTCACGCCGGTGATTACAAGCCCATGGGCTGCACAGGAATCTAGCAGTGCCCTACCATTATTGGTAATCCGGCCCATTCCTTGCAATCACTCCCACCAAAGTGCTTCCGCCGTGACTCACTCGGGCAAGGGACATCCAATAAGATGGCTTTAGCCCCAAGGGGGGCCAGTTTAGCCAACACTCGGCACAGGAGGTCATAGTTGGCATCTGACTCATCGGCCTCGTATGCGGATCCTCCACAGATGTTTGTCTTCGATGGGAGTCTAAGACGCCACCACCACCATTCCGTACCTCCGGTAAAGAGGGAGGAGAGCACAAGGCAGCCCGGGAATCATGGCCTCCCACACCTCACCGCCACGTTCCCAGCTCCCAATCATTCTTCCATTCTGAAGAAGAGCCACTCCGTGTTGTTTGATTGTACGCCGCGTGGGGCAATCTGGAAGCACGTGGAGCTGCTTCTGCGCGTCTCCTACAGCCGAGGCGTAGCGAATTCCAACAGCACAGAATCCTCTGCTTTATTGACCTGGCCAATGATACCACCATGAGGCCAGCGCTTTGGGGGGGGGGGGGTCTATGACATTCTGCTAATGACTATATACGGACCTTCATTTGTTGTAAATATCTGGTTGAAGCTACGTGGCCGGGAGTCGGAGCTGCTTCCTGTTGGCCTTGGGGTGCGACAGGGATGACCTCTATTTAACCGATTTTGGAAGCCTCTCATGGCTGTACTAGTGAAGCGTCTATCTGGTACAAATGCAATCGGACCTTGATTGATGCCCCGGGTGCAGCCAAGGGATGTTATGTATGCTGGTGAATCTGGCAATTGCTGCTCACTCCGAGCCGTGACGCCCACAAGAACGAACGGAGCGCCGGGCGGATAAAACGCAGCGAGGTGACACAGAGCGAATCGCTGGCAGGCGGTGCGTCTGCCAGTCATCTCAGTCAGTCAACCTGTAGCACCTGGGTCTGCCCCGTGACCTCCTGCCAGCGCGCATTCTACACCACTTCACGTAGCGTCACCAAAGTGCACCTATCCTGGCACAAGCGCTGCGGTCCCGTACCTGACACTTTGTTGCCAATGCGAATGATTGCTGTTGACAGTTGTGCGAACGTAGTTGATGTGCTTTTGGTGTTGGTGGTTTATATTGTGATTGCAATAGTGGTTGAAATCAATATATAGGACTGTAAAGAAAAAATGTTGTTAGAGGAGGGGAGGCTGGAGAGGAGTGGACTGACGAGCATGAGGGCTAGGCTGTAGAGGAGGATGCTGTAGAGGAGAATAGACTGAAGATGAATAGACTGTAGAGGAGGAGGCTGTAGAGGAGTGGAAGCTGTGGAGGAGTGGACTGAAGAGGAAGAGGGATAGTCTGTGGAGGAGGAGGAGGCTGCAGAGTTCGGCTGGAGCCGTGATTAATGTCGCCTGTCAGCCCCGTCTAGACGCCAGGCGGAGAGACACCACGCGGCGGCCTGGTGCACAGTGACCGTGACACGCGCACTCGCACGGAGAGATACAGACACAAAGATCCCCGTGTAGCCTTTCACAGACTTTTGGGACAAGTGCTGTTGGTGAGCACCTTATGAAGGTTGCCACGGCGCACGAGGGGGTAGGAGGTGGCCAGCAAGACGCCCGGCCGCCTTTGTCTCCCGAGTGGCGATGTTTACACGCCACACCAGGTACTAATTTGAGGCTGGTTTGACCTTGGGGAGGCCCAGGACCGGTTCAGAAGATCGAGACTGATATTGGTAGCCGTAAGCGGGAATCGAACTCGGCTCGTCGGGTTTGTAGCGCAATTCTCTATCGGCTACAATTACAGCTCCATTCGTGTATGTGTGTGTGTACACAGGGTGGCCAGCACCATATCCGGCCGCCTTTGTCTCCCCAGTGCTGATTTTGACGCACACATACACTGGCGCACACCCACACATAATTAGGGACAGAGGTAGCCACACAGACAGTGTCGCAGTCACACACACAGCCTAGCCCGCGTCCCTCAACACACACACGCACACGCGCGCGCACTCAGAGGCCCTGCAGTCAGCACGCATACCGCTGTCGGTGCCAAGGTTTGCTGATGCCAGGCATGCTGGTGCCAGGTATGCTGGTGCCAGCCTTCTGCTGCAAGATGATTGATTGCTTGAGTGGTTGGGTGATCGGCTGAGTGGTTGGGTGAGTGACCGATCGATGGGTTGGTTGATTTGGTGATTGGTTAATTGGTTGATGTGTCAATTTGGTGACTGGTTAATTGGTTGATCAGATGATTGGGTGATTGATGGATTTGGTAAGTGATTGGGTGATTGGTCAATTGGATTGCCAAGCGATGGGATGATGGGTACATTTTTGATTGGTTAATTTGAATATGTATGAGTGAGTGGGTGATTACTTGGCTAATTAGGTGTTGTTTTTAATACATTTATTGTTCGATTGCGAGATTGAATGTTTGGGTAACCGGTTGAAGGTTTAGTTTATTGATCCGGTGCTGATTGAGTGGTCAGTGTGTGTGATTGTTTGACCACGTGCCTGACGCGACTAAACCCTGCAGCACTGCGATACTAAGTGGCCCGGCTCAAACAAACACAACGATCCCTCGTAGAACCATCGAGGGTGTGGATCATTCAGCACCACGCCCGGCCGCCTTTGTCTCCCTAGTGTTGATGTGTCCACGCAGCACAACTGTACTCACTGCAGGCCGAGTCGACCTAGGGGAGGCTCAGGACCGGTTGAGATTATCGGCACCGCTCCCCATAATGCAGCTACGTACACTCCCACACATACATACATATGTACACACACACATATACACACATTCATACACACTCAAATGTATGCTTCCGCAGACATGCCAACATCCTGACACGATATAAATACACATACTCATTCGTAAAAACTCGCATACACCTACAGATAAAGATCCACCTATAGCCCCAACAGAATTTCAGGACAAGTGCTGTTGGTGAGCACCTTATGAAAGCCACCTCGGAACACGAGGGGGTGGATGACTAGCACCACGCGCGGCCGCCTTTGTCTCCCCAGTGAGGATGTTTACACAATCGTTATGGAGGGCCTATGAAGGCCAGGCACAGGGAGATGCTGTGGTCAGCATCACGGCCGCAGAGACCTTTCTCTCCAAGGCGGAGCCGACCTATGAGAGATGCAGGACCGGTTCAGATATTCGTCACCGATCTTATAGCTGCGGTTGAGAATGCAACCCATGTTACCGGGTTCGTAGGGCAGAGCGCTAACCACTACCGCTCCCTCCACTGGGCTGAACACACACACGCACGCGTCACTGCGGTTTGAATTTTGTCCCGCACCCACGTAACCTGGAATGTGATTGACCCACCCTTTGTTGAACCCAAGCCTCCCTTGCGCAAGAAGAGACTCGGCGGCATTGTACAGGCCCCTTATGGGAAGCGCTCTGCAGCGTTACACCACGGGATGGTTACACCACAGCGCAGGAGATATCGTACCACGCGTCATGGGATGGGCGCGCGGTTTCGCAAGCTCCGGGTAAAGAGAATTGTCCAAAATTCGTGGGTCCGGGTTCCATGAGACCACGTGCCACGGGTGTGGATTTATGGTAGTATTTGTTCCATGAGTATGAGTCTCATGAGACTGGATTCTGTGGGTACGGGTTCCATAGGATCTGGTTACATGTGTGCGGGTTTTATGTGGTCTCTAAATTAACTTTGCAATTTATTTTACCAGGTAAGGCCCACAGAGCTCTTTTTCAGAAGCGACCTGGCCAACGAGAAGTGCCTGTCACATGGACATTTAGAGCAGCCAAATACTCTGAACGCGTGGTGATGTTGATTACACTGGTCACCACACTTTTTCTGGCATAAGATATTCCAACGGTTTTAAGGTAATTTTGGGGTGCTGATTCCAAATCACATCAGGTTTTTGAGATATCAAATATTGCATTTTCAATAAAAACTGCTGAAGAAAAATATTAAATAAATGCGGATATCTACATAAAATTATATTATAAACACACTATAGTAACTGACTCGCAACAACTTGCAATCATAAGTGACAGAGTTAATTTCGGGTAAAATGAAAATGGGGTATGCCGATAGCATACAAATGAGATGTGATAGAGCAAATCTGAGATTAGATTTGGAATCAGCACCCTGAAATTAGTCTAAAACAGCTGCAAAAGTCAAGGCCAGAAAAAAATGTTTTTTTTGTTGACCAGTGTTATAAATGTGGAGGGAAAACCGGAGGACCCGGAGAAAAATCCACGCGACCACGGAGAGAACATGCAAACTCCAAATATACGGCCGTCAGAGTTGGGATCGAACCCACGACCACATGTATATCAGGCAAGGTAGTTGACGTCTCGCTACCGCAGCGCCCATGGGTACGTTTCGTTAAAAGGATACGGGTTCTATGAGACTGGATTCCAGGGCACGTGTTGCATGGGGTCGAGTTGCATAGGTGCGAGGCTCCATGGGTAGGGGTTCGATATGGTCGGTTTGGATGACACTGGGTCCCATGACATCGGGTGCCAAGGAGAGAGGGGGGTCTTCCAGTCTCCGAGAGGCTTGGCTAGCGCAGGGATCGAAATCCAAAATATCCTCAATATTTCAAGAGCCGCAAGGCAGTCGTCAAATAGCCACACACGGCTCGGGAGCCGCAGGTTGTCGACCCCTGGGTGAGCCGGACAAGAACCCGTGCGTTCCACCTTCAGCGGTGCTAGAAGTCGCTGTCAGTGACGCCCCCCCCGCCCCCATTAGCATCTCGCCACCCCCAGCCCCCCGCGCGCGACTTTAGAGTCGTCCGGGGAGCTGAGTCAGCCCAGACGTCGCGCGCTCGGGATCGATTTTTATTCCTCGTCCACGGTGCAGGGGGCGAGCTCAGCACTATCCCCCCCCTCCCTCTTCCCATAGACCCCCCCCCCCCTCTTCCCATAGACCCCCCCCCTCTTCCCATAGACCCCCCCCTCCGGCCGCTGCCGCCATGGGAGGGGGGCAAGAAGGGAGGGGGTCAGTGTCCGTGCGTCAGGGTCACGGCGCGAGACGGGCGATGACGCGGTCACGTGACGATCACGCAGCATTCCTGTCGACGTGGACACTCCCATGGCCCCGACTTCTCACATGACCACGAACCCGAGCCCTGACGTTATCATTAACTCCGTCCTTATTACTGATCCTAACACGAACACTGCCCCGACCTGATCCCTAACAACAGCACTCGGCTCTCACATCTAAACCCAACACGAGTCGCCGACTCAAACTCTACCCCTAGCTCTAACACGAGCCCTACAATTAACCCCAACACAAGTCCCAAACCTAACGCTAGCCCTAAAACTCTTCCCCAAACCCAACACTACCGCACCCTCCTAACACGATCCCTATCACTAACCAATACCCCCCATTCGCCACGAAGTGCCGGTGATTATCACGGCGCCTGTGCCAGGCCAGGTGCACTTTGAGGCCACGTGGATTGTCGAAGGTTCGCTGATAGGAGGTCGCGTGACAGACCAAGCAGGTGCCATGGATTGACCGACTGAGATGACTGGCAGATGCACCACCAGCTGCACCCCCTACTGTGCCAACTTACTTAATTTTATCCGCCCGGCCCTCCGCTCGTCTGCCCTCCGTTGCTGCTAAAGGGCGACTGCCTCCAACTGCCCAGTCGCAGCGCCCTTCACGAGCCCCCTCCACACTATCCACTACCCCGAGCTCTATCGCCAACACTGGCACTTGTTCCCTAAGCCCACCCTCAGTCCGTCTCGCGGCCCCTCTCCCTCTCTCCTCCGCACGTGGTCCTGGACCCCTGCGGGCCTCTTCCCCCACCCCGCTATCCTCGCCCCATGCCTCGCCAAGGTCACGTCCTGCGAGCGGCACTGCTGATTGGAGTCAGGAGAGAGACGAGGGAGGGCCACCGCGCACTCACAAAGGCGCGAGTGTTTGTGGGTCTCATCGTGGCTAATCACGCGGGTGGCGTCACCACAATTAAAGCCATTACGAGCCCATTGCTGGGGAGGGGGCAGTAGGAGGGTGCACGGAGGGGGGGGGGAGATGCGGGGTGTAGCTGTGGGTGGGTGGGGGGGACTGTGCAGACAGATCAGCGGGGTCGTTGTTACGTAACCCAGAACACGAGCAGATGCCATCACTCAGCACCACCGCCACTGTCAGCTGACGAGGGCTGCGGCGCATTCGTAATGAATGTTGCGCGCGATATCAATCCACTGCTGGATGAAGGCCCCCCACCCCCAATGTGGTGTCGGTCTTCGGAGTAGTTTGACCATACTTCACCGCACTGGTCAATGCGGGTTCGTGAAGGGAGGTGAAGCCCCACGACTGGTCTCTATATAGACTGCATGTGCATGTGTGTGTATATACTGTATGTCACTCGCTCACTCATGTTGACTCTGGCCGGGCATCGAACTCAGGTTGACGGCTTTATGACAGGAGTGTGCCACCGCTCAAATGAACACCCCCTCCCCCTCCCGAACACGCACACACAAATATTGCCGCCTCGTTTGCATTGTTTGTGGTTACCCTGGTCTTGTTTGGATAAAGTGATTCACTTCGTTCACCTAATTTGCATTCAATTTCCATGTTTTTATTTTTTTGAAAATTTAAAAGATTTACACACACACAGGCAAACTCAACACATTAGCCTTAAAAAATATATATATATCACGGGCGACGTTTCGGGCAATGGCCCTTCTTCAGAGAACACACAGAGGCCAAAGAGAAAACAAGAGTGGAGAATGAGACTTGGACTCTAGACCCTACACCTTGGATCCCCGATGAGAATTACAATTTAAAATATGTCGCCCGATTCCCAGTTTTTTTTTTATTATATTACCTAATAGTAGCAGTTAGATAACAGTCACGGTTGGATAACCTGCGCACATTGCCAGCCAAAACGATCGAATTGGATCGACTCGTCGATTCATCGCCACTCTCCCGGGTGACTTTGTTGTTATATAACACGGTTGCTGAGCAACAGCGGCCAGAGGACCACAAAAAAACATCAAGCGGCCAGCAAGAAACAGGACTACTCTGGACGTCGCAACAGATAAGAGTGTAACACGCGTATTGAATTGAGCGGGGTTATTTATGATACGAGCCTGGGCAGGACGAGTCGGAGAGGGAATTACGAAGCGGAGCAAGGCGAGAAAAGACGCCGAGAGGGGAGTGAGGTGACCTGCAGTGTGGCGGTGAGTGGGTGGAAGAGTGCCTTGTTGTGACTTGCAGTGTGGTGAGTGGGTGAGTGCGTTGTTGTGGGTGGATGAGTGAGCGGGTGGGTGGGTGAGCGAGTGGGTGGGAGGGTGAGCGAGTGGGTCGGAGGGTGAGCGAGTGGGTGGGTGGGTGAGCGAGTGGGTGGGTGGGTGAGCGAGTGGGTGGGTGGGCGAGCGAGTGGGTGGGTGGGTGAGCGAGTGGGTGGACGGGTGGGTGAGTGAGTGGGTGGGTGGGTTTGTGGGTGGGTGTGTGAGCGAGTGGGTGGGTGGGTAAGTGAGCGAGTGGGTGGGTGGGTGTGGGTGGGTGGGTGTGTGAGCGAGTGGGTGGGTGGGTGAGTGGGTGGGTGAGTGGGTGAGCGAGTGGGTGGGTGAGCGAGTGGGTAGGTAGGCGAGCGAGTGGGTGGGTGGGCGAGCGAGTGGGTGGGCGGGCGAGCGAGTGGTGGGTGAATGAGTGGGTGGGTGAGTGGGTGGGTGGGTGAGCGGGTGGGTGAGCGGGTGGGTGAGTGGGTGGGTGGGTGGGTGAGCGAGTGGGTGGGTGATTGAGTGGGTGGGTGAGTGGGTGGGTGAGTGTAACCTGCAATGTGGTTCAGCCCAGTGTGGTGGATGAGATGGAACGGTGAGTGATCACACCGCGCCCTCATCACGCGTGGAGGAAACGGTGAGCGAAGTGGCTGCGGGTCGAGTCACAAACTCTCGGCTTAGACACGGCCGTGGTGGGGTCGTGAGCCCGTGCGGCTTCCCTATCATCTCTTCGGGGTCCATAAAACGAGTACCAAGTTGTGGGACATCTGCAGAGCGGTTGAACACAGCACGGATGAGACAATGTTTTGGGAAGCTTGGGGTGGCCTTGATCCAGCAGTGGATTGATCACGGCTGATAATGATGATGATGAATCCCCTGACCAACCATCCTGTGCTATTTGTCTCGGCTTACCTAAACACTCGAGGAGTCGGGGCTTGGATGGAGGGATGGGGGAGGGTGGGTAGATGGGAAGTTGGGGTGCAAGGAGATTATTGCTACTTGGAGGGGGGGGGAGGTCCCTAGTGCGGTGGTGGGAGGCTCCTCGTGTCTGGACCTCAAACAGGGTCACACGCGGACTCCTACCCACAAGCAGCCTCGCGTGACCCCCACCCTCCCCCCCTTGTTCTTGACAGACAACAAAGGGCGGCGGCACGGCACCCGCACGAGTCGGCGCGCCGGGGACCCCGTGTCCCTCGGGGACCGGACAGAGCCGGAGCAGACTCCCGACCCCCGTGGACGGCGCGTCCGACACCCCGCCACGCGGTCGCCACGCTCTCAGCACGCCCGTGTCACCCTCAACACCTCCACACCCCCCACCCCACCGCTTGCAACACCCGGCACAGCGCCGTGATGAAGGGTTCGCTGCTGTTTCGCTCACGAGCCACGTGCCGCGTGCAGCTCCACGGAGGATTCCTAGAATGCATGGGCAGGTGGTGATTATGGCGGTGGTGGTGATGATGGTGGTGGTGGTGATCATAGAGATATAATGGTGGTGCTGATAATGGTGGTGCTGATGTTGATGACAAAGGTGGCGTTGATTTAAAATTATGGAGATAATGATGATGATGCTGGTGATGATGATGATGATGATAATAATAGTGGTGATAATTGTGATGATGCTGATTGTGCTTATGATATTGGTGATGGTGGTAATGGTGATGATAATGATAATAGTGATGGCGATGATGAGGTTGATGACAATGGTGGTCTTCTTGGTTCTTTCGGTAAAGTCACGTAGAAGGGAAATAATAAAATAATAAAAATAAAACATAATAAAATAATTCTCACGACGTTTCGGCCACAACGCAAGCAGCCGTCCTCAGGTGAAGAACAGGTTTGTCTTTCCGACCAAGAAGATGAATCCCTGCAGTCACGAAAGATTTAAATCGAGACAATGGTGGTGATGATAACTGTAATGGGTGATGTTCATGATAGCGGTGGTAATGATAATTGTGATGATGATGGTGATGCTGGTGATGATGGTGTTGAATGTTTATTTCCAGGTCTGCTTCAACATCTCTCGCTCACGCTCACTCGTGCCGCCAGCGTGCAGAGCGGTGGCGCAGCGGTTAGCTCGCCCTCACGGCCACCAACACCAGTGACGATTAATTATCTGAACCAGTTCTGAGCCTAGCTTAGGTTGACTCAGCCTCAAATGAGTACCTGATGCAACGTGGAAAAACATTGTCACGGGGGAGACAAAGGTGGCCGGGTGTGGTGTTGCCCCCCCCCGGCCCCTCGTGTGCCGTAGCGGCCTTCACTGGTGCTAAGAGCACTTGCCCCAACAATCTGTTTAGACTATACGGGGGATCGTTGTATGGGTCATATTCATTGCATGCATTCAAACTATATCCGTCACAGATGAAACGTGTGCTTTCATCTGTGAAAAGGAGCTTGATCGCTCATCGGATGCCTCTTGCAGTCTAAATAAAGATTCTGATTCGCTGTACGCGTGCTTTTTTTTGCTATGAACGTGTTAAATGCCAGCCTGGACAACCTTTGCCAAACGAGATGTTCCATCTCAAGGGATTATCCAGATGAAATATTGGAAAACCCCAACAAAATATCCACTGCTGGATGAAAGCCTCGTCAGGCCGCGTCACCAACGCCGATGGCGCGTTCACGATGCATCTCCCAGAGAGCTCCGACACACGAGCGGATTTCATCGCTCCCCCCCCCACCACCTCCTCCTCTAGGCTGCTACTCCGTCACCAGTCTCGCCCACCATCCCTTCCCGGCCACGTGTCTAGCACGACAAGTCCACCAAACCCCACTGGTTGGGCCCCACAGTCGCTTTCCGTTCGCTAATCTCGCGGGTCGCGGGTTGCGCGATCCGCGTGCTCCTCACCGCTCCTCCAGAACTTCGGTGTCTCTGTGCAATTGACAAACACGCGTCACCACCACCACGAACGTTTACGCAACGTTCAGCGGTGGTTTCCATTGACTTGGTTATCCAGGATGGCCACGCTGAATCGTCGGACTCTCTTTTATCAGAGGGGGTCCTGCTGCTGCTTCATAAGAGTCTTTATTTGAAGATGTTTTCAGCGCAATTTAGTGATTCGGTAATCATTATTCGTATTACTATATTAATTAGAAGTAAACCGGAGCACCCCGGAAAAATCCCCACGCCATGCGCGAGGGGGCAACAACATCCCCGTACAGATGGAAGCAGATGGAGATTCGTCTACCCTTGCTGTGCCGCCTTCTCCTGGCGAGCCAGGCTACGGCTCCCCGTCGACGCCCACTGGAAGGGAGTTTCCCAACCTCTGTGTGCGGTGAGCCACCAACCCTCGCTGCTGACTGTGCAGGGCCGCGTCACAGAAAGCCACGTGCAGCGTGGTCACCGCCACCACCTCCACCACCACTACCACCGGGCCATATTCACTCTCCATCTCTCGAGGCACGGGGAGGGCGATGATGCGGCCACCCGTCCCACGAGTGAAGGATGCGGCATGACCTCCACGTGCTACCGAGGAGCGTGCGTCGCATCAACCTGCCCCGCACGGACATCTGTTGCTAGAGGCGTGCCACTGTCGCCTCCTCCTCCTCCTCTGAGCTACTCACGAGGAAGCCACCGTGGTGAGAATCGCGGGACTCGAGACGTCCCGTGGTGAGCTCTTCCAGTCATGCGGAAGTCGACGACGGAGTTGAGTCACGCACTCATCATCATCATCGTCGTCGTCACCGCCATCGTCGTCGTCGTCACCGCCATCGTCACAATTCGCACCGCTGTCCTCGCGACAAAGAAATGCATTCATGGCTATCATCAATATTGTGGGGGGGAGGGGGGGAGATAGTTGGGCTAGGGGAGAAGGGCCAACGTGGCAAACTAAAACGGAAAGAACTCGTGATCTCTAAGCCACCAAGCACACGGCGGTGGTGATGATGATGAGGAGGAGGCGTACCTCGGGAAGTCACTGAAGGCGCACCGGGATCGATGTCACGAAAAGCACGTGCGTCAAACTTCTTTCGCACCGTATTTAAGCCAACCGTGCCAATCGGAGGTGCGAGCAAGTACAATAAACTAAACACAACAATCAGTTCTAAAGAAATGAGTTTGTCAATCTAGATGATGATTAAAACGTGCATAGCTCCAGTGGCTTCTTAATATCGGAAAGAAGAGCGTTCCAGACGGCCGCACATCTGAAAGCGCGCGACGATGCGGTGAGCGTCTTTGGTGAGGGAGAGGGAGCAGGATGAAGTGGAACTACAAACTCCACTCCATTCATATCGAGACTCACCACCGTGCGTGTGGTGGCGCCCTCCCCCTCTCTCTCGTCTTTTACCTGGCTGACCTTCTCCCCTCCCCATAACCACCTTGCCACCACCCGCCCCAACGCACCCACCCAACACGATCGATGAGAGTTATTAATACATTTATGTTCGTGAAAATGGTGGTGCGAATGATGATGATGATGAGGACCACCAGCACACATTGGCAATGAGTACAATAACAACAGAAGCAGCAGCAGCAGCAGTGATGTTGAACCGAACACGCGCACACGGTGACGTCTGACCACAAATATCCCGCACGCTGCCACGCTCCAGCTGTGGTTTCAGCGGGAATCCCGCATGCCCCCCCCCTCATTCCACTCACAGCCACGTGGACTTCGCTTGGCTTCATGTGTCACCTCCACCGTGTCAGGATCTCGTGTTTATGTCTCGTGTCTGCGTCCCGTGTTTGTGCCCCGTGTCTGTGCCTCGTGTCTGTGCCTCGTGTGTCGGATGGGCCTCCTCCACTTCAGAGGGAGCTCTAAAGGTTATTTTGGCCGAATCCTCCACACTGACCAGGCATCTTGGAGGGATGTACGAGTCCCCAACAAGCCTGGCCTACACTGCACAGTCATACCAAGCATTTATTTTTGCGAACAGCACTTGCGCCAACATTTTGTGAGAGGCTATACGGGGGATCTTTGTCTTTACATGTATGTACGTGTGTACATCTCCTGGCCACACCACCCCATCGTGGGCCGTATTGGCCTTGGCTAACACCACTTGCCCTAACGCTCTTCATGCCTACACGGGGGAGCTTTGTGTTTGTCTTTTATAAACGGTATCATCCGCACTGGGAAGACAAAGGCAGCCGGGCGTGGTTCTGGTTACCGCTACCCCTTAGTCAGCCGTACCGGTCTGTCAGAAATGTTGGATAACAGCACTTACCCCGCAACCCCGTGTTAGCTACACGGGGGACCTTTGCCATCGTGGATGCCGTGTAATTACCACGTGCTCGGCAAGGGCGACATGGGCAGTGGAAAGTTTTCTGCATGAGCAGCAGCAGCAGGAGGAGGGGTCCGTGTGCGACCCACGTGCCGAGTCCCATACGTGCAGTCCCCACGTGACCCCTCGTGAAGGGGGTACCGCCTGACCCCATGTGTGAAGGTCCTACCTATTGTGGCGGGGGGGGGGGTCGTGTTTAGAGGACCCTGCATGACCCCTGTGTATAGGGATCCCATATTGACGACCCCTTCTCTTGCTCCCTCATCGTGAATAGCGATTCAGGATTGACACCTTAAGGAGTGGAGTCCCGGGTAGAGATATGTGATCTCGCGTGACCCTGTATCTGCTGGACGTCTGTGAAAAATGTCTTTGTAGCTAATCGGATTCATCCACCATAAATACAAATTCTGATTTATGGATCCCATGTTGACGATCACCTCTTGCCCCCTCTTCGTGTACTGGGGTCGAGGCTTGACCCCAGAAGGAGGAGAGCCCCGGGTGTAGGTGTGTGATCCCGCGTGATCCCCTATGTAGCCATGTGGAGCGGTCCCCGCGTGATCGCCGTGTGTATAGGGGTCCGTTCTCAGGTGACCCCGCGTGGAGCGAGTTGACCCCTTGCGTGTGTGGACGGGTCCCCGCGTGACCCACCGCGCGTGCGGGGGGGGGGTAGAGCCCACGTGACCCCGTGTGCTTACCTCGTGGTGCACGAGGCCGCACGTGGGGAGCTCAACTGCTGCTCACTTCAGAGGATAAACATAGTACCTGGCGGACGAGACGAGCTCTGGTGATAAAGACACAGCGAGGTCGGTTCAAAGGGTGGGGGCGGTGGGGGGTAAAGGGGTGAGTGGGGGGTGGCAGGAGGGGTGAAAGGGTGGGGGGGTGAGCCGTAGTGTCGCAGTCAGCGCGTTGCGCTACGAACCCGGCCACCGGAGTTCGATTCCCGCTCACGGCCACCAACACAAGTGACGATTATCTGAAGCAGTCCCTGGTCCTTCCCTAGGTCGACTCAGCCTCAAATGAATACCTGCTGCGATGCGTAAACATTGCCAGCTAAGGAGTCAAAGGCGGCCGGGCGTGGTGCTGGCCACCCACCCCCTCGTGTGCAGTGCTAGGCTTCATGTGTGCTCGCTAACCGCACTTGCCCCAACAATCGGCCAAGGCTATACGGGGGGTCTTTGTCTTTGGGTGGGTGAGCAGCTTGTGGAGTTCCCATGCACGTGGCAGTGGGGGAGTTAGGTGGGAACGGGGTGGAAAGATGGGGGGGGGGGGAGTTTATGATTCTCGTTTATGATTTATTTCCCATAATAATCGTGGGAATTTGCTGCTGCTAATTCGGGTCGCGCACGCGGCTGCCCGCTCGCTTTGGGAAAGTTTGACCCTGGCCGCAGAGGCGAGTTCTTGTCAATAAGTGACTCGGCTGCCTCTGAGCAGAAGTTACTACGGAACGTACAGGTGGCGCGCAGCGCTCACTGCTATTGTGATGATTTTATGTTGATACGATGCTGATGATGATCGTGCTGTTATGATGATTGAATGTTCACACGATACTGATGATAATGCTGTGATGACGACAGTATGTGTGCGGTGCTGATTATTGTATGATGATGATAATGATGCGGTGATGATTATGTATGATGTCATGTTGATGACGATAATAGGAATGATGATGATGTGATAACTGATGATGTGATGGCTATGATGATGACATTCCTTTGTGCTGATGATGTTATGATGACATGTTCAAGTGGTGCTCTCATCACGAGAGCCATGTGATGCCGATGATGCCAATGCTGTGACGATTTACCACGATGCTATGATGCTGCTGTTGTAATGACGGTGACGATGAGACAACAGTGACGAGGTGACGATGGTAGCGATGAGAGTGAAGACGTGGGTGACGACGGCGCTGACGAACAGCGATGCGAGCGTGAGCGTGAGTCACTCTGCTCCGCCGCTCGGGGCGCTGGGCCGAGGCGTCTCATCAAAACAGAACCCGCCTCGTCATCCTCAGTTTCGGGGGTGCGCAACGCCAGGCGGGTGTGGCGGGGGGGAAGTAGGAGTGGGGGGCCCAAGGGGGTCCGGAGGGGGCCTTGAAGGGGGGGAACTCCGTGAAGCTCCACCAGCCCCCCCTCCCCATTTCCTTCCATGCATACAAATCCCTTCCGACCACTCATTTGCTTGAGTGGCACTGGACTGAGACGCGAGAATTCTCGGCATGCGGCGCTCCTCTCCCCGCCCCCTCCCTCCCTCTCTACCGCCCCCCTCCCTCCCTCCCCCTCGTTTCTCGCCTCCTCCCACCCACGCCAGAGGATTTCCCCTCCGCGGCGGGTGCAGAGGGTGGCGGTGGGGGGGGGCTGGCGCTGGGGGATTGCGAGGAGGGGGGTGGGGGGGGATGTGCCGCGTTCTCTGATTGGACGGTGGCGGTGTTTATATGAGGGGGCGTGTGAGACCGGGAGGCCTCACAGAGACGCGGGGACACCGAGACGCGAGCACACACAGGAGACGCCGCCGCCGAGACACTTGAGACACTAACGGCGACGGGACGGCACGGAAGCTTCGCGTGGTTTTCAAATCACCTCCTCGATACTCGCGATCTAATCGCCTCGTGCTACTTCGTCCACCATCCTCTCGTCCTCCTCCCTCCTCTTCATCTTCGTCTGCACCGGCTCGGGATAGACCATGCTGCTGTCGAAAAAAATCGGAACTTTAGCGCACATGTGCTCGCCTGCCAACGTGGACTTACCCGTCAAGCTGCAGATTAATCACAGTGAGTACCATCATCGTCATCATCGTCAAAGTCTTCTTCATCATCATCAATTCCCATCATCATCATCAAGCGGAATAATCCACAAGAGGAATAAATTATCGGCATCATCATAATCATGATTCAAAATCGTCATTATCACCATTGACATCGTCACCGTAACCATCACTCCCCATCACCATTCACATCGTCACCATCATCATCACCACCACCACCATCGTTATTCTCATTCCCGCCATCACCACCACCACCACGCCTACACCGTGAGTCATGATTCACCGTCATCGCTGCCTCTCCGGGTCCCCCCTCACCTCCTCTCGCCGCCCCTGGTCCCCGGGTCCCCTCTCCTCCTCCTCTCGCCCGTGGTTCCCCGACACCCCCTGCTTCCCCACTGACGCGTCCTCTCCACGTTCTCAGGCCGGGAGCGGGAGAGTCTGGAGAAGCTGTACCGCGTGGGCGCGGTGCTCGGCAGCGGTGGATTTGGCACCGTCTACGAGGGGGTGCGACTCAGCGACAACCTCCCGGTACGGAACCTCCCATCTATCCCAGCCTCTCATCTACCCCCAGCCCCTCATCTACCCCCAGCCCCTCATCTACCCCTAGCTCCTAATCTACCCCTAGCCTATAATCTATCCATAACCCCGAGTCTAATCATCACCACTAATCTACCCCCTAATTCCTAAATTTGCCCCAAACACTGACGTGTGACCCCTTGACATGCCCATGGTACTATGGCTCAGTCTCAGCTGTAAACCTCATGGCCCCCAAGCCCCCCCCCGACCCCCAAGCCTGCCGGCGCGTGTGCCCTGTGCGGTCACTGACCGCTGCGCGTCCTCCCCGTGCCTCCTCCCGCAGGTCGCGATCAAACACGTGGGCAAAGACCGGGTCACGGAGTGGGGGCAGCTGGTGAGTGCACCCTACACCCTACACACACTGCACCCTGCACACACACCCTACACACACACACACTGCACCCTACACACACACACCCTACACACAGACACACCCTGCACAGAGCATTCCGCACCTCGCTCCCGACGTTCTGCAGTGCTGCACAGGCGACGACCCCTCGCACCCCGCCCAAAACACTCCCGCACCACGCCCCACGCCCTTGCACCACGCGCGGCGTCCCGCGCCTGCACCGCTCACTCATCCTGTTACACCACCGCACCCAGAGCATTGCACCCCGAGACACACACCCTGCACCATCGCACCCTGCACGAACCTACAACCAAGTAGCCTGCGTGTACCCCCCTGACCACCACACCCTGCACACACAAACACACGCGCGCACACCGGCTAACACCCAGCTCCCCCCCCGCCCTGCTTCTGTCCCGCAGCCGAGCGGCGCGCTCGTACCGCTGGAGGTGGTGCTCATGAAGAAGGTGCTGCAGGCGGGCGCCTCTCCGTGCGCCGGCGTCATCCGCCTGCTCGACTGGTTCGAGAGAGCCGACAGCTTCGTGCTCATCATGGAGAGGCCCGAGGCGGCGCGGGACCTCTTCGACTTCATCACGGAGCGCGGCGCCCTGGCCGAGTCCGTGGCGAGGGGCTTCTTCCGCCAGGTGGTGGAGGCGGTGCGCCACTGCCACGCCTGCGGGGTGCTGCACCGCGACGTCAAGGACGAGAACATCCTCGTCGACCTCAAGAGAGGGGAGCTCAAGCTCATCGACTTCGGCTCGGGCGCCCTGCTCAAGGACACGGTCTACACCGACTTTGACGGTGAGCAGGACGGGCGGGCGGGCGGGGGGTTGTAGGAGGTGGTCGCTCTGCTGGGGTTGGGCGGGGGTCGTGGATCGAGAGCCGTCGCAGCGTTGGCTGGCGGGGCGCGCTCCGATCGTTCCTAGAGGGGGGGGGCCGGGGGGCGAGAGGGGCGGAGGATGGGGGGAGGGGGGATGGTTTGGCGGGAGGGAGAGAGGAGTGCGAGGGGTACGGAGGATTTGGGGTGGGGTCGCAGGGTGCGGAGATCGGGGGGCTGGGTGGGTGGGGGCTGGGTGGGGACTAGGTATGGGGCGGGGGGGCTGGGTATGGGGCGGGAGATCTTCCCGCGCTTCGCGCCAAATCAATGAAAAAAAAGCCACGTGGCGAGTGCCGATCAATCTTCATCGGCGCGTGGCGACGATGCCGCTGCTGGTCGTGGTGCTGATTCCACCGCTGCTGGTCGTGGTGCCGGTGTGAATACTGCATGGCTGGGGCTACGCTGCAGCTGCTATTGCTGCTACCACCACCACCACTACCGCCAGTGTTGCCGCTGCTATTGCTGCCGATGAAGACTGATGAATGAATGAATGTTCCGAGCCGAGCGTGACCACGTTGCCTCCCCGCCCTCTCTCCCCGTGCAGGCACGCGCGTCTACAGCCCCCCCGAGTGGATCCGCTACCACCGCTACCACGGCCGCTCGGCCGCCGTGTGGTCCCTGGGCGTGCTGCTCTACGACATGGTGTGCGGCGACATCCCCTTCGAGCACGACGAGGAGATCCTGCGCGCGCACGTGGTCTTCAGGAAGCGCGTGTCCCCCGGTGAGCCAGCAGCGCCCCCTGGCGGACCGAAAAGTCCCACACACGCACGCACGCACACACCCATACACACACACACCACACACACACAACCACAACCACACACACCCACACACAACCACACACACCCACACATACACAACCGCACACCCCCACACACACACCCACACGCTTCCTCACTGCCACCTATCGTCTCCATACATCCCCATTGGCCTATTTATTGGCTTCCCACACCAATAATTATTTTCAAGATTTGTACTTTTTTTGGCAAGCACACTCTGGATCAGTTTCAGTTTTTTTATTGAAACGATTTTGTTTTTAAAAGAAAATAAATTTTAGATACATAAGCTCCAGCAATAAGCTCGAGGTAGGGATCATGATTCGGATAGCTGAATAAGAGTTAGTGGCTATGCCTAGTGCGAGAGGAGCAACGCGTTCGGATGTATCTTTACCCCTGCTCGACGTAGCTGACACTCCTCCTCCTCCCCCCTCTCTGCCGTCGCCAGAATGCCAAGAGCTGATCCGCGCGTGCCTCAACGTGCGCCCGTCCGAGCGGCCCTTGCTCGACGAGATCCTTGCTCACCCGTGGCTCGTCGAGTCGGAGAGCGAGGGGGAGCCGGCGCTGCCGCTCGCCAAGCGCGACCAGTCCAGCACGAGCTCGAGCAAGGAGAGCCTGGAGCTGTGAGGGGGGCACTCTGACGCAGCGGACCCCGCTGCCTTTACACTACCTCCCGCCCGCCGGCTCGCTCGCCGGTGGGCGGACGCGACCCTCCCCCCGCCACGGCCAAGGTCTTCCAATGAACTGGCTCCGGTGGTCGGGAAACACGACTCGATTCGCCTGGGGGGCTCTCGGAGAGGGTCAGAACCCCAAATACCTCTTTTTCCAGGCCGGCCCGGCGCGCGCGTGCGGTTCGATAGGCAACCGGCTGTTTTTCCACCTCCGCCTCGAGAAGCCGAGCCGTGCCGCTGACGTCGCGCGCAGACGGACGAGCAGGAGGCGCCGCGTCCTCGGTGTTACTGACCGTCTCACCGACGTCGCACCCGACAAACGCACCGTTAGTCCCCCTGCCCTGCTCGGCCCCGAGACAGACCCAGATGTCTCGCGACGGCATGGGTCTGGCTCGGCGCCAAAACTAGTGGAACACCGCCCGTACCGTGAGGGCCCCGCACTGGCTCGGATTGGACGTGCCAGTGACAAAGGGGGTGCACACACGAAGACGGGGCCCGTCCAGGAGTCCCTCCTTTCCAAGGAAGCTGGGATGGGCCCCCTCCCCCCACCACTCACGCTGGGGGGAGGGGGAGGAGGGGGGGGTGGCGTGGAGGCCGTGGGCTAGCCGGGCCCACGCCTCCGCCGTCACAGTCTGCCTTCGGGACCCCCTTGCCTCGCCGGGGCTCAGCACAAGCAATGCAACTGTGGGCGCGCGGAGATATAGGCGCAATGGCGTGTGTGAAACGACGACCAACCGCTGCTGTAGGACACACCGCTGCAGCCAATCACGAGCCCTCACCAGAATTCCTAAGTTAATCCTCAATCCCAAAACCTATCTGACCCCTCAAGCCAGGGCATGGGCAATGGTGCCTGGAATTGAATGAATGGGACTCCTGTGCTATTTCCCCCAATATTCTAAGCTCGTTACCTGGGCCCCTCTGGCCCATGGGCCCCAGTGCAATTGCACTGCCGACACAATCGATATCCACGCCACATTAGAGACCCGTCGACTAAAGGAAGGGACACAGACTCCACATGGGGACACAGACTCCACATGGAGACACAGACTCACATGGAGACACAGACTCACACAGACTCGCATAGGAGACCAATAGCTCACATAGAGATTCTTAGACTTGCATTGACACCCAGACTGATGTAGACCCAGTTGGCAAGGTTGGCATAGCCCCTGGTCCATGGGTCTAGGGTGCAGTTGCACCGCCTGCACACTGCATCGTTCCACTCATTTAGCACACCCCGTGAGTCCCCGAGACAATGCTCGTGATTGGTTGCAGCGGTGTTTACAACAAACGACAACACAGCGATGCTTTTCACTGAAACGCCAGAAGATGGGTCTTATTTTGTGCACAATATACTGTACAGATATTTGTATTTATTTATCGGTTCCGTATTTTAAAAAGGAATAGCTGTTTGCAGGCTTTGAGATAATTTATTTTTTATTTATGAGTGACGCTGCACGAGTGGGTGTGTACATGCAGAGGGGTCGTGGTGCCGCACGGCCCCGCGCGTTCCAAGGCAGCTCGTTTTAATTTAAGGCCTACAGTGCGGCATCCGTGTAAATATCAGAGACGAGAAAGGAAAGTTGACGTTATTTTTTTATCGTGGAATTCAAAGAATAAAGAATTGTCCTTTTGTAACTCTGGGCTCACGTCTTGAGTTTTGGCTCCTGAATGCACCTGCACGATTTCTGGAGGTAACACCCACAGCAATATCATCACCCACAGCATCATCACCCTAGCAACAGCATCATCACCCTAGCAACAGCATCATCACCCTAGCAACAGCATCATTCCCAGGATCACCCACAGCATCATCACCTTAGCAACAGCATCATCCCCAGCATCACCCACAGCATCATCACCCTAGCAACAGCATCATCCCCAGCATCACCCACAGCATCATCACCCTAGCAACAGCATCATTCCCAGGATCACCCACAGCATCATCACCCTAGCAACAGCATCATCCCCAGCATTACAGCATCATCACCCTAGCAACTGCATCATCCCCAGCATCACCCACAGCATCATCACCCTAGCAACAGCATCATTCCCAGGATCACCCACAGCATCATCACCCTAGCAACAGCATCATCCCCAGCATTACAGCATCATCACCCTAGCAACTGCATCATCCCCAGCATCACCCACAGCATCATCACCCTAGCAACAGCATCATTCCCAGGATCACCCACAGCATCATCACCCTAGCAACAGCATCATCACCCTAGCAACAGCATCATTCCCAGGATCACCCACAGCATCACCCTAGCAACAGCATCATCCCCAGCATCACCCACAGCATCATCACCCTAGCAACAGCATCATTCCCAGGATCACCTACAGCATCATCACCCTAGCAACAGCATCATCCCCAGCATCACCCACAGCATCATCACCCTAGCAACAGCATAATCCCCAGCATCACTCACAACATCATCACCATAGCAACAGCATCACCCACAGCATCAGCACTCACAACATCATCACCCTAGCAACAGCGTCATCCCCTGCATCATCAATTACCCAATTGGAATATACAGAGCAATTCTCGTCCCCTACTGCGGAAATGTGGCAGGAGCCTCCTGCATAAGAGTCATGAGACTCGGTGAGGCTTTCGTGACTATACAAGCGGAACACTAAATGAAAATAATCACTCAGAGCATCATCGCAGCAACATCATCCATAGCAACAGCATCATCCACGTCTTCCATTGCACCCACGTGCATAGCAACATCACCCATAGCAACAGCAAAATCCACATCATCACGCATAGCAATGGGCATGGCTCAGAAATAAGCGTATAATTACGACATTGAAATCCATTGAGGGCGTTTGTACGACTACAGCAGTCTGCGTTGTGTCCATTCCTTACAGCCCAGTGCACGACTGTTGTGATTCTGCACTGCAGGTAATGTTGGGTCCACGTGACCAGCCCTGGCAAAGCCACTTGAGGCGGTAACCGTGACGTCATTCGCGTACAACCGGCGCGACGCCACCTCTGTGCGTGACGTCACGGATCAACCCACCGGCGCAATCGTCACAAGCGCGTGACGTCACTACACCCGTGACTTCGTGCGCCGGGGACACGCTCGATGGTTCGGGTCGTAAGAATAAAAACGTAAAAGTACAAATATTTAAAAATACTTTTTTTAAAAACACGCTTTACTGAAATGTACCCTACTCGTAATGGCAGAACTCCAGGAACTGGCCCCGAGGTTTGCCATAACGTAAGGGGCCGTGGTGATGTACAGCCAACGTGAGTTGAGCGTGGACAATTAGACCCAAGCCGAAACATAACATCTAAAAAAGAATGTTTAAAAATATTTTGTGAGCCATTCGGCTCTTGAATCGGGTGCAACCGCAACAAACAAAAAAAACATGAACAAGAAAACATCTTAAAGTGACTATGTGACTAAGTGCAAACAGAAAATCCAAGAAAAAACAGCAACATATTGCAGAACAAACACCGTACACCAACGCTGTGTGCAAAAATTAGTTCAGTTTACAGCCGTGACATTCATAGCTGTCAGCCCAGACGGTTTGCCCCGTATTCTTGTGCAGGGAAATTGAGTTTTCATGTCCATGCGGCGTACAGCCGTTTCAATTACGGGCAAAAAAAGTGTCTATTTGTTTTCTTGGTTCTTTCGGTAAAGTCACGTAGAAGGCAAACAAAAAAATAATAAAAATATAAAACGATAAAAATTATTCTTGGTTCTTTCGGTAAAGTCACGTAGAAGGGAAGTAATAAAATAATAAAAATAAAACATAATAAAAAAATGACTTTACCGAAAGAACCAAGAAGATGAATCGCTGCAGTCACGAAAGCTTTAAATCGAAAAATAAAAATTCTCACGACGTTTCGACTGCAACACAAGCAATCATCATCAGGTGTGAAATCCGCAGCAACAAAATTTGATGATTGATTGTGTTGCAGTCGAAACGTCGTGAGAATTGTTATTGTTTTATATTTTTATTATTTTATTTCCCTTCTACGTGACTTTACCGAAAGAACCAAGAATATGAATCCCTGCAGTCACGAAAGCTTTACATCAAAAAGTAAAAAAGTATATTTGTTTGTTTCTCCCTTGTGATGGGCCTTTGTAGGATGAACGTTGATATTTACAAGGGCACGAGGTGACCAGCAAGGTCTGAATTGGTAGGGCACTGATAAGGGCTTGACAGGTGATGGACATTGCCTAGACATCTGCCACGCGAATGAACAAGCAGAAGTGTTACATGACGTCACGACCCGCGTTGAACGGCGGTTGCGTCAGTCGAAGGAAGTGACGTCACCGCCCAGCTGCTGCCGCCGCCGCCACCCACGTGGAGAAGACCGAGCGAGTTGCCCGACACTCGCACGCGCCGCGTGTGTTGGTGTTGTTGTTGGTGTGTGTTGGTGTGTGTGTTGGCGTGTGTGTGTGTGGTCGAGAGTCGCATAGAAGACTGCCGAGCGAGCACCATGACGGCTCCGTCTGCCCCCGTGGACGCGCGGCTGCTGCAGCTGGCGGGGCTGAGCGAGGCGAAGGCGCTGGAGACGCTCAAGAACGCGCCGCTCGCGGCCGCCCTGGGCCTCGCCGTGCGGCAGGTGAGGGGGGCGGCAGGGGAGGGGAGGGGGAGGGGGCTCGGGAGGCAGACGCGAGGAGGCCGAGGGGGGGGGCCCAATAGGATTAGGGCAAGGTGGGCGGGGGGGGGGCAGTCTCGTCGGCTGAAGTGGCACACTCGTCATTTGCTTCCTCACCCGACAGCAAAGCTGACACCGCAAGGCTGACACCGCAAGGCTGACACCGCAAGGCTGACACAGCAAGGCTGGCTGACACAGCAAGGCTGGCTGACACAGCAAGGCTGGCTGACACAGCAAGGCCCCCGTGATTCACAGACGTAGGCTGCGCTCGTTTCACCGCGAGCGAGCGAGTGAGTGGCGCAGTAATCGATTTTTTGGCTCGCACGGTCGCAGCTCGAGGCTATTTGTATATCGCGGCTCCACTTTGCCTCATCGCAATCGTTACGCTCGCGGTCTCGAACATTTAACGCTGTGGGGGCGTTCCGTCATCGCAAAATGCAGCCACTGCAGCTCTCGTCGTGGTGGTTGTTGATCAAGGGGCGCCCCAACTCGTAGCTTTGGTCACGGGGGTGGGGGGCAAGGCACCCCCTTCCTGCCCCACGTCACGAGGTCTTTAACGTCCAGTGTTGGAGCAGACGGCGTGTGTAGTATGGTTCATACACACGGCAGTATTAAGCAGGGCGGCCGCTGCATTAGAACCGCCGCGAACCTCTGCTGCTCACACACTCGTGCCATAGCGCCAATCAATCAATCAATTTTGATGTCTAATTTTAGGCAATGGTTTATTGCTGTGGTTGTTCCACCTGATGACGGGCACTTGTGTTGCGCCCGAAACGTCGTGATTTAATTTAATTTATTTTATCTTTATACCTATGTGACTACCGAAAGAACCAAAGAGTATGTATTCAATATTGTTGAATATTCAATAACCATGCAAAAAAAGTTCATGCAATGCAGTTGTTTTTGCTCAAATATCTGTTTGTTCGTGTTTATTTTGTCTAAATCTCTGATTCACTCGCACCCCTCCACCGCCCTCGACTCTTGAGCCCTCTCTCAGTGGCTCAGGCAAACCAAAACACACGAAAACGCGACTGTGCCGACTCTCGCTTTGCCCTCCCCCGGCCCTTGACGTCTCCCAGGCGCAGGAGGCGTCTCCGGACGGCGCCATCGACCGCGCCGTGGGCACGCTGCTGTACGGCGCAGCGAGCCGCGGCCGCGACCTGCGGCGCTTCCCCACGCTGGCCACCTACATCGGCTCCCGCCGCATCGCCTCCGAGATCCAGCTCGGAGGTGAGGCCCGGGGAACTCGCCGCTGCCAAACCGCGCGGTTCACTCCGTCGCCTTGCACGGGGAAATTGAGTTGTCAGGTCCATACGGCGTACGGCCGTTCAGTAATGTTGTGTTGTCTATTTGTTTGTGTTTCGCCCTTGTGATGGGACTCTGTAGGATGAACTTTGAGTTTTACAAGGGCACGGGGTGACCAATAAGGTCTGAATTGGTCTGTAATAAGGTAGGGCACTGATCAGGGGTTGACAGGTGATGGGATCTCCCTCAAGTCTCAATTCCCCCCCACCCCCCTCCACCCTCCCGGGGTTCAATAACGCTTATCTTATGTAGATTTATATAGCGTCTAGTTCCGAGGGCTTGACAACAATTACTAAATTGTACGTACAATGACAGTGGTCTTGATGATGAAGCGTGGCGTTGTTATTAAAAGTGGTGGTGTAGTTATGGTGCCAGAAGGACAGGTGGGAGAGTCTAAGGAGGAGTTGAGGTAGAGATTGGGTTTGGGGTAGTGATAGGGGTTGGGGTAATGATAGGGGTAGTGATAGGGGTTGGGGTAATGATAGGGGTAGTGATAATAGGGGCTGGGGTAGGCCTGGTCGTAGCTGGGGGGCAGGGAGTAGCAGTAGCATAATGGGCTCGGGACAAGAGAGATGGCTTTTAAGGGATGACCGGAAGCAGGCTTGGGACCTGGCACCTGGCCTCACGTCGTGGGTTCTGGGTTCACGGTTTAGTTCCTGGGTGCATGGGGAAGATGTTGCCCAGATGGCAGTCGGGCAGAGAACGCGTGCCCGCGATGAGTCACAACTCTCTAGGGGTTTGCTCGCTCCTAGCCAGCGTCTGGCGCACACCCACACTGCACTCTTTACCAGTGTGAAGTGTTTGCCAAAAATAGAGGGGTTCTTCAGCGTTGGTAGCGTTCAGCTGGAGGATGTCGGAACCAATTCAGGGTGAGTCCGTGTCGAGGTGGGATGTGAGAGGCAGACGTGACGGTGGGTTCACCGAGTCTACGGCAGTGTCGAGCTGCGTGTCGTCACCGGAGAAGCGATGGTTTATCCTCAAACTGGGGAACAGTTTGCCAAGCGGGAAGAGATGCACTGGGAAGAGCAGCGGTCTCAGGATGGGATCTTGTGGCACACCGTAGCACAGGGGTTATTCAGGGGAACACAGTCCTTGTGTGCAAACAGCAACGGAGCAGTTTGAGAGGGAAAACGAAACAAGGAAAGAGAAGTTGGTCGGATACGCCGACACAGTTATGGAGGCGCTCCAGGAGGGGGTTGAGTTGTTTACAATGTAAAGCATTGCACAGAGGTCAAGGAGAACTGGAAGTGAGAGGGGATTCAAGGTGTTTCGATAGAAGGTCATTGACCACACCGTTGAACAGTTTATTGTTCAACTGTGTGGTAAATGACCTTCAATCGGGTTTCATCAACAAAACAGAAAAACTAAAATTCAAAACAACGTTTGCAACAGGTCGCATAAAAATTATAAATACAATAAATACAGTCAACAAATAATTTATTTTTACAATATATTACTTGATTATAATCTTGATTTGAAGCTTTCGTGACTGCAGGAATCCATACTCTTTGGTTCTTTCGGTAAAGTCACGTAGGTAGAAAAATAATAATAGATCACGACGTTTCGATCGCCACACAAGCAACCGTCTTCAGGTGGGAGTGATAATGATAGGGGTTGGGGTAGTGATTGGGGTTGGGGTAGTGATTGGGGTAGGGGTAGTGATTGGGGTTGGCGTAGTGATAGGGGTTGGGGTAGTGATAGGGGTTGGGGTAGTGATATGGGTTGGGGTAGTGATAGGGGTTGGGGTAGTGATTGGGGTTGGGGTAGTGATTGGGGTTGGGGTAGTGGTAGGGGTAGTGATAGTGGTTGGGGTAGTGATTGCGGTTGGCGTAGTGATAGTGGTTGGGGTAGTGATAGGGGTAATGATAGGGGTAGTGATGATAGGGGCTGGGGTAGGCCTGGTCGTAGCTGGGGGGCAGGGACTAGCAGTAGCAGGATGGGCTCGGGACAAGAGAGAGATGGCTGTTTAAGGGAGGAACGGAAGAAGGCTCAGGACCTTCAGCGTTTGGGAACTGGATACTAGGTTTAGGGTCTAAGTTCTCAGACCTGAATTCTGGCCACGTTGCTGTGTCGTGAGACCTGAGTCGCTTGATTCCTGCGCACAGACGCGGATGTAGAACGCTGTCACATAGCTCTAGCTGGGCATAGCCCCTCACACACACAGCCACATCCTGGTCACGTGCAACAACAAGAACTAGAGCCGTTGATCGTCGCTAAGTAGTAGAGATGTCAACATGGCCGCTTGTGCGGCAATGAAAACCGTGAATCATGAAAAGTAATAATCACACTCGCCAGTGAACAGGTTCTGGTGCAACAAGTTAAACCACCACCGAGTTAAACATTACATCAGTGAATGTATTAACAGCAAGAATGTTGTGGCGTTACAAATTATCATGCGGAGTTAAACATTCCGCAAGCATGCCCCGGCCCCAGTAGCGCATGCCTAGACACACGAGTACAGGTGCACACACAGCACAAAGATCCCCCCCCCCTATCGCCTTTACAATTAAACACATTATCTGTCGATGCTGCTGCTGTGTTGTCGGTGACGCACAAGCACAAATAACAGCTCGACACATTCGTCAATAACACTGTGGCCCTCAAAGGGGGAAAAAATTATAATAGGCGACGTATTGGGCTATGGGATATCTTCACAGAACATAGCTGGCTGAGAGGTCAGAAGATGGAGTGAATAATGTTTGGGGACTGCTCTATAGACCACGGGGCCCTGGGAAAACAAATACAGTGAGGTCCTCGTTTAATGCGGTAGATGCGTTCCTGCAAAGTGCCGCATGAAGCGAAAATAAATTATCCATAAATAATGTAACGATAAAGTTTGGCGAGATAGATGTACAACTATGCACACACGCAGTGAGATGGCGGGACAAATGACTGATAATACACCGCCGCGTTACTGTTTCATTCCGCATACTCTGTCAGCCCAAGAAAGTAGTTCGTTGTTTACCGTTCATAAACCGCGTACGGTGGGCGCGTTCCACGTTATAACGGTGGGCGCGTTATAACGGTGGACGCGTTTCACATTATAACAGTGGGCGCGTTCCGCGTTATAACGGTGCACGCATTCCGCGTTATAACGGTGCGCCTTGTGCGTTGTGCGAAAAGTGTTCCCAAATGGAAGAACCGCGTTATTGCGAAAACGCGCGTTTAGCGAGGAATTACACAGACTGCTCAGGCGAATGCTGTTAACGAGCACCTAGTACAGCTGGCACGGTGCACTAGGAGGTGGGGCGGCCAGCACCAACGCCCGGCCGTCATTCACCTCCCCCGGTGAGAATCGATTTAAAGCGATGAATCGATCGGCACGTTAACCGGTAAACTTGTTGTGATGGGGAAATTTCCATCAGAGCATTCTGTCCCAGCGAGCACAATGCAGGACGGAATGTGGAGCGCGCGGCGGGTCCGTTCCGGTTTTTGAGTTCACGTGCTCGGAATGTTTCCTGTTTGGCCCCCAGAATAGCCCGGCCAGCCTGCGAGTGGCCCTGCACGTTAAAGAACATTCGCTTTCACTGCCACTTGTGAGTGTTAACAGAAGGTGCTGCGGGTGTCACGTTGGGGCGCAAACACACGCGCGCGCACACGTACGTGCGCAAAGCACGCGCAGAATGCGGCGAGAGGCTAGCTGCTCGCGAGAGCGGAACGTACGCGCACAGTCACCGTGAGTTTTATGAAAGCCGTCGTCTCACCTCGGGGTTGGGGGGAGGGGTCTTGGACGTCTCGGCAAATCGCCACCTCTCTTGCATGCGCCCTGCGAGTGTGCGTGTGTCTGCAGGTGCGTGTGTGAAGAGCACCTAGCGTGACACACGTGTCGTGTGATGTCACCTCCGACAGACTATATGGGGGATCTTTGTCTTTGTTCGTCGCAAATGCTGGCTGCTGTTGTTGTTGATGGGAGCACTGCCGTTGTAGCACCCGGTGACCCGAGTTCAATTCCCGGCCGTGGCCAATGCAAGTCGTGAATATCTGAAGCGGGCCTGCCTGAGGTCAACTCGGCCTTAAAACTAGTACAGCACTTGCCCCAACAGTCTGTTCAGGCTATACGGCGGATCTTTGTCTCTGTTGTATGTGTCAGTATGTCTCGGTGTCTGCACACAAGAGCATCTATCTGTTTGTGCGTTTTTGTAACGGCAGCTGCCCCAGCAGTGCGTTTAACGTGACACGTGATGTGGGAGGGGCGATCTCTGTGCTTGCTGCGTGGTTCCAGCGGCGCTGGAGTACCTCAAGAGCCACCCGCTGGAGCCGCTTGCCGTGGAGGAGTTTGAGAGGGCGTGCGGCGTGGGCATTGTAGTGACGCCGGAGCAGATCGAGGAGACCGTGAGTGTGCCGTCTGACGAACACCGTCACCGCCTCCCGTCACCGCCTCCCGTCACCGCACCACCACCGCACCGCCACTATACCTCCATCACACCACCACTGCACCACCACCGCACCGCCACCACATCGCCACTGTACCTCCATCGCACCGTCACCGCACCACCACCGTATCTCCACCGCCACCGCACTGGCACCGCATTGCTCCCAGCGTGGCACGCTGGTGGTGTCACTCGTGGCGGTGTCAAGATTGTAACCTACTTGTGTGCTGTTTGATGGTGGTGGAACAGGTAGAGGGAGTCATCAAGAAGTACAAGTCACAGCTGCTGGAGGAGCGATACCACTTCAACATGGGCCTCATCATGGGTGCGGCCTTTACACACATCACTAGAGACCCCGAGTGTCTATTCTAGAGTGTCTCTATCACAGTGCCTGTGCTGGAGTGTCTGTTTGAGACTGTGTGGGGAGTGGTGGCATAGTGGTTAGTACACGGCGACCCCAGTTCGGTTCCCGCTCACGACGTATAACAGTGACGAATATTTGAACTGGTCCTGGTCTACTCAGCATTAAATGAGTGCTTGGTGCGGGTTCTAAACATCGGCACTGGGAAGACAAAGGCAGCCGGGCATGGTGTTGGCCACCTCCTAACTGATATACCGGCCTTCATAGGTACTCACTAACAGCACTTGCCCCAACAGTGTTAGAGGCTACACGGGGGATCTCTGTTCCAGGGTGTCTCTAGCGGTGTGCCAGGATAAGGGTGCCTGTGACGCTCACTCTACTACACGCTTCATGAGATGTCCACTCGATACAACAACCCCTGCGCTTTGCATGAAGCGTGCAGGCTGGCCCCCCATGAAGCGTGCAGGCTGGCCCCCCATGAAGCGTGCAGGCTGGCCCCCCATGAAGCGTGCAGGCTGGCCCCCCATGAAGCGTGCAGGCTGGCCCCGCCTGCAAAATCCCTCCAGACTGGAGCTCGCAGATCCTTTAAAAACGAAGCAATTTTAATTATTTTACCAGGTGAGGCCCCACTGAGCTATATAGATCTTTTTCAGAAGTGACCTGGCCGCAAATGTTAGCTCAACGAAGAGGCTTATCACGTGGAAATTTGTACCAGCCAAATACTCTAAACACGTGATGTTGATTCTAAATGTGGAGGGAAAGAGCGGAGGACCAGGAGAAAAATGTACGCGACCACGGGTAGAAAGAACTTGAAAACTCCAAATATACAGACGTCGGGGTCGGGATCGAGCCCACGACCTTCTGTATACCAGGCGAAGTAGTTAACATCTCCTAGCCACCGTGGCGGCGGTGGCCATTGTTGTCAGTGTCACGTTGCGCCGTGTCCGGGGCTGACTCAGCGCTGACCGACCGCCCCCCCCCCCCGCCCCTCATGTTTGTCGTGGGTGCAGCCGAGACGCGGGGCCTCCTGAAATGGGCCGACGGGAAGATTTTGAAAAACGAGGTGGACGTGCAGGTGAGGCAGAGACCCTCCCCGCGCGTTCCGCGAGCGATCTCATCGCGAGCGATCTCATCGCGAGCCTTCCGATGGAGCGCTGCGGCTGAGCTCCCTCTTTGTTTTTGAGGTCCCCCATGCCGGCTGTGGGGCAGGAAGACGACGACCCGGGGCACCGGGGGGGGCCCCACAGCCCATGGGCCGCGTGCTGCTCACGGCCTCGCGTCACACGGCCCACGGCCGCATGAAGCCTACCGCCTGGAAACGGCCCGCAAGCGATGCTTATCCGGGGAATGTTTTACACTTGGCATCAGCGCAGTGTTTTCTGATTTTATCTCCACGCTTGGTCACTTTTGTCACTGCAAGGGCCTCTGCAGTCAATCAACTGGCACGTCGTTGTTTGCGTTATTGTTGGGTAACGCGGGGGTTGCTTGTTCACGAGCGGTGGCACGCCAAGGCAGGTTGAAAGTCCTGTTCATCGCTCGCACAGGAGAATGTTCCGACCCATCCCTCTTCTGAGTCTCCTTCTCCACGAATCATCTCTCCCCACCGGGGCCCTCTTGGCCACCGGCCTTGTCTCGTTGTGTCTCGCCAGGTCCTCAATCTGCTTGGTCCCAAGACGGAGAGTGACCGCGAGAAGAAGCAGAAGGTCAGTAGGTCACGGGGGTCACCGATTTAGCGGGACATGCCGAGCGTGCCGCGCGTCTCAGGGCGTGCGCGCGTGCGTCGGTGTTCGCGTGGGGAATGCGTGTGGGTGGCGTCGCTCGCGGAAGAGACTCCAACCTCGAGGGGTTCTCGCCTGGTTAAAAATAAAGTTGACGTGTTGGGAGCGCGTGGGTACAGGAGGGGGGGGGAGTTGACGTGCTGCATAGCTGTGTACGTGTGAATCAAAGTTCTGTGGGTGTCTTCAGTTTTTGTGTCTGTCAGTGGATGTGTGTGTGTGTCTTGTGTGCATGATAGATGGTGTGGATAACTTTCGGCTGCGTGTGAGATGTGTGGACGGCTGTGAATGTTTGATGGGTGGTGTGGTTGTCTATAGCATGTGTGTATGTGTGATAGTTGGACGTGTGTGTGTGGGTGGGGTGGTTGTTTGCTGGCTGTGTGTGTGTGGGGTGATTGTCTGCAGGCTGTGTGTGGGTGGGGTGGTTGTCTGTAGGCTGTGTGTGTGTGGGGTGGTTGTCTGTAGGCTGTGTGTGTGGGGTGGTTGTCTGTAGGCTGTGTGTGTGGGGCGGTTGTCTGTTGGCTGTGTGTGTGTGGGGTGGTGGTCTGCAGGCTGTGTGTGGGTGGGGTGGCTGCCTGCAGGTTGTGTGTGTGTGGGGTGGTTGTCTGCTGGCTGTGTGTGTGTGGGGTGGTGGTCTGCTGGCTGTGTGTGGGGTGGCTGCCTGCAGGCTGTGTGTGTGTGGGGTGGTTGTCTGCAGGCTGTGTGTGTGTGTGGGGTGGTTGTCTGCTGGCTGTGTGTGGGTGGGGTGGCTGCCTGCAGGCTGTGTGTGTGTGGGGTGGTTGTCTGCAGGCTGTGTGTGTGTGTGGGGTGGTTGTCTGCAGGCTGTGTGTAAGAGGTTGCGGTGGTGCTGCAGGCGCTGCCACTACCTCGCCGCTGTAACGCACCTCTACGTGTGTGTCCCCCCCCCCAACCGTGCAGCCACAGAAGCCGAAGGCCGAGAAGGAGGCGCCGGCAGGGAGCGTCTCCGCTCCAACCGTGAACGGTGCGGTCGCCGGGGCGGGGTGCCGCCAGCGCACGGCTGGGAGTGTCGCGCCCACTCTTGGGCTGTGTGTGCGCGTCTGTGCTTATATGGGTGGGGAGCGGTAGTGTAGCGGTTAGCGCTACGATGCGCTACGAACCCCGCAAGCCGAGTTCGATTCCCGAACCGTTCCTGGGATTCCTCTCGGTCGACTCGGCCTTAAATAAGTACCTGGTGAGGTGTGTACACATCGCCACTCGAGAGACAAAGGCGGCCGGGAATGGTGCTGGCCACTCACCTCCTCGTGTGCCGTGCCGGCCTTAATTGGTGCCTGCTAACAGCACTTGCCCCAACAGTCTGCTAAGGCTATACGGGGGACCTTTGTCTTTGTTGGCGTGTGTAGGTGAGGCTCCCGTGCAGAGCCTTTCTCTGATGGAGCAGCTGCGTGGGGCTTCACTCAACTTCCACAAGCCCGGTGAGCGATGACGGTGATGTGGTGTGTGCGTGTGTGCGTGTGGTAAGCGGTTGTGCAGCAGTTAGCACGCTGGGTTACAAACTCACGAGACCCGAGTTCGATTCCTGCTCATGACCAACATCGGTGACCATTATCTGAACCAGTGAGTGTGTGTGTACATGTATCTGTGTGTGCATGTATGTGTACACTGAACGCTGTACCACTGTGTGTGTGTATACTGAAGGTATACCGCACAGATGATACATCCTCCTCTGCGAGCATGTACCACCAGTGTGTGTACACTGGACGGTGAACCACCAGTGTGTGTGCACTGGACGGTGAACCGGACGGTATACCACTGGTGTGTGTACACTGAATAGTGTACAACCGGTGTGTGTGTGTGTGTATACTGGATGGTTTACCATCAGTGTGTATACTGGATGGTGTACCACCAGTGTGTGTGTGTATACTGGATGGTGTACCACCAGTGTGTGTGTGTGTACTGGATGGTTTACCATCAGTGTGTATACTGGATGGTTTACCATCAGTGTGTATACTGGATGGTTTACCACCAGTGTGTGTGTGTGTACACTTGAGGCTGTGTACTTGCGATGACGTGTAAAGTCTCCCCGTGGCGTGTGGCTTCGCCCCCCTCCCCGCCCCCACCAGGTGAGAACTACAAGACGGAGGGCTACGTGGTGACGCCGCACACCACGCGGATACTGCAGGAGCACCTGGCAAGGACCGGGGGGCAGGTGAGATCGCACCGCAGCCCCCGCAACATCACCGGGTCGTCCACCCCCACGCGCCGCAGCCAGGATTGAGCGCTATGCGGTCCCCACTCCCTCCCCCCATCCAGGTGCGGACACGCTTTCCTCCCGAACCCAACGGCATCCTGCACATCGGCCACGCCAAGGCCATCAACTTCAATTTCGGCTTCGCCAAGGTACGGCGCGGGCGTAGCCGGGCGATTGCCCGCCGGCACCGTTCGTCGTCCCATGCAATCTCCACCGGTCCCTCTCTGTGCCTCCCTGGGCCATGCGCACAGTCATGCTCCCCTTCACTGGAACCAACTGCTTCAAATCACCTTCACTCACCTGCTTCCGTTCCTCCCTTAAAACCCATCTCTTCTCGCTTGGCTGTCCTACAGCTACTCCCCAACTCCCGCCCCCTAGCTATGCCCGAGCCTACCCCAACCCCCCCCCTTAACCACTCCCACCTGTCCTCCTGTCTGTCACCACAACCACACCGCGCACCACGAAGCAACCGCGGCAGGCAGAGCAGCACCGGGTCCTGGTCCTGGGTCTCCGCTAGGTCGACTCGGCCTCGATTACCTGACGCGCACCGGGGAGCTCGTCGCCCGCTCGTGCGCGACGCCATTGTCGTAGGTGCTCACCGGCGGCACGTGCCGCGGCAGCCTGAGTGGGCCGCACGGGGTGGGAGGGGGGGGGAGGGGGGGGGGACTCTGCCCGTGCTCGTGGTGGCGATTAACGACGTGGTCTCCCCATGCCCCCCCCCCGCCCCTGTCAGGCGAACGGAGGGATCTGCTTCCTGCGTTACGACGACACGAACCCGGAGAAGGAGGAGGAGAAATACTTCCGTGGGATCCGAGACATGGTGGAGTGGCTCGGTAGGAACGGGCGAACCATCGCGCTCCCCGCTATGCCTCGACGTCCCGTCCGTTACGTTCTCATCGCGCTCCGCCACCCCCCCCACCCCCCTGGACCGGCTCCGGTTGTGACGTCGTTTCGCCTCCCCTCCCCGCAGGGTACAGTCCCTACGCGGTGACGCACGCCTCCGACCACTTCCAGCAGCTCTACGACTGGGCCGTGGAGCTCATCAAGAGGTCGCCGTGCCGCCCATCGCGCTCTGTAGCGTGCACGCCCCCCTCACCTTGACCCACGCACGCTAACCCCGAGCCCCGGCGTGGGGGACCCGTGGCCCACGTGCCGTTCCTGACCCGTGCCTAACCCGTCGCCTTGCCGTCCGCAGGGGCCACGCGTACATCTGCCACCAGAAGTCGGAGGAGCTGAAGGGATACAGCGTCGTTACGTCTCCGTGGAGGGACCGCCCCGTCGCCGAATCTCTGCGTCTCTTCGAGGTGAGGGACGCTCGGCCGTGACGGGCCCCACGCCGCCGGCCCGCACGACCCGGGCGGGCTTCCCCCGTAGGACGGCCGTGGCGCTCACGCGACGCGAGATCTGCAAACGCGTTCCGACGGGATCGACCCGCCGCGGAGATGGAGCGGCGCATTGGCTTAGCCACCTCGTCTGACGCAATGTCACGCGTGACCTTCCCTCCGTGTCCTGCCGCTTGCCCCGCAGGACATGCGCAAGGGGAAGTTTGCGGAGGGGGAGGTGACGCTGAGGATGAAGCTGGTGATGGAGGACGGCAAAATGGACCCCGTTGCCTACCGCATCAAATACACGCCGCACCACCGCACCGGGGACGCGTGGTGAGCTACGGCATGGCACAACCGGCGGCACAGCCGCAAGACCCTTCGGCGTGATGACGTCGCCGCTCGTGCGATGCGGCGACGCGTTTTAATGAAGGCCTCACCGCGATGGGTGGTCCGTCGCCACGGCGACAACAGGAATGCGAGGGTAACGAGGGAGGAGTCCAAAGCGAGGAGCGGTTTGACAACTCCCACACCACCTCTCCCAGACCAATAGTTATGGCAGGAGGCGTGTAAAAGGTGACGACGATGATGTCGCTGCTGCTGATGATACTGATGTTGTTGTGTGGTGGTGGCAGGTGCATCTACCCCACGTACGACTACACGCACTGCCTGTGTGACTCCATCGAGGACATCACCCACTCGCTCTGCACCAAGGAGTTCCAGACCAGGTCCGTGTGTGTGCCAGCGCGCTCGCGTGCACATCCTCCCGCCGTCCCCAGCGTGCGTGTCGGTGTGCGCGCGCTCGCACTGACGCACGCGTGTGCGCTGGGTGCAGGCGCTCTTCCTACTTCTGGCTGTGCAACGCGCTGGACCTGTACTGCCCCGTGCAGTGGGAGTACGGGCGCCTGAACCTGCATTACACCGTCGTTTCCAAGCGCAAGATCGTGCGCCTCATCGAGGAGAAGATCTGCAGGTGAAGCGATTGCCTCGGTGGAGACCATCACGCTCCACTCATTGTCACCGTCATCACAGGACTACACGCAGTCGCATCTCGCGGTTGGCGGAAAATCGGCGCAGGGAACCCTGGAGAGAGAAAGGGGGAGGGAGTAACACTACGGCACAGCCCAGCACGGCTGCGGCGATGAGCCCCAGGGGCATCCTGGGCAGCACCAACGAGCCCTGGGGGCATCCTAGGGTAACGAGGCCCTTCAGCCCTTGCCCCAGTCCGATTTCTGATCCTGGCCATAGAGCACTGCTACTAACTGTGGCTCTAACCCTTGCCCTTAATCCTGACCCTCATTCTATCTCTATCCCTCACTTTGGCTCTAGTCGTAGCACCAATCCTAACCCTAGCCTTAACCATTACTTAATCCCTAGCTCCTAACAATGTCCTAGGCTTTAACCTGTTATCCACACACACCAGCTCGAACTCTAGCATAGCTCTCGCATTAACCCGCACTCATGGCCAAGCCCTAATCCGAGTCCTGAACCTTATCCCTCATGCTATCCCTCACATTATCTCAAATTCCTAACGCCAACAGCAGCAGCAGCAGTAAACCCTTATCATCTCCCCTGGCCACAAAACTCTGAGCCGTACGTGCCCACAACCACTGTCCTTGACTCCGAGCTATAAACGTTTACCGACCTGTGACCGGATGCACAGGACGCTATAAAAACCCCCTTAAGATTTGTCTTCTGTAGCGGCACAGGGTCCACCGCAAGGGGCTAGAGCAGCGACGCAGTGCGGCGCGCACGGCACGAGGCGACACATTGACACATTCACCAACAACACCGCCGCCTTGAAGGATAACGTAAATAAGATGCGCAATGAAGAACGGTCGTTGCCCGAAACGTCACCCATTATATATTTTCCTTTCAGGACACATAGATGATGTTATCGACGAATGTGTTGAGTTTTTGTAGTTTTTAACTGTGCTCTTGCACCAATGCGGACGCAGCAGCATCGCCCAAATAATCACCACACTGAGTTTGATTCCCGGCGGGAGCATCTCATGGCTCCATCGTTACGGTGACAAGCGGGATGCCAGAGATGGCGAGATGTTAACTGCCTCGCCTGGTATGCAGGAGGTCGTGGGTTCGATCCTCACCCTGACGCCTGCTGCTGTATATTTGGAGTTTGCACGTCTCTCTCATCGTGGCCGTGTGGATTTTTCTCCGGGTCCTCCGGTTTTTCCCTTCACATTTAGACTCGGCATGCTCTTCGAGTATTTTGGCTACTGCTATAAGTGTCCACGTGATGAAGATAAGCCACTTCGTTGAGCTATCATTTGTGGCCAGGTCGCTTCTGAAAAAGAGCTACGAAGCTCAGTGAGGCCTTCCCTGGTAAAATAAAAATATATTTTTTGAACAGTTTAGTAACTAAAGAGGATTCCAAAGTGTGCGGGCTGATGCAATCGCCCCGAGCTCTGACTCAGCCCCGACCGCGCTGCCTCGGGCGCCCGCCGGCTATAAACGAGTCGCCACTGACCGCGGCGATAACACGACTTGTCGCAGTTCAGGGTCGCAAATCGATACGGAGGATCTGTCGAGATCTGTTTATACGTTGTGGTGAACGTAGCGCCCTCTGGTGGCTGCAGCGAGGTCACGCGAAGGCAAAAGAGGCGCTGTTTAGTTAACTTCAGAGTCGGGGTTTCCATGACCCCAGTGCCCGCCGTGGCTGCCGCGACGCCGCTTTGGGCGTCTCCCCCCCCCCCATCTCCGAGGCCGCTCCCGCGGGCCGAAGGGGGCCCAGCCGCTGGGTTTTACGAAGAGCGGGGGGGGGGATGGTTGTACGTGGGGGGTAGAGGAACCCCGTCTCGACCTCGCTTGCTCACCGCCTCTGCCGTGCCCCCACTCCCCCACCACCCCCCCTCCAGGGACTGGGACGACCCCCGGCTCTTCACGCTCACCGCGTTGCGGCGCCGTGGCTTCCCCACTGAGGCCATCAACAACTTCTGTGCCAAGGCACGCGCACACTGACGCACACTCATTCACCAATGCCGCACTCATTCACCAACGCCGCACTCTCACGAACGTGAATTCTATCACGAACACGACATTCACTAACACCACACTCTTCACCACACGCTCTTAAACACGTGCACGCACTAACTCACACGCAAACTTTCACACAACAGCAACCGTCATTCTCCACTCGGCTTGTGCCAAGCTAGGTGCACTTTGAGGTGTCGCGTTGTTGCCTGTTACACCTTTCTGCTCCGACGCACGCGCGTTCGCTGGCTCCGCAGGAGCAGCGCTGTATCAATGCACTGCGTGCGTGCGCGCGTAGGTTGGGGTGACGGGTGCCCAGACGGTGATCGAGCCGCACCTGCTGGAGGCGTGCGTGCGCGACGTGCTCAACGAGACGGCGCCCCGAGCCATGGCCGTGCTGGAGCCGCTCCGGGTGGTCATCACCAACTTCCCGCAGAGCGCCGTGCGTCCCTCCCCTACGCCCCCCCCCCCTCCCCTTGCTCCCCTCCCCTACGCTCCCCCCCCTCCCCTCACATAATCGCCACGCGCAGCCCCAGTGCCCCTCGTGTGTGATGACGTGTGCGATGCCGAGTATTCGATGCCACGTGTGATGCTGTTTGTGTGATGCCACATGTGCGACGATGTTTGTGTGACGCCCCGGCTTGTACGTGGAGCAGCCGTCCAGCGTCTCGGTGCCAAACTTCCCGTCGGGCGAGAGCCACGGCTCCCACTCGGTACCGCTCGCAGCGACGCTCTACATTGAGCAGTCGGACTTCCGCGAGGTGAGGGGACGCGACGGCACTCCCCACCGCACGCATGCACACGCACGCGCGCGCACGTAAACAAATGTACACACGTATACGTACACACACGTAAAACACACGCACGTGCATGCACGCGCGCGCACACGTCAACAAACGTACACACACGTGCACGCGCACACGTACACACACGTACACAATTACACGCACACACGTACACATCCACACACCTCATCGCATACAGCGCTGCCACTCCGCACAGCTCGCACTCCTCACAGCTCGCACTCCTCACACGCGCCGTACATCGAGATGGCACGTAGCAGCATCCACCCTCCGGTACCAACCCCTAGGGTCCCTGCTGGCAAATCCCCCGAGCGAGCTCCCTTGCTAGGGGTCTCTCATGGCCAAAGCCACCTCCCCCCACATCCCCAGACGAGCCCCGTTCCTCTCCCAGAGTCTCAACAGTAGCAGTCGCTATGCCACGGCCACAAGGCCACGTGGCTGTGTCGTCCCCCCCCCCTCCCCCCACGCGGTTCTTTCGCTTAGAGAGCGTGGCGGACGGGGTCACCGAGAGGAAGCGAGGAGCCTCGAGCCTCGCATCTCACACAGCAGCCGGCGTGCCCCACGCCACCCCCCCCCACCCCCCCATCTCCATCTGTCTGCGCAGGTCCCGGCGGCCGGTTACCGCCGCCTGGCCCCGTCGCAACCCGTGGGCCTGCGTCACGCCGGCCTCATCATCTCCCTGCAGGACGTGGTCAAGGTGAGCAGGGGGGGGTGGGGGGGAGGGCGGTCGACTTTCACCGCCGATTGGTGGCGGTTGTCGCGGGGCTCGGGGTGGCGCTGACGGGGGAGCCGTGTCGTCGTCGTCGTGCGCAGGACGCCGGCGGGCGCGTCGTGGAGCTGCGGGTGACGTGCGCGCCGGCCGACGCGGCCGTCAAGCCCAAGGCGTTCGTCCACTGGGTGGCGCAGCCCCTGCCGTGCGAAGTTCGCCTCTACGAGCGGCTGTAAGTGCGGCGGTGCGGTAGCACGTTGCGGGTGCGGTGTGACGCCGTGTGACCGCCGCCCTGTGTGTGTGTGTGAGACGCAGCAGTGTGTTCTGCCCGTTGCAGATTCTTGCACAAGAACCCAGAGGACCCGGCTGAGGTACCAGGGGGATTCCTCAAGGACATCAACCCCGTGAGTCTCGCTGTGCGACACGCGTCTGTGTTCGCACGCCGTCTCCGCGCGTCGGCCGATCGAAGGCGGCCCGCTGGCCGCGTGCTCCGTGCCTTGCAGTCCGCGCCGTGCGTCGCCGCCGCGTGACGCGTCCCGGCGTGCCGTGCGTCCCCAGGAGTCGATTCGCGTGCTGGAGGGCGCCATGGTGGACAGCTCGGTGCAGGGCGCCGCTCCCTTCTCCAAGTTCCAATTCGAGCGCGTCGGCTACTTCTCCGTGGACCCCGACTCGACGGCCCAAAAGGTAGGCGCCTGCGCGGAACAACCTGCCCAGGCAGCCTGCGGTGGATAGCCTACGCGGGCAGCCTATGCGGCAGCCTACGCGAGCAGCCTGTGTGGATAGGCTGCGTGGGCAGCCTGTGTGTGCGGATGACAGCTGACCCGCATGCGGATCAGGCACCGGATGTGGCCCGGAGAAAGCTCCGAGAGAGGCCCGCCGAGAGATGAAGAGAGGCAGAGAGAGGAGTGAGATGGAAGCGAGATGAAAGAGCACAGATGTGATAGACGGCTGGTGATCAAATCAGTGCTGGTGTCTTGGTATTGGAGAAGCTCAGCAGGATTTTTTGAGCCGGATGAGTACCTGGATGGGGGTGGCCACCACGGCTTGCCAGGTTGTTGGTAGCCGTGGGGGCGCCTGAAGCGAAATGCCGACAGAATTATGCCAGGCATCCCAGTGCAGCCAGGACCCTCCCGAAAAGTAGTCTTGAGACTCGGCGAGGCTATGGCTGGGTAAGTAATTGCCGATGGAACACGTTACTCATTGTGAGACCTCGCTTTCGTTACAGATGGTGTTCAACCGCACGGTGACGCTGAAGGAGGATCCTGGCAAGATGTGAGGCCTAACGAGGGGTGACCACTGCCTGTGCAGGACAGCCGCGAGTCCCTGGGGAATCCTTTAGCGAGGGTCCTGCCCTTGGGGTAGGCTGCTCCAGCTGGGCTCACGGGGACTCTCACACTCCACCCAATGCCTTTGTTTGTATTGACTGGAATCGGTTCAATAAACGAATGTGTAAATGAGACCACGAGAAACCGGTGGGGGTTGTTTATTTGACGCAGACAAACCTGCGGGTCTTTTACGGACACTTAATCGTAATCTCCGCACGGGTCCAGATGGCGTGAACACGGCCAGAGTTTCCGAATTTAGAGTCTGGTCGATGGCAGCCTGCGGAGTTTCAGTCGAGTCTCGGTCTGTGGACGTCGTGAAGTCGTTCTCTTAGTCTGGTCGACTGGAGCAGTCAAACGTTTAGTCAGTCAGACACTCTGAGTATTTCAATGTTGGTGTGAGGAGTGCTCAATTCCACACTCCCCACCCCCCCCCATATCAGCAGCTCAGCCAATCGGTGAACTCGGTCAATCTCGTTTCACACGCGTACAGCCAATCACCATGCGTGGTCTTCCTCGGCGCACTCCGGTTTCAAGTGAACGTCACTAAGCGACACTAAACGACCCCGGGTAGTCTGCGTCTCCGTTGCGACTCCGTGGGCTCCGCCTCGTCACGGTCGGCCAAGCTTCGGTCTGCGCTGGGCACGCGGTCACCATCGGACGAAAACAAAGGCTCAATCGACGAACATTTCCCGTCGCTAATGTCATCGTTAACGAGATTAACGCCGCAGCTGGAAGGGTTGGGGTGTTATGGCCGATGTGAACTATGGTAACTGCTTCTACGGACGGCGTGGAGCGAAGGAAGCTGGCGCGTGTCGCCGTGTTAGGAGGGGTGATGGGAAGCGGCGGTGGTGGGCGGCTCGGCTGACGGAGTTGGGCTCTCTCTCGCGCCCTCGGGGAAAACATCGCGCCCCTTTCGCCTAAATGTTGTCCACAAATTTCTCCCGCAGCCTCTTGATTCTCGTTTCCTGGAGAAGAGGAGGGGCAAACGGGTATTTAGGAGCCGGTGGAGCGGAAGTGGTCGCACGCTCACTGTGGCTGGAACAGAGCATCTGCCGCTGCTGCGTAGGCAGTGGTTGCACAAGTTGCGCAGTTAACAATGACCACTCGGCATGTTCGTCAGTAACACTGTGGCTTTAAAAAGAAACATAATAGGCGACGTTTTGGGGAATGGCTCTCCTTCATCCTGTGTTAGGGGTTCTGATTCTCCACGCAAGGGGGGTGATTCTGGGCGGTCAGCGCACTGCTCTACAAACTCGGTGACTCACGTTCGAATCTCACTCGCAGCCGTCGGTGACAAATATATGAACCGGTTCTGAGCCTCCTCTACATTGACTCGGCCTTGAACGAGAAGCTGGCGTGTCAGCATACACACTGGGGGAAGAAGTGGCTGTTGTGTGTGTGTATGGTGGAGTTCAGAGGTGTGTCACCTTGCTGGGGGCTGCCCTGGCGTCCCCATGCACGTCCCGCGGGGGCGGTAGGGGCAGCAGCACCACCGGCTTGGCGGAGGCCGCCAGCAGCGAGTGCTTGCCCCTGCCGCCCGGCGACGCGAGCACGGAAAAGACGGGCGGCCTGAACCCCGTCGGCGGCGGAGAGGCTTTCCCGGTGCCGGCCGCCGGGGTTTGAGACGGGGAGCTCCTCTTGGCCTGCGGCCCCTGCGCCGCCGACACCGGCTCCGAGGAGGAGGCCTTGCGAGGGGGGGGCGGCTTGTGGGACAGAGACGACAGCGGTTGGCTCTGCGAGCCGACGGTCACGTAGAGCGCCCGCCCGCGGTCCGGGGTGGCCGGAGCCGCGGGCGGCCGGTGCTGCACGGGCGAGCGACGGTGCTCCACGCGCCGGGACTGGCCGGGCGAGGGTCTCGCGCGGGCCGGGCCCGGCGAGTCGGAGAGCCCGTGCCGGACGGGCGGATCGGACGGGAGCGAGTCGGGCCCGCCGTCGGAGGAGCCGGCGCGGCCGCCGACCTGCGGGCGGTCCGGCGAGGGCGGGCGGCCTCCGGGGCAGTCTCGGTGGAGGTGGCGCTGCCGCCGTTGCGGAGAGCCGGGGGGCGGCTGCGCGCGGCCGCGCTTGGAAGGGTCGGGGGGCGCGGCGTGCGGCGGGGCGACGCGCGACGCCGGGTCCACGTGGTCGTAGTTGTTGAGGGCGGTGGAGTCGGAGGCCGGGGTGCAGGGCGAGTGGGTGGGCAGCAGCGGCAGCAGGGCGAGCGTTTTGTAGTTGACGCAGACGAACGTGGTGACGAGGGTCAGGGCGCTGTTCATGAGCAGAGCCACCATGATGGCCACCAGCAGGATGTCGATGACCTTTTCGGGGGCGGGAGTAACACGCGGTCAACCACGCGGGCGTCTAACCGCAGACTTAACCAGATACCAATACGTTTATCCACGCCCAACCGAATGACTCGTCGCAAGTCTAACTGGACGTCTGCACGTCTAACTGCAAGCAGAGCCACATGTCTACACACGTTGAACCGCACACATCTCTCACTGAACATCTCACCACATCTCACTGCACACCTGGGATTGCCTACGTTCATCAGTGGGAACGCGCGCGTGAGAGTGACGGGGAAATGTGTGGGGGAGCTGTGAGGATATGTCGGGAAGCTGGGGGGGGGGGGGGTGTGGGAGCTATGGAGAGATGTTTCGGAGCTGGGGGTGAGTGGGAGGGGGTCTGTGGAGCCCCGATGTGCGGCGCGTGCCTTCATGCTGGAGTCCGGCTCCGTGAAGAGTGCGATGGAGCGTGGGAGGCTCACGCAGAGGTAGCCGGCCGCAGCCGCCGTCACGGGGCTGGTGAGGCCGCTCAGCGCCAGCAGCACCTCCACCTGGCGCCACGCGGCACGCCGTGTCACTCGCGACGGTGACACTGATTACACTCACTCATCACAGTGTCACTCATCACGGTGACACTGATTACACTCACTCCTAATGGTGTCACTCATCACGGTGTCACATCACCCGCGTCTTCCATCGCTAAAGCTGTAACGTCTCGGCGTCACGCGGCACGCGGTATCCTGCCACGGTGTAGTGCGCCAGCTCGACGCACGTCAGTGTCATCATCATCGTCATCGTCGTCATCATCGTCACACGGCCTCTGTCGCGTCATCCACACTGCAGGCGGCGTCGCGCGCGAACCGGGCCGTGTACGTACGAGGGGCATGGACGGGTGCTCCGAGGCCACGTGTCCCGCGACAGCAGCCGGGAATCCCTGCCGCGGCAGCAACAGAAGGAGCAGCAGAAGGGATGGGGAAAGAGTGAGGGGTGAGTGTGTGTGGTTATAGCATTGTGCGAAACGACCCCGGCGACCCGAGTTCGTCGAGTCCCCGTTCGCGACCAATAACAGTGACGAATAATTGAACTGGTCTTAGGTCTCCACTAGGTCGACTCAGCATAAAAATGTGTGCCCTGGTGCGGTGCGTGAACGTCGACCCTGGTAGTGGGCCACCCATCCCTTCGTGTGGCGTGGCGGCCTTCATAGGTGCTCGCCGGTGGCGTAACGAGCGTGGGGCCGAAGTTACGAGTTGGGGCCCCCCCTTGACAACCACCGTGAGATCTGATTTCAACAACGGTGTCAAAGAACCGAACACTAAATGTTAAACGCGGTTAAAAATGTTTTTTATGTAAATGCTTTCATTCACTTTCCACGTTTTGTTCTGATTTAATGAGAGCGGTAACGGTGACCGCACGAGACAAAACCAATATTGGGGCTCCACCTGACCGATTGCTCAATGTCGTCACGACGCCACTGGTGCTCGCTAACAGCACTTGCCCCCACAACTCTGCGAAGGCTATACGGGGGATCTTTGTCTGGGGCGCGAGTGCCTCGGCGCGTCTCGGTGTGTCTCTTGGTGCGTGTGGCGAGCGGCGCTCACCGCGATGAGGGTCCAGAGGCAGGCCTGCAGCGAGGCCGAGTGCGCTGACCATGGCTGAAGGGTCAGTGCCATGACCCCGCCAAAGAGGGCGAACACCCCCCCAACCACCTCCAGGGTCTGCACACAGACACGCGCAACAAAGACAAAGATCCCCCGCATAGCCTCCACGGACTTTTGTGGCAAGTGCTGTAAGCGAGTCGCAGCTCTGTGAAGGCTGGCGCGGCACACGTGTGCGGGTGTCGCGTGGCGAGGACCAGGCCCGGCTGCCTTTATCTCTCCCGGTGTTTCCACTGGGGAGACAAAGGCGGTCGGGCGTGGTGTTGGCGACCCACCCTTTCGTGTGCCGTGCCGGCCTTTGTAGGTGCTCGCTAACGGCACTTGCCCCAACAGTCTAAAGGTTATTCTGGGTGTATTTGTCTTTGCCTTTGCTGGAGAGCAAACCCACAACTTGTTTACAATTGGGAACGACGTTTGTCGCTGGCGATTGCAACTAGAATCGTCGTCAGGCGTGGTAGTTACAGAAGTCATCGCATGCGACACGTACACATCACTGAGTTTGGAAAGACACACCCCCACGAACCAGGTTCCAACCTGCTGAGCTTACGCGAGGTGTGAAGGGCTCACGGCCGAGGCAGGTTTTGCCGCAGACCGCGGCACTCACCGCGCACAGGCGCACGGCGCGCACCGGGAAGGCGTGCCCATCCCACGCAGCGCCCTGGCTCTTCAGGTTGTACTGAAACAGAGTCGCACCGCCAGTCATTCACCATCATCATCATTACCACCATCATCATTATTACCACCACCACCACCATCATTGCCAACCACCATCATTACCCACCATCATTACCACCACCATCATTATTACCACCACCATCATTACCACCACCATCATTACCACCACCATCATTATCATTACCACCACAACCACCATCATTACCACCACCATCATTACCACCACCACCACCACCATCATTACCAACCACCATCATTACCCACCATCATTACCACCACCATAATTACCACCATCATTACCCACCATCATTACCACCACCATCATTACCATCATCATTACCACCATCATCATCATTACCACCATCATCAGCCATGATCTATCCCCAGCTGGATGAAGGACTGTTCAAGCCATCGCCAAATTCCACGGTCCTGCAACAATATCTATATAGCACCAGTTTATGCGCATTATGGTCGTGCAGGTGATGGTAGTGCAGGTAGTGGTGGTGGTGCAGGTGGTGCAGGTGGTGGTGGTAGTTACAGATCTGCTGACGGCCCCAGGGCAGCAGCGCTGGCGGGCGCGCACCACCAGCAGCAAGTGCACCACCACGAGCATCTCCAGCAGGAGCAGCAGCAGCAGGTTCGTGTTGATCTGCAAGACGCACCGCATCCCCGTGGTGAGCGGCGTCTCTGGTGAGTGGCGAGCGGTGTCGAATAAATGGTGAGTGGTGGCTCTGGTAAGTGGTAATTGGTGTCTCCGGCTCATGGTGAGTGGTGTCTGGTGGGTGGTGTGGTGAGTGGTGTCTGGTGAGTGGTGTCTGGTCAATGGGTGGGTGATGACTCGTGAGTCGTTAGACCGAGGCGTGACGCTATAACGTGGGAAAAGCTCGTGGTTGTTGTTGCTGATGGTGGTGGTGGTGGCGCTGGAGGGGTTGGTGTACTCGCGACAGGAGCGGGGCTTACGCTGAGCATGGAGGGCCGAGCCACCAGCATGCACCCGTACCACAGGAGGCACAGGGTGCTCATGGTGAACGTGCTCACGGCCAGCAGGTGAAAGCAGCTCACCTGGCACACAGAGAAGATCAAGATCACCCGTGTCGCCTTTAACAGACTGTTGGGGCAAGTGCTGTTAGCGAGCACCTATGTCGGCTGGAGCGGCACACAACGGGGTGGTGTTGCCAGGACCACACCTGGTCCACTTTCTCTCCCCAGTGCCGATGATTACACAGCACCAGGTAGTAATTGTATGCTGAGTTGACCTAGGAGAGGCCCAGGACCGACTCAGATATTCGTCACTGGCGTCGGTGGCCCGTGAGAGGGGAATCGAACTCGAGTCGCCGAGTTCGGTAGCGCAGCGCTAACCGCTGCGCCACCACTCCCTGCACGCACGCACTACAGAGCACGTCCACTGCAACGTGGGCCTCGCGTGCGCACGCACAGAGGCAACGTCAACCTCGCCTGGGCGCAAGGCGACGAGCGGTCGATCCCCCACCCACCGCGGAGATTCGATTAAAGTCACGCGCGACCTCGTTCCCAATTGCCTCCTCCGCTCTCGGCGTCACGCCGTCGGACGAAACGTCCGCAAAAGGTGCTCGGCTAACAGCAGACTTGCTCCGACGGTCCGGCAGCGGCTACACGGCGGAGGCTCCTTGACTCTGTGGGTGAGCGTGGCGGTGACGGTCACGGTGTCCGCTGGCGGGCGGACGTGCGGTGCCCACCAGACAGGTCTTCCTCGAGCCGATGTAGAGGTGCACCGTGGCCGCAGGGATGCACTGCGCACGCACAGCGGTGGCATCGACAGCCGTCAACGTCAACCCACGACGCGGGTCGCGGGTCGCGCATCGCCACGAGCCCCGGCTCGCCCGAGCGCTGGATATCGTCGCTCCAGGCCTGGGGTCCAAATCTAAAACTTTGACGAGCCGAGCTCCCACAGCTGATGCTTGCCGTGTCACGCGTGCGTGTTAGGTCGCGGCTGTGGCGCGACTGTGGGGCAGCGTGCAGGCGGTGAAACTGCACCAGGGCCCAACCAGAATCGTCAGGCATTTGACAGAATTGCAGCACTGGTTCGACACAAGCTGGACTGATGCCGGCGTCTCATCAGCAGAGTCTGGCTTTGCTTTCAACCAAAGCTGGTGAACTGCCAGATGTCCCTAGGCAATATATACGACCAAATCTATAAACGGTATAATATAATTAGACATCACAATATAAAGATCGGACGATTGCGTGGTGACTCCGGTCGCCAGCGTTTGCCTGCCCCTACTGAACATCTGTGACAAAGAGCTTTATAGCTCAGCAGATACCTCCTGCAGGATAAATAAACGTTCTGATTCGAATTTTGATCTCCTGTGCCGAGAGGAGAGGAGCGGCTCCGCGAGTGGCGTCGTGGAATCCGTGTCCTCACGTGAAACCCGTGTCCCCACGTGGAACCCGTGTCCCCACGTGGAACCCGTGTCCCCACTTGGAACCCGCGTCCTCACCACGGCGCCCGCACAGCGCAGGTAGCCCACGTCTTCAGGCCCCAGGCAGCCCGTGTACACGCTGGCACCCGACACCAGCCAGAGCGCCACCTGCACACGCGAAGAACCCAGGGCCACCGCTCGAAATGTCGCCCTATCACGGCGTGCTTGGGCTAACGTTGGCATGTCATTTGAACCGTTGGACCAACATTCCGTATTTACTGGGGATATACGCTTATAAAATAAAAAGACTCATGTAGACTGTAGCATGTTTAAGAACCATTGCTACAGTCTACTTTACAGACTGCCAATACGCTCACCAGCTTAAAAACCAGGCTACAGTCTACATTATAGACTGCCAGTACGCTCAATCAGTTTAATAACCATTGCTACAGTCTACATTACAGACTGCCAATGCGCTCACCAGCTTAAAAACCAGGCTACAGTCTACATTATAGACTGCCAGTACGCTTACCGAGGTTAAAAGCCAGGCTACAGTCTACATTATAGACTGCCAGTACGCTCACCGATGTTAAGAACCAGGCTACAGTCTACATTATAGACTGCCAGTACACTCACACAGCTTAATAACCAGGCTACAGTCTACATTATAGACTGCCAGTACACTCACTCCGATTATAAACCAGGCTACAGTCTACATTAGTGGTTTTGTTTTTATTATTTTTATTCACTTTGTTTTTTTTCTACGTGACTTTACCGAAACAACCAAAGAATATGCCATGATAAATGAATGCCCGAGCACACGTTTGTACGGTAAGGAGGCTGGGGGCAGGCGAAGCAACAGGAGTCAAAGTTAATTCTCCCTGCTTGACTGAGCATTGAGGTGCATTTTGTGCGTATCTCCTGTTCACAGCTCTGCAGAGTAAGTGGAGGGAATTCCACAGTCATATGGCGGGGTCGAGTCTGTCCCATAGGACATCGACTGTTTACTTCCCCACTACGCGATACTTATTTTAATTAACTCCGAAGGGATGATGGGCTGAGAAGAAGTTCAACATACATACAAGCAACGAAAAGTTGTACACTAATACATACACATACCTGTCAAACCCTTATCAGTGCCCTACCTTATTATAGACCAATTCAGATCTTATTGGTCACCCCGTGCCATTATAAATCTCAACGTTCATCCTACAAAGTCCCATGACAAGGGAGAAACACAAACAAATAGACAAAAAAATGTGTTTGCCCGTAATTGAAACGGCTGTATGTCGAATGGACCTGAAAACTCAAATTCCCTGCACAAAAATACGGGGCAAACCGTCTGGGTTGACAGGGCAGGCATACAGTATATATATACTGTATATATACTGTAAAGTATACTGCAGGCAATCGCGACTGATGTGGATTCTAATCGTGTACTAGATGGGCTAGGACGCTGCGAATTGAACAAATCGTCGAATCGAGTCGTAAAACTCCATCACAGCGCGTGAGGAGGGGTGGGGGCGGTGGTCGATGTCAGTGGCGGGGCAGGTCCCAGGCGAGACACGCGAGCAAGGAGATTGATCTCTCGTTACTGGACTGCTCCACCATCGCCGCCAGGATGATGATGATGAGGAAGGTGCCTCCTCCTCCTCGTGTCTCACTCACCCCGATCGCGATGTTCGTGGTCGCCGCCACTGTCTGAGCGCACGAGGCCATCGGCCTGGCCGGGAGTCGTCCCTGAGGAGGGTCCCCCTCGCCGCGTCCCCTGGTCGCTATGTAGACCCCCTCGCCGCCTCTTCTCGCTCCTATAAAGGCCCCCCTCACTCTATCCCCTGTTCGCTGTAAGGTCCCCTCGCTCCGTCTCCTGATCTCCGAGGTTCCCCCGGCTGGCACGAAGGTCCTCTCTCGCTCCGTCTGCTCGTCGCCTCCGATCTTCAGTGATCTCCTCGCTCCATCTCCTCGTCACTGTGCAGGTCACCCCCCCGCCCCGCGCCCCCTGCCCACCTCGCTGCCTCCTCCGATCTCTGAGGCTCCTTTGACTCCGACTCTCGCTCCGTGCCCGCAGCTCGCTATGAGGGTGCCCCCCGGCTGTGCCGCGGTGACCCCAGGACTCCCCGTGCCCCCCCCTTATTACCCCCCCACCCGCCCCTCTTACCCCATGCCCCCCCCCCCCCCTATTACCCCCCCACCCGCCCCTCTTACCTCGTGCCCCCCCCCTATTACCCCCCCACCCGCCCCTCTTACCCCGTGCCCCCCTCCCCTATTACCCCCCCACCCGCCCCTCTTACCCCGTGCCCCCCTCCCCTATTACCACGCCACCCGCCCCTCTTACCCCGTGCCCCCCTCCCCTATTACCCCCCCACCCGCCCCTCTTACCCCGTGCCCCCCTCCCCTATTACCCCGCCACCCGCCCCTCTTACCCCGTGCCCCCCTCCCCTATTACCCCCCCACCCGCCCCTCTTACCCCCTGCCCCCCTCCCCTATTACCCCGCCACCCGCCCCTCTTACCCCGTGCCCCCCTCCCCTATTACCCCCCCACCCGCCCCTCTTACCCCGTGCCCCCCTCCCCTATTACCCCGCCACCCGCCCCTCTTACCCCGTGCCCCCCTCCCCTATTACCCCGCCACCCGCCCCTCTTACCCCGTGCCCCCCTCCCCTATTACCCCGCCACCCGCCCCTCTTACCCCGTGCCCCCCTCCCCTATTACCCCCCCACCCGCCCCTCTTACCCCGTGCCCCCCTCCCCTATTACCCCCCCACCCGCCCCTCTTACCCCGTGCCCCCCTCCCCTATTACCCCGCCACCCGCCCCTCTTACCCCGTGCCCCCCTCCCCTATTACCCCGCCACCCGCCCCTCTTACCCCGTGCCCCCCTCCCCTATTACCCCGCCACCCGCCCCTCTTACCCCGTGCCCCCCTCCCCTATTACCCCGCCACCCGCCCCTCTTACCCCGTGCCCCCCTCCCCTATTACCCCCCCACCCGCCCCTCTTACCCCCTGCCCTCTTGCTCGTCTCCCTCCGTGGCGCCACAAAGGCGCGAGTGCTGCTGGAGCCGAGAGCCGTTTCCATGGCTCGGACCGGCTTGGCTCGAATACTGATGAGGGCGGCTTGGCCACAGCCGGGGGTGGGGGGCTGCCAGGGCCCCCTCGCTCAGGTCCCCTCGTCAGGTCCCCTCGTCAGAGGTCCCAGCTCTCGCCAGGTCCCCTCGTCGCGGTGTGCCCCTTACAACTCCTTGTTGAACCCCTCTCGTCACGTCACCTTGATAGTCGACCCCCCTCTGGAGCGTGATGTTGTTGCTGCTGCTGCTGCTCGCTCCGTCACGCGAGCTCGTTCCTACAGTCCCCTTGCCCATCCACTGCTGGATGAAGGCCTCCTCAAGCCCGGTGGGTCACGGGGAGGTTGTTTGGCCATACTTCACCACGCCGGCCTGTTCTTGTTGGCGAAGGTGGCGGGGGAGGGGTGGAGGGGGTGGGTTTAGGGGTAGAGCCCAGGACCGCCTCAGATATCAATCGCCGTGGATTTTAGGGAATAGAACTCGGATCGCTGGGTTCGCAGCGCGGCGCGGTTACCAAAGCGCCACCGCTCCTAACCCGCACACGAAGCAACACGAGTTATTCTTTGGTTCTTTCGGTAAAGTCAAGCAATCATCATCAGGTATGATGATTGCTTGTGTTGCAATCGAAACGTCGTATGCTATTATTTAATTTATTATTTTATCTTTATACGTGACTTTACCGAAAAAACCAAAGAATAATTCCTGCAGCCACGAAAGCTCCAAAATTAAGAAAGCACCACGAGGTCAGTCGGACCAGTGAATGCGGGTGGCAGGGCCACCCACAGCCCGCACCCTCGGTGTCTCAACCCCGCGAGTTCGATTGAGCCGCTAAGAGCAGCGCGGTCACCACTGCGCCACGACTCCTCATTGATGTCAATGCCCCCCCCATCTCCCCTCTCTCCAATTACCCCCCCCCCCATACCCCTGCCCCAAAAACCCCTCAACTTTTTCGTCTGCTCTGAAAGAAATGGCCCTTCCTCGCAGCGCGTTACTCGAGAGGCCAGGAGCAGAGACAGAGTGGAGATTAAGAGTTGGAGGCTCTGATGAAAATTACAGTACATTTTTTAACTTTCTTTCCGATTACCACTTGTTGTTTTAATAGGCAAGTACATAGCGACACTAACAGTGGATATTGAGTAACGGACAAAGCCCCTTCAATAAAATCACACAAGTGTTACCGATAAATGATACACGAATTCAAAGTAAAACATTATAATTGGCATCGGTCCCTTGAATGAATTCCCTCTCGGGCCGAGCGAACGCTTTGCAAGTTCCCCCCAACCCCCTTGTCCCCCACCAGCCCCGCCCGAGGGGGGGGGGTCAAACATCGTCCAAAATCGCGTGACGTCATTTATGGACGGCCCCTAAGGCCTTCCCCCAACCTGCAGGCGATGCTCGAAAATATGCAAAGGGCCAGGTGCGAATCGGAATAGTTGTGAACCGACATTGCTGAAGGTGTTGGGCGCTTGTGGTAATATAGCGCTGGGCTCATCTGTACCGGTGATATTCTTTTATGCAGGTGTCAATCTGCACAGGTGGGAAACTACATGTCTGCCCGTATGAAATGAAGTCGTGGGTCATATTAATTTAAGTCTTTTTCCCAGTTTTTTTTCAGTTTCATTTATTTGGTATAGCCCTGTGCAGAGGTGTGGACTCGAGTCATGTGACTTGGACTCGAGTCAGACTCGAGTCATGAATTTGATGACTTGCGACTCGACTTGGACTTGCATAACAATGACTTTGTCCCACCTCTGGCCCTGTGAGCCATTCGGCTCTTGAAAAGTGGTCGGACTAAAGTTGACCCAACGTTCGATCATGATTACTGGGTACGTCCTCAATTGCAATGAACATGAGCCATCACCGCCTCCTACAGGACACACGTGGCAGGGCCTCTCCTGAAGAAATAGAGTGACGAGAAAAAATAAGAATAAGTTTTACTCTTTCTGGCAATAAACCCTATTGTTATTTTTTTATACTTTAATACTGGCAAAACCAGTCACGAGACTCGGCGAGACCTTCCCTATGTCACTTTACCGAAAAACCTACGAGTATAAGTAACAATGTGCTCGTGCCACACGAATCGGATTGACACGGAGCGGAGTGGCTGCCCGCTTAACCACCCCACGTGACGGCCCCGGCATGTGACGTCACGTGGGCAAGATGGCCGCGCCCAGCTCCCCGCACGGCGAGTGGAGCGGAGTTTATGGAGTCGTGGGTTGTTGTTGTTTGAGTCGTACTGGGCGACTCTTTGTCGCTGTAACTACTCGTAGAGGGCGCGTGTCTCGTCTGTGGTCGTACTGCGCCGCGGTTTTAGCTCCCGGCCCAGCGGCCCGCCATGGGTCGCCTCTGAGCCGCCGGTGATGCGTGCGTGTTCCCGCCGATTCTGCCCCATCCCCTCTACATTACCGTGTTCCCGCATCCCCTCGATCACCCATATCCTTGTGTACCCCCAACCTGCGTTTCGCTGTGTCCCTCTACCCCGTATCATGCCCCGTGACCCCCTTCTACCCAAGTATCGTTACAGACCTCTACCCCCCAGCCACTCTACCTCCATGTTCCTGTATCACCTGCAGTCTCTATAATCCTTCTACCCCCTCCTCTCTCTGCTCCTCCGCCACAGGCGCCGGGGGGTTGAGCCCCGAGGCGCGGGTGGCTCGCATCGCGCAGGACATGGCCCAGCGGCGGGAGGCGCAGGGCCGCGGCGTCCGCCTCGCCTGGGGCCTCCTGCACCTCTCGCTGGCGGCCATCGCCTGCCTCGACCTGTGAGTGAGGTCGCTTCAGGTCGCGTGGGACCACGTCGGGTCATAATGGCTTGGGGAGGGAATCGTGGTGGAGATCTTAAGCCGGGTTTCCAGCTGAGCGATACGTTGAGCAACCACATCGCTTTGGATCGGGTGAGGTGAGGGGGGTGAGCACCTGCCGCTTTGTCGGCATATGCGCGTGTAGCAGCACAACAATGAAAGCGTTCAATCTTGATTTGAAGCTTTCGTTACTGCAGGAATCCATACTCTTTGGTTCTTTCGGTAAAGTCACGTAGGTATAAAATAAATCACGTTTCGGGCGCAACACAAGCGTCCGTCATCAGGTGGGAAAGCATCATGCTTTGCCACCTAATGAAAGAGCATATTTGACAAAAGCATTTGAATCAAATTATCCTAATTTGTGATCATTTATGGTATCACAGTGAGGAGGGCAAATCATTCCAGCTGTGGCTGTTTTTTGTCTCTTTTCAGATCAAGCAAAATGTTTGCTCAGTACTTTGGGGTGAACTACTTCATGGTCTACTACCTGGGTGAGTACAGGTCGTGAATTTATCCACGAGTCTCTCTACTGCTCATGCGGTGATCTCTCTGCCTCTCGGTGTGATCCCAAGCCTGCACCTCCACGCTTATAAGCACACCACTCAACTTTTCATATTTTGTACCACTTTATTTTGCGAGTGTCCCACGTTTCTGAGAACTTAGCGCGAGTCAGAGACATCGCATTGACGTAAGAAAAGCGGGATCAGGCAGGACCCGCCCGCTGTAAGGGGCGACTACCTGTGGTCGAGGGAATGCGCCCGAGAGGACACCCACCATTGAGATGGAGTGATTATATCGGCTCCTGTGCACAAGTGGAGGTGGATTGTTACATCGCAGGGTTGTGAGAGAAGGCGACGGCTTGGGGTGGTCTTCATCCAGTAGTAGATCGATCATGGCTGATACTGATCATGACTTCATGAGTATGTGTGCGAGCGAGTGGGTGAGTGATGAAGTGGGTGACCGAATAGGCGTTTGAAAAGTGGGGGAGTGGGCGCACCGAGTCGCGTGTCACGTGATTTGTACCCCCCGCAGAGTCGGCGCTAGCAGTGCTGTGCAGCGTGAGCTCGCTGTTCAACCTGTGGAGGTACTGCCGCTGCTCGCTCCCTCAGCCTCCTGCCGCCCCCGGAACCTCCCCGCAGCGTGCAGGTATAGCCACGATCAACCCAACGCGCGTGCACATTTAATCATCAATATGGAGTGAACACGGATAGGTAGGTCTAAGCTCAATTTCATAGTGATCGTTTTGCCATCAAGATCGTGACCGGGTGTCTCAGAAGTTGGGGCACCGAGCTGGCACTGCTGAGATCCTAGTGCGGATTCTTGTCAGTTGTCTGTAATTAAACTGGGTTTTCTCATGTGTTCACTTGGTGGTCTCGCCCGGTCACCAATGGCTGCACGAGAAAACCCATCGCATTAAATTTGGGTCTGCACTTAATTTGGATAAATTTCACTTCCATGGACCACCCTGTAACACAAAGGGTCACGCTGATGTACGAGAGATCCGAATGGACTCTCCGTCTGATGACGAAACACTGACAATAAAATCTTGGAAAACGCTAAATAATTTCATTTTTTACCTATGTGACTTTACCGACAAAACTAAGAGTATGAATCCTTGAGGTCACGAAAGCTTCAAATCTAGAAATGAGTTACTGGTGCATTGTGTAAACAGCACAGGGGAGACAAAGGCAGATGGCCATGGTTTTGACCACACTGCTGTCTCATAGGTTATACCACCCTTCATAGGTGCTCGCCGACAGCTCTTGTCTCTCACGTTACTCTATGCAAGCTACACGGGAGCTTTGCCTTGGTCTTTGAGGGAGTGCCAACTGCCCCTTTAATGTCCATGTGTGTGTGTTGCTCCCGCAGCGTTGCTGAGCGGCGTGTCTCCCAGGCGAGCGGACGCGACCCCCGTGAGCTCCCCGCCACCCCCCGCCCTGCAGGGTCAGAGCGTGCTGAGCTACAGCCCAGGGCGCGCCTTCACCCCCAGCCCCCGATTCTCCCCGGCTAGCCCCCTAGGGGGCTCAGGGTTCCACTCTTCCCTCGCCTCGTCATCTGTCTCCTCGGCCATGAGCAGCTCGGCTGCCTCCCCTGTGCCCCCCTACTCCTACTCACACCTGGGCTACGGACAGGTGCGCATGAGTGATGCCACACACACACACGTGTGCATGTCCGTCAGCGCACACAACAAACGTGTGTTTTGTCTTTTTGTCCAGTTATATTATGATTGTGATAGCAGTGTCGTATCATGAGATGAATAATCCAATCTCAGCAGAGCTCCAAAGCTAAGCTGGGATGGAGCCTGGTTAGTACTTATTATGGGAGACTACCTGGGAATTCCATGTGTTGTCGGCTTGCGATGTGATTTGAGTGTTACCAGCCCTCTACTGCAATCAAACAAACATATGCCATACAGCAAAACCCATCTGAAAACGAGTCTTGAGACTTTGGCTTTTCTGTGTAAAATAAAGGGTATTGTTACTTTTCTCAATGCCACAGGGCATTGCTTGCAGTTTGTGTCGGTCATCAAACCTCGCCTTCGCCCGTCTTCACACAGAGCAGCCCCGGCTCCCCGGCCAGGCCGATGGGCGCTACGTCTCCCCTCGACGGCTCGCTGGACTCTTCGGGCCTCCGGCTGCGCTACCGCACGTCCCCCGCTGGGCCGACGGCGGTGCTGGGCCCCGAGGAGCTGATCACGGACCAGAAGACGCTGCACAGCTTCATGCAGGGCGAGGAGGAGCTGCAGCGGCGGCGTCAGCTGGGTGCGTGGGCTGCTCCGTGGGGCGGTCTCGCACTTGGGGTCAATAATAATTAGAGTTAGAGCGGCGGCATCGTTGTTGGTTACTTTTCCTTTTAAATTGAACCAACATGTGGGCCTGTCACATCACGTTGTGTCCCGTGCTCGAACCGTCGACATGAGCTAAACCGGTTATGGAAAGCAGGGGGTAGAGGGATGGGGAGCAGGCCCACTGCCCCAAATAAGCCGGCGTGCCACTGGATGAGGTAAGATAAGTATTTAAGGAAGGAAGAGGGGGTGGCAAGGGAAGGAAAGGGTGTAACCAAAACGTGCCTAAAATCAAAGAAACACGAGGCTGCTAAAGAGCTATCATTTTTTACCTACACCTCTCCAAGTCCGTCTCTCGTCTAATCCATATGGGTTGTACCCCTTATCATCGGTTCCTGTCTTTACGACCCCCCATTGTGGTTACTTTTTAAATGACGATTGCTGAGCATAAGCCCAAACCGCCAAACCGCCCCGCCAGTCAGGAACAAACAGCACTCCTGACATGTTGATGACTCTCGTGCCGGTGCTTGTTCAGTTAAGTTTAAATGAGTTTGTTTTTAACGAGGTGAGAATTGCAGCAACTAAGAAAATAGGCATTGGTGCAAAAAGGACGCTGTCACGTCAGAAACGGAAAATCCTCGTGTTGGGTGGCTAGGCATGGCCGAGTGGAGCGTGCCCGCGGGAGGAGCCGGTGCCTGGGCCTACAGCCAGTCCCCCGCTGAGTGCGCCCAGAGCCTGCGCAAGTACGCCTACCAGCCGGCCTGCCGCTGCACGCAGCCGTCCGCACACAGCACCGACGAGGCGGACGCCGGCGCCGCCACCGCCGCCGACGAGGTAGCTCCAAACACCTGGCACCGGTCGCTCGCTCAATCACTGGCGAGCTGTCAGAGCCTGGCCACTTGGCAGCGTCGTCAGTTCCTGCAGAGGGGACACGAGTCTTCTTTCGTATGGCTGCTGATGTAGATGCAGAGCAACAACTACAATTTCACATTCAGGTGGTCAAGCCAGATAATCACGTCATGAGCAGTGGAGTGTATCGCCGCTGTGATGTCTCCTTCGTATTTGTGGGTCTGGCTTTGTGCCGTTCCATGTTGTATAGTCTATTCTGGAGTCGTTGGAAGTTTATATTTGCAATGCCGCTATTATAATAACAAATTAAACCTACGAGGCTGATTTGTTTTTGAAGTAGGTGTATTTTTTTCTTAAATTTCTTACACGGCTAGGGTGGAGGGGGAGGTGTGACGTCACCGCAATGCACGAACCAGGTTCAACGCTGTGGGTTGCAGGTGACGTCACCACCACGCAGATGTGCATAGCGATGTCACCACCGCACACTTGCCCCCCCCCACCGCGTGCCAGCCAGTCAAACTTTTTTATAACATGGTATGACAATAAGAAAAACTTCAGTGTTATCCGATTGTGCTTTCGGCGTCACGTCACAGAACAAAGCGTTCAATCGGATCTCACGCAGAGCAGTGCGGCCCTTGGTGTTGGAGAGAATTCCCCTTTGAAGGAGATACTCCAACTTTCTGAGACCCTTCCTTGTGAACTGTGGTCCATGGTGGCAGCACTTTCCCACCTGCTCTGCCACTCAGACTAACGTTCATCACATGACAGTTAAATTGATGTTTTGAATTTTCAGAACTGAACTTTAGCCTCGTTAAGCACAGAACCATAATTAATGTTTTATTATTTGTGCAGTCATTGGTAACTGGGATGAGACCATCAACTCACTGCACTGGAGAACTCTTGTTTAATCACAGGTGGCTCCTTGAATTTCAACCCAGGATTTCAGTGGTGCCAGCTCGGCCTTCGGAACAGAGCCACCAGGCCACCACCCTTTCCTGAATTATTTTGGACTTCACGCTCACTATGAACCCATCATGGACACCCGAGGTGGGCTGGGTGTGCCGTGCGTTGCATGGCTCTGACATCGTTCTGGTGCGTCGCCCGCGTGATGGTGCAGGTGTGGGCCAAGGTGGGCACGAGCCGGCAGCAGCTGGAGAACCTCGACTCGTGGGTCGCCAGTCTCCGCAACGTGAGTGCGGCGGGCATGCAGTGCGCTCATGGAACCGGTGCCCGTTACTCTGTCTTCAATGCCGGGTTAACTCGGGGGTGCGGTACTTGGGGATAAAATCACAGTTGTATGTGTGTGTGTATACATGTTGAACCTCTTTTGCACCAAACGTAGCCAACCGTGCTGACAGATGACTCTGTTAAGACACAATCCAATGCAACTCATTGGCCCGTGGTACTCATCTGGCGCTGCCCATCTTGTAACGTTTCTGTGCAGCGTGCAGATAACCACAAAGCAGCATTGATTTGCATACTTTTGAGCTTCGCGAGTGGGATTTAAAAAAAGCGACTTTTTTATTTGTTCGCCACGAAAAAGTCCACGTTTACGTGCGGTGCACTGTATTCCTGCCCCCATCTCTTCCGAGGACAAAATTGTGCTCGCCCGGCTGCTGCTGCTTGCTCGGGAGGGGGTGTGTGACGATCGACGTGCGCTCTCTTGTGTCGCGGTGCGAGGGTGCAGTGGATCAGCGAGACGATCCTGGTGCCCCTGGTCAAGGAGGTGGGGACCGTGAATCGGCATCTGCGTCGGCTGGGCTGCCCGGAGCTGCAGGTTGGCGGTAAGGTCGCACGCCCACGTGGGGTGCCCCTGGCGTCGGAACGTGGCGTGTTCCAGAGGGGACGTCATTCGCAGGCATCGTGGTTAGAATTTGAAACATTTCCCGCCAATCGCTCATTTGCTGTGGAAACTTGACAGGAACCTCCTGAAAATGTCGCGAGATTAGGCGAGGCTTTCCTGGGTTAACGAGCACAAGCATAATAATAATACACATGCCCGTGTGTAGAGCTGCCACGATACGGTGTTACCGTGGTTTATTTTACGACGCAAGTTTCCACAATAGTGCTGTATTGTCAATTTTTTTAATATTGTTATTGCTTAATGCTTATTTTATTTCTGTTATAAAAAAAAAAAACTTTTTTATTTATTTAAAAATATTAAGCTGTAAGTGAAGAGCTACTGCCCATTAAACTGGTGGTGTGCCAAAGTCACATTTCTAGCGCATTTAATTGTTTTTTTACGATTTCTCGCGTGGGACGTAATCGTTATAAATTGCAATGTTGCAATGATTGGAAGACTTGTGGCAGGCCCATGTGGAGCGAACAGCAGTTGAGGAGCTCGTAAACAATCGCTCTTCCTATTGGAAGTGCAGCAAAGCACAAACGCAACAAACAGGGTCACAGAGTTACGGGAAATAGATTTCACGACGGTCATCTAATTGTGTAAACTTATGTCGTATCCTATCACTCGTGTGGGTGTGTCGGTGCCACACGTGCCCGTGGGTGTGTGAGCGATGCACAGGTGCGTCATCTCACCTGTGTGGGCACGACCGTGTCACACACGTGCCCGAGGGTGTGTAAGAGATGCACAGGTGCGTCATCTCACCTGTGTGGGCACGACTGTGTCACACAGGTGCCCGTGGGTGTGAGCGATGCACAGGTGCGTCATCTCACCTGTGTGGGCACGACCGTGTCACACACGTGCCCGAGGGTGTGTAAGAGATGCACAGGTGCGTCATCTCACCTGTGGGCACGACTGTGTCACACAGGTGCCCGTGGGTGTGAGCGATGCACAGGTGCGTCATCTCACCTGTGTGGGCACGACCGTGTCACACACGTGCCCGAGGGTGTGTAAGAGATGCACAGGTGCGTCATCTCACCTGTGTGGGCACGACTGTGTCACACAGGTGCCCGTGGGTGTGAGCGATGCACAGGTGCGTCATCTCACCTGTGTGGGCACGACCGTGTCACACACGTGCCCGAGGGTGTGTAAGAGATGCACAGGTGCGTCATCTCACCTGTGGGCACGACTGTGTCACACAGGTGCCCGTGGGTGTGAGCGATGCACAGGTGCGTCATCTCACCTGTGTGGGTGTCCCACGTGTGCTCAAGTGTGCGCGTGTAACACGGGTACGTCACCCCAGCCGTGCGTCTCCCTGGCAGAATCCAGCGTGCCCAGCTTGCGCCAGGCGGTGCTCCTCAAGGCGGCTGCCATCCCTACCCTCCCGCGCGTGCTGCTCTACCTGGACGTGACGGCCAACCAGGAGTATCTGTGGGAGAGGATTAAGGGTGCTGCCCGCCCCCGTCCCGTTTTTTTTCTAGCGTGGCTTCCCGATGTTAATTTAGTTTCAATAATAATGACGTCTGTAGCGCTTGGCATAACATGGCAAGTCTGTTTACGGGTGCTGGACATACCACAAAAACAATAAACATGAGTCAGGCAAAAGGCTTATTCTAGTTGATGGCAACCTGTGGAAGTTTGGTCAAGTATTAAGACTGCAGATCTCATTTCGTTATTCTCTGACCAGTGTGATTTCAGTATCGTTAAACAATCCCCATGATCAACAATGTGTGGGGAGGCATTCATCCAGCAGTGGATTGACATGGGGCTGTAAAATAATCTTAACTGCAACAACTCAAATAAACTGGATTACCTCTTTCCCATAAACTCTACCATGGACCCAGCCGTACGTTAGTTAATCCCTCGGTCTAAACATCAACTGTGACTGCTGCACAGGTCTGCGTGCGTGCATACGTGTTGACAACTTGACGTTTATCTCCACTGCAAAACCGGCTTTCCCTAAAAGGGTTTGCACGTGAGATGATCACACACCTCACCAACACCCCCCCCGCAATTGCAAATGAAGGCACGTAGCTGTCCATGGTGGCAAAAGCACCAAGTGTTGGTTGTTTGTGAGACCTGCGACGCATCTCGCGTGTTGTGGGTCTCGGCAGGAAAATCCCGTTTTGCAATTGACCTCTCGGCAGCACGAAAGATCCTGACGGCTTTCGACTTGACGTTCGTCGTTTTTTGACGCAGACCTGGCCGATGGCGGTTGCATGAGCGCGTTCCGCTGGAACGGCGGCGGAGACTACCGCGGGCGCAAGTGGGACGCGGATCTGCCCACCGACGCGATGGTGAGCACAGAGCACGCACGGCATTGGGAGACCCTCCGTGCACTGCTGACACTTGTGTGGGGAGGCCTTCATCCAGCGGTGGCTCTATGCTGTTGTGTCGTGTGTCTGCATCAGATGGTGATGCACATGTTGTGCACTTACCTCGACTCGAGGCTGCCTCCAAACCCTCGCTATCCGGACGGGAAAACCTTTACCTCCCAGCACTTCCAGCGCAGCCCCAACAAGCCAGGTGACTCAACCCCCCAGCCGACCAGAGTTCAATTCCCGATGACGGCTGACATCGGTAGACAGCGACACCTGAACCGGTCGTAGGCCCCCACCCGACCTTACGGACCCCCAGAGTGAGAGCAGCATTGAGGAGTACGGTCACACAACCCCATAGCTAACACTGGGTACGTCTTCATCCAAAAGTGTATTGACGACCAAGCGCTGTAAATGAGTGTTATAGTACATCAGTGGTTCACTGCGATATGGTCAATAGGTGTGGTTGGCGTTTCCACCGTCGTACGCCGGACTTTATAAATGAACCTTATGGCGGGACTCTGGGGTCCCATAAGCCACCCGGCTTCGCATAAACTGCGTTGCGACGTAATTTTATGTCTGTTGAAAGCGAACGATATGGCAATCTATTCCTCTCGACGAGCACTACACGTTACGCTAATCAAAGTTTTGTTTCTTCTGCACATTCGTCCTCGCTGCGCTTGGACGACATGACAATGATCCGCGCCAGGTGGGTCGTGGCGTTTGTGCGCGGTGGGACGGAGTCGCCAAAAAGAATTTAATTAATTACGATTTTTACTTCCGTTTATTTGGGACCCCGGGGTCCCACCATAAGGTTCAAATGTCCACTTGTGGATGTCGTGGACGTCTCTGCCGCAGGACGTTCAAATTCAAGTTGAACCTGAACGCCGGAGTGATGCAGCTGCGGGCGCTTCTCCCGAGTCGCCACGACGCTCACGTGACTCCCCGTTGCGACTTCCTCTTTTCCATCAGATGCCAGCAGCCAGCAGCAGCAGGGGCTGTACATTCACCAGATCAGCACCAATCCAGCAAACTACCAGCTGGTGTACCACGGCACGGCGCTCGAGCTGCCCAAGGTAACAATGGTGCTCCACTGTGTGACATCATAACATCTGACACCGTGGCGATGGAACGGCATGTGACGTCACGTGGCCCCGTCAGAAAATAAAGAACCCCGATCTGCGTTCACGTTCCTCACCTGCACCTCATCTCCTTCACCAGTTTCTTGTCAACAAAATTCACAAGGTGGCGGTGATGTTGGGGCTCAGCAATTGTTTCTCTTCTTTCAGGGACGGAATAACCTGTTTCACACCATCCTGATGTTTTTGTACATCGTCAAGACAAAGGAATCGGGGATGCTTGGGTATGTATTCTTGTTCTTTATTGGTACAGGTTGTGTTGCAGTTAGCAAGCTACGCTATGAACCCGGCGACTCAGGTCTGATTCCCACTCATGCTCAACAGTAGCGACGATTATCTAGGCCTCCCCGAGGTCGACTCAGCTTCAAATGAGTACCTGGTGCGGTGTGTAAACATCGCCACTCGGGAGACAAAGGCGGCCTGGTGTGGTGCTGGCTACCCACACAGTTGTGTGCCGTGGCGCCCTTCACAGGTGTTCGCTAACAGCACTTGCCCCAACAGTCTGTTAAGGTTACATGGGGGATCTTTGTCTTTTTTGGTACAGGTCAATGGTGGTAGTGTCCATTCCAATGTGAATTTGTCTGGGATCTAACTGTGGCTAATAGTGTCATGTATTAGATGATTGTTCCCAATGCAAATGCTACTCATTGCTACAGAAGGGCCAGAACACTAAAATTGGGTATAAATATTGTTGAGTTGATGCCTATAATCCTAATAGCAACAAACTACTGAACCTGGGTAACAGTCCAGAGGTGGATTGGATTCACTTACATGGCACGGCCATCCTAAAGTTTTACGTTGTTTTAAGGCTTATGTCAAACACTTACAATGCACGATCATCATCACGACTTAATTTGCCTGCAAGTGAAGTGTTGTGCTAAAGGTCATTAGAGATTTTGGAAACACTCGCAGGGCAGGTACAGAATTTCTGAAGACCACGTCTTGCGCATTGCGAACCGCTGCCCCCCCCCCTTGTCTCCACAGACGGGCGAACCTGGGCATGTCTGGCGTCAACATCCTGTGGATATTCGGAGAGCAGTAGATACGTCCAGGTGCTGGTGGGCCTCTCCATTCAGAGCCATCTACCTGGTGGCTTGGACCTGTCTGACCAGGCTTTGCCCCCTTCTCTCCATCCGTCGTGCTGTAAGCCGCCACCCCTGCCGATTTATTTTACGACCACAATAAACATGTGTTTTAGGTTGTTTTTTTTATATTGAAGCGGTCGTCGGGTTTTTTTTTTTAAAAGAATGTTAAACTTTAATAAATGTTTGTGGAAATGAGTTTGTAGTGGTGTGGTTGTTGGTGGTAGACCTACTCTTCTAAGCCATGTCTTCTCTTAAAAAAAAAAATTCCCTCCATTGTGCCACTTGAAAACCCAGACAGCTGTGTGCAACACTTCCCGTGAGAGAACAACCCACGCTTTCACAGAGCTACCTCCGGGATCCCTTCAAGTGACCCCTGTGACCGACCCCATGCATGCGAGGTATCAACAGGGCTTAAACGGCGATCCATGGCGTTTGTGAAGCACCGCTACACAACTGCATCTCAAGATTCTGTCGTGTAAACGTAATCGGTACACGCAGGCAGAAGAGGAGAGTGCAGTCAAATCTATTGTACTTTACTTGTGCCGACCAGCATGGACGCCATGAAGGAAAAAGGCTGATCCATATTTTTGGGTTGGGCTGCATAGTGGTAGTTACATACACGTTCTTGTCATTAACCCTCCACCACCCTACAAAACTATCACCTTCACAAACATTGAGGGCGTGATGCTGGCAGTAGCGTTGTAACTTTGCAAATACGACAATCGCGTCGGGTGGTGGAGGTTTAACGACAAGAATTTTGGGCGTCAAACTACCACTGTGGCCCAACCTCAAAAACAAACTGGACTCAAGCGATGGCTACCTGCGTTGTAAGTTGAGAGAGAAGGCCGATCGCCGCGCAGCTACGTCACGAAGCTGCCCAGGATGCTTGAGGCCGTCTCTCTGAGGCCGTCGTCTTCGTGGCGCGTGAGCCGGTAGATGCTGGCGCACACCTCAGTGCGCCCGTCCAACAGCAGCGCGCGCAGTGAGCCCGGCTCCGCACCGTCCTCATCCATCGTCGCCGCGAGGTTCTTCAGCAGGAAGAGGACGCGGCTCGTTACCTCCACGCTCCCCTCAGCCTCGAGCAGCCTCAGAAAGGAGCTCGCCACCTGTGGGGGGAGGAGGAAAGATTCGTCATTACCACCAACACTGCCGCCCGTGGTTAGGATTTACCATTGTTGTGTAACGTTGCCAGCAAACGTGTGAAGTGCCGCCGGTTTGACGATGCCAACTGGCAGACATGCTCAAGTTACAAGTCCTCACCGGCAGGCTGAGAATTTCTGGTTTCATGTCGGCATTCCCAGACAGGTTCACAAACAGCTTCAGGGCTTGTAGCTGCAATAGAGGCAGAGACGGTGGCAATGCACGACTCCTTCACATGTTTTTACTGCTGGAGCTGAAACAGCTGAGATGCACAAGGGCAATTTGTTTGGCAACTCTTACCAGTGACTTAACAGGAAATGGTTGCCACAGTTTCCTATTGAATTAAATATAATTAGTTGCCCAAATCTGGACTAATCGAGTTGCTGCTTCTCCATATTGTGGCCTGTTGTCTATACAATGTCCACAGGGTGGCGTTCATGTTAAAAGGGATGGATTCCTCTGGGTGTTCACAACTTAGAAACCTTGTAAACAATCCCCCTCTCAGGGTAAATTCACACTTGGCTTCATTGCATAAGCAATGATTCATAATCACCAACACTGTCACTTAAATTTTATCTTAAGATTCGTACACACTCGCATGTGTGGGGTCAGGTGACATCAGTGAGTGTGTGATCAAAATGTGGCATCAGCGACACCTGCGTGTTGTCGCTGTCGATTAGTGGCCACAGGTCGGGCAGCGTCCCCGCAAACTGGCCGTGGTACTGGTCCGTGACGGTCAGGTTGGTCAGGAGACGCAGCCCGGCCACCTGAACGTCGGGGTGAGCGTCGCTGCCGGCGATCGTTTGCACCACCTGAGGAATGTACTCCTGTGGAACACAACGGCGATGGAGACGGCAAAGGGCATGGCCGTTCCCAACACGTTACCCCAGTTGGGGGGGGGGGGGGTCTCCACAATCTGCATCGCACACCGACAAGAAGTGTACCATGGGGGGAGAGGTGATGCAGGTGGTTACTGCACTGCGCTACGAACCAGGTGACCTGAGATCTATTGCTGGTCACAGCTCACGTAGGTTGGGAGTGTGCATGGTTATATTCTATCCCAGGCGTGCTCGCATGTGCTGTCAGGGCCGCATGTGCTGTCAGGGCCACACCTGCAGAACCTCCTGGTTGGCCATGTTCATGGCGAGGTTGTTCAGCGTGTTTAGCGCCTGCTCTCGCACGCCAGCGTCCTCGTTGGAGATGCAGCCCACGATCACGGCCAGGCCCCCGACCGCACGGATCTCCTCCTGGGATTGGGGACGGGGCAGTCAGGGTCGGGTCACGAACTGAGATGGGTACCTGGATTCGCGGTTTTCACGACCTGTGCATCTAAGAATTTGGCATATACACATGTCTGTTTACATATGAGCACAATAGTCACCTTATATTTAATACTATAATGAGCCAAGAATGTTTGTCCCGCATGTGACGTCACTCCACGTCGACCAGCCCCCCTCATTACTAATGTAGAAGAGGGGCTTGGGGTGTAGAAGAGCGGGTGGGGGGGTAAAAGAGCGGGTGGGGGGGTAAAAGAGGGGGTGGGGGTCCCTCAATCTCTTCCCGGCGGCGTGGCCGACCCTGGCACCTGGGCGGCGGTGAAGGCGGCGCGGCCCGCGAGGGTGACGAGGACTCGGCGCCGCAGCAGCGTCGTGTCCGTGCCGGGGGGAGCCAGGAGCGCCCCCAGCAACGCGTGCAGCTCGCGGCTGGCGGCTGGCGGGGTGCTCGTGGAGGCAGCGGCGGCAGCAGCAGCAGCAGCTGTGCGGCTCCGGTGCGGCCCATCGTCGCGCCTCTCCAGGCTGGCCGCAGTCCGCACGGAACGTGCTTCTTCTATCGACACGGGGGAGGGACGGCGGCATAGGGCGCGCTCGTGAGATCTCACGCCTCGTGCGTGAGATGCACGCGCGGCACTCGCCACGCGCAACGCCCGCAACGTTGCGAGCAGTGATTCGCCACTGCCAACGCAGCAGCCACTTCGCGAAATGCAAGCGCGTTGTCACCATTTGAAGAGAGAACAACATACGCTTGACATGCTGCGACTCGTGTTACTGTTGCATATATGAGCAGTCTCTTCATGGAGAGCCTGCAGAATGGTACCAGACTCAACTCTGCTTAGCTGACTTTGTAACTGATATTTGGGTCCGATCGCGTGAAGTAAAACGTGTCATAAACCCTCCTCCACCCGACACAGCCGATGTATGACGGCTACAGCGGCACCGCCGGTAATATTGGCAACGTTCAACAGTTCGTTAGTCCGACGTTTCGCTGGTAGTTACAGCCAGCGTCATCAGGCAGTTGCCAGAATAACGAAAACGGCATTTTCAGATTTTAGTTAAAAGTTGTGAATTGATCTGCTAACACACTGACGTGCCGTCGCCGTAATGCGTTCGTTTACGTGACAGCTTTGGGGCCATCCATTTAGTAGGTCTGCAAAGATCTGTCAAAGCTTGACCCCTGAACCCTCTCCCCCTCCCTGTACGCACGCGGACTTCCCCCCCTGAACCTGCGTCCGTACGTACGCCTGACGCACCCCCCCCCCCCCGAATCCTATAGAACGGCCGATATGTAATCAACGCAGAAACGATCAAGGATTAATAATATTAACTATTAACGTGTTTAAGCCGGACTATCTAACTCATTTGAAGGCCAATGTAGACAAATTATTATCGAGGCTTCACACCCCCCTCCCCCCTCCATGCGTACGCACTAAATGGATGACCCCGTAACTCATTGCCTGTGTCGAGTGGCCGAGGAGGAGAATTTCTGACCCAACAAATCAATTCGGAACCACGCTTCTCTCGCGAGGGGCGTGCTCAGTCTCCTGGGCTGCTTACCTGGGCCGGTCTGCGGCCGCTGCCTGCGCGAGCGGTACCAGCAGTAGACGGCGATGCCGGCCAGGCCCCCGGCCAGGGCCAGCCGGCCCACGGCGACCCCCCGCGACTCGGGGCCCATTGGAATGCAGCGGCTCGTTCACTCTGCGAGCTCCAAGCTGCCACCCCCACCCCCACGTGGAACTCCGAGATCAACTTCCGGGCCGGGGGGTCACGTGCCCGGAAGTAGTTCCCTCACGTGGTCGCGGCGCGGGTCGGTCACGCGCGCTGTTTACATGCGTGACGTCACGAGCCCCGCGGCCTCGCGAGGTAACGGGGAGACGCTTCCACACCAACAACACCAACATCCACAACACCAACAACAACAACACTAGCAACAACAACACCACTAGCATCAACACTAACAACACCACTAGCAACAACACTAACAATACTTACAACAACACTAGCAACAACAACACCAACAACACCAACAATACCAACAACAACACCACTAGCATCAACACCAACAACACTAACAACAACAACACCAACACCACTAGCATCAATACTAACAACAACAACACTGGCAACAACAACACCAACAACAACACTAACAACACCAACACCACTAGTATCACTAACATCACTAACAACAACACCACTAACAACAATACCAGCAACAACACCTACAACACTACTAATAACAGCACTAAGATCATCACTAACAACATTACTCACATGATCACTAACACCGCTCACGCAGTCATTATTAACATCAATACCATGACGAAAATCAACAATAAAAAACATCAACAAAACTAACAACATCAACACCACTAACACAACTGTAGGTTGTTGTGTCGCTGAGATGGATGCCTCCTTCGTATCTGTGACATTCTATCTCTTGTGTTGTTGTGCCCTGCGCTGTGTTGTTGTGCCCTGGGCTGTGTGGTTGTGCCCTGGGCTGTGTTGTTGTGCCCTGGGCTATGTAGTTGTGCCCTGCGCTGTGTGGTTGTGCCCTGGGCTGTGTGGTTGTGCCCTGGGCTGCGTTGTTGTGCCCTGGGCTGTGTGGTTGTGCCCTGGGCTGTGTTGTGGTGCCCTGGGCTGTGTGGTTGTGCCCTGCCTGACTTGCCACTAAATCTGCATCTTGCTGTGCGGGACTGGGGCTGCCCGATTCGGTGATGCGATGGCAACAGCTGTGACCGTGAGCAATCTGAATATCTATTCTGGAGGAATCCGATAAGCTATAAAGCTCTTTTTTTCACAGCCGCCCAGGCGTTGCTCTGTCGTCACGCAGCTGAGTTGTATGGCGTGCGTGTGTGTGGGTGCCCCTAGGGCACACGGAGTGAGTGCCACACGGGTGCCCCCCCCCCAGCCCGCCGAGGCATGGGCGGCGATGCTGCGAAGCGGCTGCACAGGCTGCGCTCGGGGCTGCGGGCGGCGCGATTCCACGGCAGCGGCAGAGATGCCGGGGTGGCCCTGCACGGCCTGGGCGACCACCTCCGCACCCTGGCCGCGGACCGCACGGGTGAGTCAAGGGCAGCTTGGTCGCCTCCTCACCCTGGCAGGAGGTGACGAGGGATAGTCCACACACGTGGTCTTCTCATCCTGTCGGGAGACCGCATGGGTGAGTCCTTACACGACCTCCTCACCCTCGCAGGAGATGTCCACGCACAGTCAGTCTCCTTGGTGTCTCTTTGCCCACGGGTGAGTCTTGGCTCAAGGAGTTAAATGTGGGGATGAGTCCACACATGACTGGACAGCATACTTCACCACGCCGGTTAGTGCGGGTTTGTGACGGTGGGGAGCATTAGACATTGAGCATAGCCATAACAGTGGTGTTGTTGCAATGCCATCTGCTAACAACGTAAGTTACACTGGGCATGTATCTTCATTACAGAACTCTTTACCAGAATAAACGCGTATTCTCTTACGTACAATAAATGTGCAAACACGTCACATATTGTTGTCGATGTTAAGCTTTAAGAGTAATGGACACCTTTTGTTGTGGGTTCTGTGATTATACCGTGTAGAGCGTGGCCGTGGTGCGTTGTGCTTGCTCTGTGAACAGTGCCCAGTTTGCTACCAAAAGTTGAAGATCTCTGCGAGGACGTGCTTGACGCCCTGGAGACATTTAAAGGAGACGTGAACGTACAAGAGGTTGGTAATCGGACTCAAATATCACAGTGCAGTAACAATGCCGAGCTAACCATGTCACGTTTCACTCACATGGCCTGGGCATTATTTTGTCGGAAAGCATTACACTTTGTTTTTAATCTGCTGGTTTGTAATATTACCTGGGTGCTTCCACAAATTAGGCAGCCTCACAGTAAACATATCAACATCCTCCTTATAACACATATGGGACTTCATTTTGAAGGTAGTTTTCTGTAGTTTTAGAAAACGTCGCTTTTTTAATGGAATAAGTAAATGGTTTTTAACGCATACAAGAAACTGGACGTACCATCGCCATCACCGATGCACCGTGGATGAAAGAAGTCGGTTCGAGCATGTCCAACACAGTGGAATTTCATGAGCAGTTTTCCCTGATCAAGAGAGGTGGACAAGTTCTTTCTGAATTACAGTACAAGTTGTTGACATTCTCTGCCCGAGTAATAAAACCACCACCTTATATATTAATGATTACATACATACTCTTTGTTTTTTTCGGTAAAGTCACGTAGGTAAAAAAATTAAATTAACTCACGACGTAGCGTATACGCTACAGCAATGTCACTGGAGCAGTTACACCTGATGACGGAGGCTTGTGTTGCTTCTGAAACGTCGTGAGTTAATTTATTTTAATTTTTTACCTACGTGACTTTTTTTACAGAAAAAAACAAAGAGTATGAATCCTTGCAGTCACGAAAACTTCAAATCTAGAATTACACACATCTTTAAAGCGTCTGAAAAGTACGTCCAAAAACATGGTGCTGCCCTTCTATGAATATGCCTGAACAGTGTTGGTATTTTTCAGGGTTTGTAATTAACGAGTGGTGCTATTGCTTCGTTAAGTGGTATTGTTATGTCTATGCTGAATGTGGTGCTGGCGGTGGTGGTGGTGGTGGTGTAAACCAGGGCCCTTCAGCTACGTTTTCCAGTGGCCCAGGTAATAAAATGTGCACGTGTTGGCGGGCCACGTCACTTTATATAACGTCTGTACATGTGACCACTTATGCGTACCTCTGGTCTTCAGGTCTCTCATCTCTTGTTTATCTCTTTTTGATCTCACTATTTTGTATCGGTATGTCCCAGGGAGCCATATCTCTCGGGGAATCACTTCTAGAGCCTTCTTGGGCTACATGTGGCCCACAGTTAAAGAACCCCGGTATAACTCTTGCCCTGTACTGTGTGCCATGTGCTGCCCAGGCTGGGTTGGCACTAATCTGCACCTTGCTGGGCGAGGTTGGGGCTACTGCAGGCTGCCATGCCCTCGCGGGGTCCGCTCTCTCCCGCCGCTGCTGGTGAATCATCAATACAGCCTCTGCGTTCGATTCCCGGCATACACACGAACATTGCTTCAATGTTACGGCTACAATGCCGACTGCACTCGTGCTCTTATGTGCGTTGTATCGGTGTGGCAATGCCCATGTTGACATGTTGTAGTGATATGGTAATGCTTATAGATTTGGAGGTTGCTTGTTCTCCTCTGCCGCACTCTACAGTCTGAAACCCCTTTCCTTCAGCCATCTCTGCTGTCGACTCCCTACCAATGTTCAAGTGTAGGCTCACGGACTGCCTCTTTCTCTGTATAGAATAAATATGCCCACTTGTTGCGAATGGCATCTTGGAATGCAGTCGTGTTTAGATGAACAATGTATCGCATTGTTTTTTTTATAGAATAGTAAAAGTGGAGAAACCCTTTCTCCAGTACTTTTACCCTGGGAATTCATTTCACGTGTTGCTCCTGTGCCTGATTTCTCGAGGCAATGCCTGCGAGTTCCCACAAGACTCCGTGTTGTGTGCAACAGGCTGGTGGTCAGGGTCCTGGCGACACACGTGACTCACGTTTCCATCCAGTCCCTCGGGCTGAGAGCCATTGCGCTGCTGTGCACATCAGGTATGACGCGTACGCAGCTTTGTGAGAGGTCAGTAAGGTTGTGACCGTTGGATTGGTCCTCCCATCATGCCTTATCTGTCCTGTTGCTGCTGCTGTATAGAATAATGTTGCCACAACTTTGATTCTTTTGAGCTGGTGGTCCAAAACACAGTGCTGTATGCATTTGTTACGTGGTACAATTCAAGCCTAAATGTGTAATTAAAATTACAGGTGAAAGTGGAGCACGGCATATTGTGGGGATTCAATCCCGATACAGGGTGTATGGGGTGGACCACGTGTTTGAATGAGAGGGGGATGGTGAACTGGTACAGGAAGAGCAGGTGCTGGCTGTGAATGCCAGCTGATGAAGGGATTGATGAGCCTCATTCAGGTCGCCAATTCATCATTGGGGGCGTGGGCAGCATGCGCTGTGAGTTAAATAGTGGAGAAACCGGTGCGCTGATATTCATTTAGAACGGGTGCAGAAGAGCACTGCATTGTGGAATTCAGAACAGGTGCAGGGCTTGATTTTATCAGGAAAAATTAGCCAATTCCGGCCCAAATTTCATATATAAAGAAACCGACTCCCCCACAATTGAGATGCGCTTAGAGAGCACAGCAGAAGCACACCAGCCACGCGCAGCGCTGCTCAACAAAGCTGTGCCCAGCATCCAGGTCGCAGTGCAGAGGGGGGCGCTGGCCATGGAGAACAGCCAAGGTTGTGGTGGAAATGTTGCAGCCGCGCCCACAGAAGCCAAAAATGTGTTGTCCCTGTCTGACTCGTGCCTTTAACAGGCCGATACTGTCCTGCCGGGCGTGTGGTAGCTGGTGGAGAAGGGGTGGTCTGGTTGCGGTGCTATGCATCCCAAAAAGTTAAATTGTGGTGAAGTAGCATAAAGCTACCTTGGTCAAATAAGCTGGAACCCAAATTGTGTATTGATCGTGGGGAGTGCCATCGACTGAAGCGCAAAGGTGATACGTAAGATCACTGACATCCCAGTGGGAATACTGTGGTTTAAGAAGGGGGGGGGGGGGCGGGTGTCTGATTTTCAAGGGGTATTGGAAGCCCTTAGCCCTTTCAACAACTCCCAGTACCCTGAAGAAGAACCGAGAGCAGAATGTGAAACCCAGCGTGACTCGCACTACTTTGGCAGATGGTGGGGACGTCCCCATATCTTGAAGGATGGGCAAAACGGCCTTAATGGCCAACGGTGGTTAAGGTGGCCTTATCCGAGCGCGTGTATGAGTTTGGAAATGTGCTAGGGCTTAGGTGCCAGAGGGTGTGTTTGTTACTACTTATAAGAGACTGCGTGACTTGCTGGCCAAAGTAGCACTACCGTGTGGAAGCGTGGAGCGTGACTTGCCTACGATTAAAGACGGTCAACCCTATTAACGTGAAAAGTTGCTCACGCGGCTTAACCCCACCCATACCAACACTAGTGACCTGGCTAACCAAAAAATATCACGGCGACACTGGGCTCGCTACGGCGCAGCATTATTCATGCAGCGTGGTGATGGTACGTGACAATGTCAGGCGTGATCGAAGGACCGATCCATTTGTTGCTTCCTTTTGTGTATTATTGTTCCTCTTATTTGTTTAAAGCCTGCATAAACTTTTCGCCTTGGTGAGCTCACCATTTACAGGATAAATTAGAATTGTTTTAAGGTTGTTTGCATTCGAGGGCAAAAATAAATGTGTGTAGTGGCAGCTATTGAGGTTTTACTCGTTTTTTTAATAGACTTACGCTTACATTCGCCCCCCTCTGTCTCCGCAGTTGAAATTCAACAGGCCCTATTACACCAATCTTTGGACGTGTTTTCTGTTGTTGTCACGGCCATGAAAAAACATCTGATGAGTGAAGAGATTCAGTTGTATGGATGCCAGGTGCTACATATTTTGCTCCGTCAAGGTAAGATACTTTTTTTCTGAATGGTTCACGGCGGTATTTGAAGTACGCGCACATGTACAGCCGTTTTGTCAACCCACTGCTGGATGAGGTCCTCTCCACGCTGTGTGGGAGATGCGGCTTCTATTGCCATACTTCACCCTGCTGGTCAGTGCAGATTGGTGAATTCGTGAGCATAGGCCTTCATCCATTTGCGGATTTACAAAATAGGCATTATATAACAGAAAAATGTATTCGAACCCACGCGGTGCGGATGTCGCTCGGAGACACCGGTGCCTGTGCTTGGCATCCGCAGTGCCTGAGGAGGAGCTCGCCCAGTTCGTGGAGACCAAGGAGCACAGGGTCCTGGCCAGTGCTGCCTGGAGGTTTCCTGCTCAGCCCGAGGTCGTGTCTCACGCGCTCGCCGCCCTGCACACGCTCGCCTCTGTGGGTGCGTACCGGCCGCACTGCGCTTCGCACCAGGGCCAGCGCTAGAAGGGGGGTCGGTGCTGGGGTGTGCCCTGCACCGCCAAATGTTTCCTTTGGCCCAGCCAAGTTTGCTCTCATTGGTGGATCATCACTATTATGGTGGCCCACATACAACAGCTCTACTGGCCCTTCCATCTGAGAGGAGCAGTAGCCAGGGCTATTTACACCCAGAACAGACCCCAACGGGCTGTGACACAAACATCTGTGTGTCAGTGAGCAAGGGGTGGGTAACCATATACGGCCCACAACTTCACTTAATTTGGCCCATAACTCAATGTAACAGAGCCGATGGTCACATGAGGCCTACCACTTTTAACAACAGCACAGCAACAGTGCAATAATCGTATACTTACATTGAAGCTCATATGCTTGTGCGAATGATAATGAATGCTGCTTTGTTGTACCGTGTGTGCTGTATGCGTGTGCAGAGGATAACTGCGAGGCCTTCATGTCAGGCTCCGAGCGTTGCTACAATCTGGCGGTGTCAGCCATGATGTCCCTGCCTGGCAGTGCAGCCGTGCAGGAGCGTGGCTGTGCGCTGCTGCTCCTGCTATCCTCGTGTACGCTCATGTACACGCATACACACACACACGTGTGCACATTTACAGGGCAGCAGTGTTGCCTAGCCCTGTTATGCAGTCCGAACTGTGCTGCGTGCAGTTGAACAGCGCTGCACTGTGGGATTTTTGTGAGCAGCGAGTGTCTGTGCCCCCAGGTGGCTTTGGAGATATCCTGGTGCTGAACGGAGCCCACGGTGCCATCTTGCAGGCCCTGCGCTCCTGCCCAGAGAGCGGCGCTATCCAGGCGTCCGGGCTCGCCTGCCTCGCCCGGCTCGGTGCGCCCCCGCTCGCCACTCGCAATCCCCTGGCGCAACTTCCTCAACTCGCAATCCATTCGTGTGCCATCGTCTTCTTCTTCTTCATCTTATGTTCTCTGCCCAAACGCGAGTTCATGGCTCAAGTTCACTCCATGCCGTACGATGCCACTAGGGTTGCTAATCGTTATGTAATACCACCTTCTTTTCCACTCGCACCAGCTCATCACACTGTTTTTCATGTCCTTATAATACATCCAGATTCCAGCTTTTAATTGTTAAGTTCTTCTGTCCAAGCGCAGGTCCATGGCTCAAGTTCCCTCCATCCCATTGGAGGTAGTTTCCCCTTACCTTAGTTTAACACCTAGGCTTTCACGACCAGTATCTATAATACAGGTTTTTTTGGGTTAGATAGCGTAAATATATAAACGTGTCGTTCAACCCGCCACCACCCGACAGCCAATTAGTAAAGTTTGTCACATAAACAGACTATGCCAATTCGTTACTAATATAACACACCAGTGTGTTGGAGAGCAAAGCCACAACATTTACAATCTGAGTACGACGTTTCGCCAGAAATTACATCTAGCTTCATCAGGCAACAGCCAGATTTGTCCAGTGATTTTTCTCAGGTGACACGATCAACAGATGTAGTTTAACCTCATACCCAGAATGTCCAACTTATAAAGTCGACCAAAAATATATGCAAATGGCTGTGCGGCATGTTTTCAAACCATCGTCCACAGCAACTTTTTGGGCTGGTGTGGTGGCTGTGTTTTCTTCGTCTTCGTGTGTTGACACGTGACCCACCCAGCGGACGCCCTGGTGAAGCTGAGTGTCCGAGACGGGGAGGCGGAGAGGGGGAGGGATGGCGCTGAAGAGGAGAGCGTGCGGTGGAGCGTCCTCGTGGATGACGCTGTTTGCTGGCACTGGCTGGAGGAGGCCCATGCTGCCCTGGAGACGCACGGCGGAGACGCCGGCGTGCAGGCAAGGCCGCGCGCTACACATCCCAATCTCGGCACTGCCGTGCAGTAAACGCAGTGCCCGAGTCGGACGTTCCTCAACCCATGTGCACTCATTCAGGGCTCGCTAACAGCACTTGCCCAAACAGGTGGGCTTTGAGCCGGGAGTGATGCCTTTCCCCCTCCTCCGTCACCTTTTTTATACACATTTTGACTTTAAACTTTCGTGACTGCAGGAATTAATATTCTTTGGTTCTTTCGGTAAAGTCACGTAGATAGAAAAACTAATAATATATAATAGAAAAATATTTTAAATGTTTTTACTATTAGTTTATCTACGTGACTTTACCGAAAGAAACAAGGAATATATTTTCTATACACAGTTATATCAATTGGTTCTCACGTTGTAACAGGTCATTACTGATAACACTGTAACACGTTTTTTCGTTTTGTTCCTGGGTAGTAAGTGTTATTTCCTAATTGCTTATGCCTCAAAAGTACAGAAAATGGCGATTATTCCCCACAAACTTAGCTTTTGTGACCAGGACAGTGATATTTTTTTAATTTACCTATTTTCAATGAGAAAGCGGGCGAATTTGTGTCTTTTCCTTCACATGAAGTCAGAAAAAACAACATATCAATCAAAATTAACATGTATTAACACTAAAGTAATACATAAATGACTACAGAAGATTTAGACACCAAGGCGCACTACCACAGGTGGGACTGGCCACAGCGGACCGAGTTCTCTGTGGGGAGGAGCAATCTCGAATAACTATTAACTTCTAAATCTTTTGTAGTCATTTTTGTATTACTTTTGTATAAATACATGTACATTTTGATCCATATGTAGTTTTTTTCTGACTTTATGTGAACGAAAAGACACAAATTCTCCCGTTTTCTCATGGAAAATAGGTACATTTCAAAATATCACTGTCCTGGTCACAAAAGCAAAGTTTGTGGGGAATAATCGCCATTTTCTATACTTGTTAGGCATAAGCAATAACGAAATAACACTTACTACCCAGGAACAAAAATTGTGTTACATAGTGTAATAAAAGTGTTTTGAATGTGGTGTCTCTGTGGATGTGCATCCATTACAGGAGAGTGCTTGCGTGGCTCTGGCTCAGCTCCTGTCCCTGCAGCCCAAGCTGCAGCTCTCTGTTGGAGATGGTCCAGGCCTGTAAGCCACCATATTATTTGCACTCTCTATAAGCAGTGCGTGCACTCAATATTGTGCTGGCCGGCACTGCCGTACGATTTTGTACGCTTCATCTTCCTGGCATCCCCACTCACGTGGGGTCTTCCTGCTCCTCTTTCTCCACTCATTCCTGTCCTGGGCCATCATCTCCACGTCCATTCCACAGTCCTTCATATCCTGGTTCAACCACTTCTAATCACCTCTCTCTCAGCCAACCTCTAAGTCTCTGCCCTCATGCTTCCATGTTCATCACCTTTCTTCTGACCTGTCCTAGCCATGTCGACGTTCTTTCTGCTTCTCTGAGAAGGCTAGGATGATTGCGCATTTTAGTATTTAGAAAATTCTATTCATAACATTATTTGGTGATCCTGCGTTGGCAGTGGTACGCAAGCACAACTAACAACAGAAAAACCTCCATCCATTTGTCAATAACACTGTGGCCTTAAATGTATACGTATATAATAGGCAACCTTTGGACAATGGGCCTTCTTTAGAGCACACAAAGAGAGAGAGGCCAGAGGAGAGTGGATAATAACGTTTGGAGACTGCACCTTATAAATGATTGTTGAGCCTGTGGAAGTAAACAGAAGAACCCAGAGAAAGTCCTTCTCGCAGCCCGATGTTTGTGTCGCGCAGGATTCCGGTGCACAGGGCAGTGGTGATGGCTGTGCTGCTGCACCCTCACTCTGCAGCTGTGCTGTGTGCCGCAACAGACGCCCTTCTCAGCATGGCTTCTGCGTGCAGTAAGGACAACGACAAAGATCCCCCGTATAGCCTTTAACAGACTGTCGGGCAAGTGCTGTTAGTGAGCACCTAATGACGACCGGCACGGTACACAATGCGGTGGGGGGCCAGCACTATGCCAGGCTGCCTTTGTCTCCCCAATGGTGATGTTTACACACCGCACTAGGTACTCATTGGAGGCCGAATCGACCTAGGGGAGGCCCAGGGCCAATTCAGATAATCGTCACTGGTAGTTGCTGTGAGCGGTAATCGAACTTGTGTCGCCAGGTTCATAGCGCAGCATGCTAACTGCTGCGCCACCATTCCCCATGTTGGTAAGGACACACGTTAACTCTAAAAAGAATGTTATGTCCGTGACTACGGTGTTTAGAGAATACAGGTTTCACCATAATGAGCATACATCTTGTACTGTGCGGCACTGAAAGGGCGTTTATCAGGCGAGCATGGGAAAGGGAGTGGTGACTGAGAAGTGGAGTGTTGCTGTTGGTTACTGGCATGAGAGCGGAAGGAATGTTTAAGTGCTTGCAAGTGCAGTTACCCAGGAAAATAGCCTGTGTGCTAATCATGCAAAGTAATGCCAGTTGCTTACCTGTGAAAGCCTCATTGAGCTTTGAGACTTTCTCTCAGGAGGGTTCAGCATTTGAACGTTTGGCCATCCTCAAGACAATAACACAAATTTAAGCTTACTGCATTGGTTTTGCCAGTCATGCTCTACAGCTTTCTGATGAATGAAACTGAATTCCTGGAGGAGCTCCCAGCACGCGGAGTGAGACGTCGGACGTTATGCCCAAAAATTCCGCGGCACAACCCGTTCGCACGTAAGAGACGAAATGAAAGTTATTTTTAAACGTCGCCCGCGCGTGCGTTCCGTCACTCGTCTGTGTGTGGGTCTCAGCGGCCCAGGTGAAGTGCGCTCTGCTTGAGAAGCAGACGCTGACGGCGCTGCTGCAGGCCATGGAGGAGCAGGGCAGCTGTGCGCGCATGCAGCGCGGCGCCTGTCTGCTGCTGGCGCTGCTGCTCGCCGGCCGGTAAGCGAGGACGGCCGCCCTCGGTGCTGCCGAGGAATGGGCCACTGGAGCTCTCGGACCGATCGGTCGATTTAAGTCGGTCAGTTGATCGATTTGAGAATTGTAATCGACTGCACACACACCCACGCTGTTTCGGGTATTTCAGCGAGGTGCCCCTGGACGTGATGACGTTGGCGGTGAGTGCCATGGCGCTGGCCATGCGGAGGCACGCGGGCGAGGGAGAGGTGCAGCTCGCCGCCATGAACGCTGTGATTTCGCTTCTATCTCCAGGTGCCGCTTGTTCACACGCATATGCACAAAGACAAAGATCCCCATGTAGCCTTTTACCGACTGTCGAGGCAAGTGCTGTTAGCGAGCCGGCACGGCACATGTGACGGTGCCATTTCGATCCACGTGCTTAAGCCCCGAGCACGCGGAGCGAAACGCATCGGGAGAATTTCCTCGTCGGTCGTGTTCCAGTAGCCCGTGTGTTCTTGTGTGTGTGTGTGAAGGCGAGGAAGAGAAGGCTGCGGGATACCCCCCATCTCCCGTGCAGGACGAGCCCCTGAGTGGCGAGATGCACCTCACGATCGTTAGAAACCAGTGCTTGGTGGAAGGGCTTCCTCGCCTGGCTCTCAAGGCCATGAACAAGGTAGCAGATGGTTGAAAGGGTAGGGTGAGGTGATGGGGGAGAAGTATGTGGAGCACTATTATAGATAATGACTTTCTAAAGCTGCCAGATGCCCAGGATTGCCCGGGACAGTACTGGTTCCGGAAAAGCTGTCCCGGTGTCGCAAAGCATTTTTATAAATATCTGGATTTTGTCCCAATTTATAGCGTTGTGCTCAATTCATGGTATGGGCATGGGTGGAGGCTGACTAGTGGGAAAGTAAGCAGGGCCAACACCAGAGGGGGGGGAGGCTCTCGTCCACAAGTGGCTTGACGGAAAGGCTGTTTGTGTGCATGTTACAGTGCCCGTTGTGTTTGTGTGTGTGCAGTTCATCAGCGAGCTTGCGCTGCAGGAGGCCGGCCTGAGGGTGCTGGAGTGTCTGGCGGCAGGAGAGGGAGCGCCCGATTTGCTCCTGCAGCAGGGGGCCACAGACAGCACCCTGCACAGCATGCAGACCTACCCACTAGAGAGAGGTACTCATCCTCGTCGTCGCCATTCACGATTGATTCCACGCCTCCCGTGCGGCACTGCTGTCAACAGGCTGGGCTGTAATAAGCAAACGGCCAAGGTGGCCCAAGTGACTCCAGAGGTCAGGGTGCTGAGCTGGCACCACTGAGATTCTGAATTTGAATCCAGACAGCCGTCTGTGATTAAACTGAGTCGATGGTCCTCAGCCCAGTTACCAATGCCTGTGCAACAAAAACCATAATATCACTTTTGGTTCTGCACTCACTTTGGCGAAATTCCAGTACTGAGAATTAGAATATGGATTTTTGACGGTTGCGTAACACACACGACTGTCTGTAGCATCGCGAGTGGGAAAGTGCTGCCCCCCACGGTGTGGACCAGAAGCCGTGTGAAGGTCTCTCGGAGGTAACTGTGTGGTATTTGCTTCCGAGACCTGTTTTCTAACATGAAGGGCTGCACTGCCCTTTGAGATATTTTAGTTTTTATTTCACCTTTATTTAACCAGGTAAAAAACCTTGAGGTTCAAAACCTCTTTTGCGAGGGAGACCTGGCAAGAAGTCAGCAAACATAAATAACCACACACATACACACAATACGAAATAGTACAAAACATTAAAAACAATTACAATGGTCAATGGCATTTTCTTCTATCGGAGCTTTTAAATCAGACAGTGATACCCTCTTCTCCAGTTTTATAATGGTTTGTAATTTATTCCAGGGCCAAGGAGCATTATAGGAAATTGAACGTTTCCCCATTTTAGTCCTTGCCCTAGGAACTGTTAAAGAGAGCACCGGCTGAGACGAAGGCTGAAGGGTTGTGATGTTTTTGTTCGCTGTGAACAACGATATGGAGGGAGTAGGCCAAGTTTCTCCCTTATATATTGACTTCTGGTAAAATGCCGAGAGCACAATCGGCATAAAATAGTGGTGCGTGGGGCGCATTGGGGGGGAATTGTTGTATATATGTCTTGAAGAGTTAACTGAGAGCAGAGTCATTGATGGAATATGCCAAATGGTTATTCAGCATCTTTTTACTCTCATGTCTCCTTGGAATGGACCATTTGATGAGGCTCTTGGCAAGGACAGGCAACACAGCCTTATCCACTTTGACAGCCTGGTGTGTTGTGAATCGCTGTGTTGCGTGTTGCAGACGTGCAGCTGGCTGGACTGAACATCCTTGGCTTCCTGACTCCGCTCAGGGTCTGGGGTAGCACGACCCTCAGCGTTCTGGCCGAAGTCATCACCGTGGCCATGCAAGCCTTCGGCGAGTACGAGGACATACAACTGCAGGTACCTACCGGGCGACAGGTCACTATTACACGGGGGGGGGGTCCCCTGGCCGGAGCGGCCCAGGCGCAGGACTACAGAGGGAGGAGGGACACGAGACGGGGTGCCCCATTGCATTCCTGGCATCAGGGTCTATGCTCAACCACGCTATGCCACTGAATGGATGCGTTGTGAGCGTAATAATTGATTGAAGTTGATGAATCGATGCTCGTTGCATGCCCTACATTCCGCCCTTTCGTTCCTTGTGCAAGCCAAGTCTCCGTGTGCGTTGTTTGCGATTCCCTCGCTGTGTGGCGCAGGGCTGCAGCTTGGCTTTGGCTCTGCTCAAGTCCAGCCCTCAGGCGCCTAAGCTATTCCTGAAGGTGTCATTCCACAACATTCTCTTCCCCATCATGAAGTCGCTCATCCTCAGGAACAAACAGTGTCAGGTACTTAAATCTGCTGCTGCCCCAGTGGTGACCGGAGTGCTACAACCAATATATGTGTGTGTGTGAGAGGTGGTGTGTGCGTGATTGTGGGGAGCAGTGGCGCAGTGGTTCATGTAAGGTCCTGCGAACCCAGTGACCTGGATTTGCTGATCACTCAGTCTTAAATGAATATGTCTTCGGATGATTTGAGTTTGAGCAGTGATTGGTGCACTGCGCTGTGAGCCCATACACCTGGGTTCGATTCCCAGTCACGGCTAACAGCAGTGAATCAATCCTGTGCCTCCCGAGGTCAACTCAGCCTTTAAAAAAGTACCTGGTGTGATATGTCAACATCAGCATTGAGGAGCCAAAGGCTACCATCACGTAACAAGTGCCGGCCACACCACTTCCTCCGTGCGTTGTGCTGACTTTAATAGGTGCTCGCTAACAGCCCTTGCCCCAACTAGTCTCTTAAATCTCTATGGGGGTTCTTGGTCATCGTGTGTGTGTGTATGTATTTATGTTGAACTTCTCTAACACAGTACGTGGCCAACCGTGCTAATTGGAGGCGCTAGGAATGTGCAGCTTAGCCTGCGTGCGCTTGCGGGCGTGTGCAGTTCCTGGCGGTGTGCAGCCAGTGCATGGTGTGCATGACGAGGCGGCAGGGCGTGCGGGACTCCATGCTGCGTGCGGCGAGCGAAGCCGGCGACGCGGAGCTTGCGGAGTTCCTCCTGCTGCTGGACGCTGACCCCAACGAGAGCACGGGCCACGACAGCTTGCTCTGCAAAGTGAGTGGGCAGCGGTGGGGGAGAGGGTCAATCGCTTCACAAGCAACAGCCGTAGGGGTGGCGTTTTAAACAAATGTACAGCCCATTTATCAGTCCGCTGCTGGATGAGGGCCTCCCCATGTCGTGCAGGTCATGGGGGTTATTTGACCGCACGTCCACCATCCTGGTCAGTGCGGGTTCATGAATGTATGGAACATAGATGTGGGAACGTAGAAATACAGTACAACAATGTTTATTTTCTACACTGCCCTCTGATGACCACCACGTAGCAACAGCCCTGCAGCCGTCTGTGACAATCTGGGGCCATGTTATGGGCCTGGTCTGCAAATATTTTCCGGGTTGGCGGCACGTGACCCGTAGCTGCGGCCATAGCGAGCGGTGTCCTCGATTCGGTGTGGTGTCTGCCGCTGATATATTTTTCGGGAGTACTACCGGCTGAAATAAATCCCTCGGTCGCGTTGCAGGCTTGTGCCCAGCAAGACGTCGCTCTGACGGAGCTGCTGCTGAAGCACGGCGCCTGCGAGGCGGACGTGCACGCCGCCCTTCGGCAGAGCCTGGCGCACGGCAACGCGGACATCGTGGGCCTCCTGCTGCACAGGCTCGGCAGCGACCCGGCCAACAAGGCCGTGTCCCTGGGCCGACTCCGTCTGGCTTCCCTCCACGCCGCGTGGCTCCGGCCGCTGTTCACGCAGTCAAAAAGACACGCTGGCAGGACCGGATTGGGTAAAGGATTATGATTCTGTCCCGTGGAAAATGTGAATAATTTTTGCACGTGCTCTTTCTCAATATCTGAAGGTCATGCAGCACCAGGTGACATCGATGTTGATCAACTATAGCTCAGTGATAAGGCCCACTGAGCTATATAGCTATTTTTCAGAAGCGACCTGGCCACAAATGATAGCTCAACGAAGTGGCGTATCACGTGGTAATTCATAGCAGCCAAATACTCTTAAACGCATGTTTCTAAATTTGGAGGGAAAACTGGAGGACCCGGAGGAACAGCCACACGACCACGGAGAGAACATGCAAACTCCGACTATACAGGCATAAGGGTTGGGATTGAACCCACAACCTCATGTGCACCGGGCGAGGGCGTTAACAGTTTGTTATCATGGCTAGATACCGGCGTCTGGGTCTTAAGTCGAAAACGACAATGGAGTGCATTGGTGTCGTGTTGTTCGGTCGGTCATGTCGTCCAGTGTGTGTGTGTCCCACCTACCTTGAGCTGGGTCGGGGAACGTTCGACCCAGTAGGCAGGGTCTCCCTCGAGACATGGGGTCTGCCTTGGCGATAATGCCGCCTTGCCAATAGCCTAACTCGACGGCAAGCATTCATTTGCGACGAAGAGCGGTCCTGACGTTGGCTGAGCGGGGGGCGGTCGAGCTCGGGGGTTTTTCAAGATGATGTCAACGTCTTGCCAATAACCGAAGCAATGCCGCCCCGCTCCAGTGTCAAAGCACGAGGTGGTTGTTGAAGTGGGGTCGTGTGACCCGGTGGGGGGTGGCGTTTGTGCCCCCGTTACGCGCAGGTGTCGGCTCGCGGGTTGCTGGCTTCGTGCTGCATTGGCTGGAGGAAGCCGGCTCGCCTGCTGTGGGCAGCAGTGTCCCCGCCAGCCTGTGGGAGATGGACCTGGGAGAAAGCGCCCTGTGGGACGGAGCCCTCCTGGGGAACAGCTTTGGCAAGGACGACACGGATGGGACGAAGCTCGCGTTCAAACTCTGGGGAGACGTATCAGGTAGCTGAAAGTTACCCTGAGCGGTGGCGATAAATGGGATTTGCACTTGACTGCCATCGTTTAAGACGACACCATCGCAGCATTAAAATACGTCAATGTTCATGGAAGGTATTCGGTATCTCTCCATGTGAAAACGACACGGGTGCAAGCATACACAAGCTGACAAGAGGTTATTTAAAACCTAGTAGGGCTGTGTTATAATGCGTATACAATAGTTTAGAGCTCTTTGTCAGGCCATTGCTGGATGAAGACCTCTCCACACTGTGGTCATGGGGTTGTCTGACCGTACTTCACTGATTTTTTTAAATCATACTGTGTGCAGAAATCACTCACCGCTGATGTTAGCCATGGCTTTGAATTGAACTCTGACCTCTAGGTTCATAGTGTAGTGAGCTAACCGCTGCACCAGTGCTCCACCTCAAATCACCATAACACATTCTGATTCGAACAGAGTAATTATGAAAGCAACCCAGTAAAAGTCACTTTTATACCAAATCGGGGGATTACCTCACTTTGCTTCTGTTAATGTGTGTTTGTGTGCAGGTGGGGCGTGTGATGCGAGTGTGGAATCGCCGAGCCCCACGGCATCGCAGAAGACCCAGGAAGGCGCGCACGACGTCGTGCACAGCGTAGACCTGTCCGGTAACGAGCTCTCTGGCGACATAAGCGGGGTGCTGCTAACCCAGTGGCTCATGCCTCACCTCTCCAAGCTGCTTCGGCTGGACCTCCAGCAGAACCGCCTGACGGCGATTTCCCCAGCTCTCGCCACCGTGAGTTTGCCGCTCTGCGGCGTGGAAATGTTCCAGGGTGGACGAGGATGAGGATGATGAGAAGGGTGTGACATGGGACTGTGATTGGTGTTAAGACGGAGGCTGCGCAGGGGTGGCCGGGTGGCTCCAGAGGTGAACAGCGCTGAGCCGGCGCCGCTGAGATCCTCCGTTCAAATCGATGTTTCGGCCGACCTGTGATTACACCGGGTGCTCACGTGCAGCGAGTTGGTGGCCTCGGCCTGATCGCCAATGACTGAACGTAAACCGTCATAATTAAAATTGGTTCCGACTCCTGAGAATTAAAATGTCAAGTTTGACTGTCACGGGATGAGTTTGACTGTCACGGGATGAGTTTGACTCTCAGTGGTTGGAAGGTGTGCTGCCCCCCTCTACTGTGTGGACCTTTGGCTGCCACTCCATAGTTAGTCTCGACCACCGGCCATCATCTCTTCTAGTGACATGCCCTGCTCAAGTCCACTTTACTTAACAGTCAGTGTATTGTCTCTAACCGGTGTACATTCTCAAATCCACGTGTCTCTCTTTCTGTCTCTCAGGAAGAGGGAACACATGCACATACAAATTGTAACACACTGGTTTATATACAGGCGATTCGACGGATGTTTCGCTATCTTCGTAATGTATATCAACGAATCGACTCTTCAGGACTCCTCTAGTGAATTACGCAGTGGTTTCTGAATGTACGCAAGGCTTCTTGATGTGTCAGTGGTGGCTGCTGACCACTGTTCTCTTGTTACTTGTTGCTAGGCGCTGAAAAGCCTCACTTCGCTGAACCTGAGCGACAACGGCTTTCAAGAGTTCCCTCGAGCTGTGCTGCTGATAGAAAGCCTCGCTCACCTGGGCCTCTCCCACAACTGCCTCGCGTCGCCGCTTCGCTTCGACAGCCCCGTTCGGTGCTCCCACCTGCGCACTCTGAACCTGTCCCACAACGGCATGGCGGCGTTTCCCGAAGGGCTCCCCTCGTCCTTCGGCAACCTGGACGAGCTGCTCCTGGAAGGGTACGTGCAGCGCTCTGGGTGTGTGTGCGGCAGGGCAGGGGGGGAAGGGTGGCTTTGGTTAATTGGACCAGAGAAATGCTATTGTACAATACAATAGGAAATGTGTGTGTGTGCAGCCCTTTGCCAATCCACTTCTGGGTGAGGTGCCCTCCAAACATCGTGTGGGTTATTTGACCATACTATGCAGATTAGTGTGGGTTGGTATAGGCAGGTGAGGGTATAGAGGACAATACTTCAGTATATTTTTCTGCACTGCATTTTGTTTCCCACCCCGTAGCCCCATAGCTTTTCGCAACCCGATGTGCATAGTGGTTACACATTTAAGCACTAGCCAGGCTCAAGGCTGCTTAGCTTTAGAGAGCTGTCGAGATTGGGCACATTCCGACGATTTGGTCATAGGCTTCGAATGTAGACGGTGTCTAAATGCGACCGCGTCTCAAGACGCTGTATGGAAAGGGTGAGTGTGTTTGTTTTGTAGAGTGAGGCAAAGGGTCATAGGCAGACAAGAGGAGGAAGGTCTTGAGTCTTGAGGACCTGAACTGGGGTAGGAAGCCGACAGCACGCTGAGGTAAGGAAGTTCCAGGCTAGGGGACAGCATAGAAGAATGAACGACCTCCCACTGAGTGAATATAACATGATAAACGTGTTTTCATCAAAAAATGTTGGGGGAAAAAATTGAATGCAGAAACTGACCTCGATTGTTTTCTTTTTGTTTTAGGAATAAAATAAAATCCATCCCAACCGGTCTAAACCTTCCGCACCTGCGGCACTTGGACGTGAGCCGGAATGACCTAGAAGGCCTGCCGGGAGACCTGGCCACGACGCTGCCAGCCCTGGAAACCCTCCTCATCTCCCACAACCGCTTGGGTAGCAGCGGCACGACACCACAGCGGCTTGCACAAAAACAAAGGCGCGCGATGTAACCCGACATCCTTGATTGTGAATAATATTGGTCGCTAAAGCCTACGTCATTGGAACCTCATTTGCCAGTAAAACATATGATAATTGGTTTTTTACCCTTTTATCTGGCAAAAAAACTGACACATTTTTTTACAAGGAGTCATGTTTGCATAGACCACAATACCTGCAGTCATAATGCAAACAAAAAACATAACTCTGATAATGTATGCACTGTCCTTGAAGTTGATTTGTCCACACGTGTTAAACTGCTCAGAATTCCTCGTGTGGCTCCCTCCTCCCATCAATACTGCTACCAAACGTCCCAGTTTGACCAGGACAGTCCTGCTTTCAGAAAGGTTGGCCCAGTCTTCAAATGCTTTTGTGAATTTCTGGATATTGTCCCGGTTTTAATTGTTCTGACGTATTGACAATGGAAGATAACCGGACACGTTGCACAGATCACAATGATGGGCAGAGTGGAGCTGAATGTAATTGGCTGTAGGTTTCAGAATATCGTAGTCGGATTCTTACATGCTATTATCCTGTGTAATACATACCTATGATATATTATTGCTCATGTGATGGCAGTAAGTTGCACATGTCATTTCACAGGATTGGTGGGAAACCTACCCAGTAAGTTAAGCACAGTAAAACTATCGGACAACGAGCTGGACTGCGTGCCATCAGCCATTCTCAATCTACAACAGTGAGTACTTTTCATACAAAGTACCACAGCTCAGATACAAATGTGGAACTCACGTTTTAATTCCAATGTCTATGTCAGCATGGGTCTCTCACGGTTTGGGTGGTTTTCCACTGGCATTCTGCTGAGCCGAGCTAGAATTGGACTTTGAGACTGGCCTCACGAGACATCTGAATCTGGTTTGGGACCAAGCAGGGCCAGGAGTGGGGCTAATTATGTTCATCATGCGGCATGTCCGTGTGTGGACTTCATTATGCGTGACGGCAGCGGTGTGTCCCGGATTCTAGAGTGGGGACAAACAACCTGGCGCACCTGAGCCGTGCCACGTTGGCACGGCACTGCCCTGGTGCAGCTCACTTGTACGGTGGAAGAGGCACCATGGTGGCAAGATGTTAAGTACCTCCCCTGGTATGCAGGAGGTCGTGGGTTCAATTCCGACCCTGACGCCTGTATATTTGGAATTTGCATGTTCTCTCACCGTGGTCACGTGGATTTTTCTCCGAGTCCTCTAGATTCTCCCTTCACATTTAGAATCAACGTCACGCGTTTAGAGTATTTGGCTGCTGCTGTACGTTTCCACGTGATAAACCACTTCGTTGGGCTATCATTTGTGGCCAGGTCACTTCTGAAACTGAGCTATATAGCTTGGTGGGCCTTGCCTGGCAAAATAAAAAAAATAGTTGTTAGTTTAGGTAACAGGGCCACGTTTATGGCTGCGCCTGTCCCTCGTTAGGTTGAGGGTCGTGGACCTCGGCAGCAACTGCATCACGGTGGTGCCGAGGCCCAGCCTCTGGAGGACCGGGATGCTGAAGGAGCTGCTGCTGGGCAACAACCTCGTGGAGGCCGTCGAGCTGACGGGGGCCTCCGGGACCTGGGCCCGCCTTGAAAAGCTGCACCTCGGACACAACCGAATGACAGAGGTGATGCTTGCCGACCTCTGCCACGTTGTGACTCGTCTCTCCTGCTAATGGTCTATTGCCACTCGGCCGATTTTGATGACACGTGGTTATACAGGTGTCATCGTGTTCACCCATTTTACCTAATGGTGTTTAAACACTGTGGCAGTACCGTGCACCCTGACTTGGTGATTGACCAGTCTGCCAAACGATTCATGGTCAGAGGCTTGTCAGACTCCCGAGCCAGCTGGGCTCCTAGAGCCAGGAGATGATAAGGCAGCGAGTGGGTTTGTGAACTTGTCTGTGCGGACGTCTCGTGTATATCCCCCCCCTCCCCCCTGGTGTGCATCTGCTTCTCTCCCACAAACATTAAAATGAAATTGGCCAAACATCCCAATGCAGAACACTCCTGGAATGGAGTCTCAATGAGACTTTCCTGGAAAAATCTACTCCGGAAAGCCTCACTGAATCTGAAGAAAACTTTATTTTAAAGGGTCTTGCAATGGGGTGTGTAGATATTTACATAAATGTTTAGATGTGTGGGAGGAAACCAGAGGATATGGAGACACCCCACGTGAAGAATTGTAAGCAACCGAGACTTGAAGCGACAAGTTCTGGCAAACAGAGAGGGTATCTCGCCGCTCCTCACAGCTAAGATACCACACCGTCAGACAGTCTTGATTATTGGAATATTGGTAAGATTACGAGGGAGCGCTTGCGTGCGGCCTTAAGAAATAGAGCGCGCGTGAAGCAGATTTCTGCCATGCTCGTTGATGATTTCCGTAGGTTCCAAAAGGGATCGGACAATTGGAGAGCCTCACGTCGCTGGACCTGAGCTACAACGACATCACGACCCTGCCCAACGAGCTGGGCGGGTTGCACCGCCTCTGGGACCTGCAGCTCGACGCTCTCAAGCTCGACCTGGACCTCACACAGTTTGGGAAAACCAAAGACCTGCTGAGGTAGGCACGTGGTCTCCTGTTTGTGTCACTGCCGGGTCGTGTAGCCCGCATGCCCAGCCACCGCATGCTTAAACAGCTTTTGTTCAGCCAGATCGAGGGGCCTAAACGGGCGTGGCACGGGGTAGAGAAGAGATGGAGTGATGTGGTACAAGAGGACGTGGAGCTGAGTGGACTTGCCGATGACTGGTACCAGCGGTGTCAAGATCGGCCTCTATCGAGGAGGCTCATGAAGGACGCTGCTACTGGGTAGTTGGAGGCAGCCGCCCTCCAGCAACAACGGAGGAGCGACGCTCACAACATCAAGCGGAGTGCCGGGTGGCTAAAGCACATCAAGTTGGCACAGTAGGGGGCACAGGTGGTGCTTCAGCCAGTCATCTCAGTCGACCCGTGGCACCTGGGTCTGCCCCGTGACCTCCTGCCAGGGGGCGGTTGTTGTTGTGTCGCTGTGCTACGAACCCTCCGACATGAATAAATTCTCGGCCAAGGCTGACATTGCTGGCGATTATCTTGGGGGGGGGGGGGGGGGAACAGTGTGGGGACCTCCCTTATGTTGACTCGGCCTTAAATGAGCACTTGGTGCGATGTGTGTAACATCATCACGAGGATAACGGAGGTGGTTGGGCGTGGTATTAGCCACACCACGCCCTCGTGTGTCGTGTTGGCCTACGTAGGTACCCACGGGCTACAGGGGGGATCTTTGTCTTTGGTGTTGCTGAGAGTGGTTGTGGTCGCCGCAACTGTCAGGGCCCACCTCTCGACCTCAGGGTCACCGGTCATCTCGACCTCAGGGTCACCGGTCATCTCGACCTCAGGGTCACCGGTCATCTCGACGGGGTCACCGGTCATCTCGATGTGCCAGTCTGCCAACAGTCTGTTAAAGCTGTACGGGTAATCTTTGTCTTCGTGCGTGGCGTCTTCAAGGTTCCTGTATCATCGGCTGCGGAAGGCCGTTCCCTACAACCGCATGAAGCTGATGGTGATGGGCAGCGCGGGACGCGGCAAGAGCACGCTGCTGAGACGGCTGCAGCGCGAGAAGCTGCTGGTGTCCACGGCGACACTGGGCGTGGACGTGCGCGACTGGGCCGTCCTCCACCGCCAGCGCAAATACATCCTCAACTGCTGGGACTTTGCTGGTGAGGCCGCTGTGCTGGAGCCAATGACCACGATGCATGGAGGTCCCTCATCTTGACCTCGGACCAGCCAGAAGCAGTCTCTCGCTTCTTATCCAACCCGTTTGTTCGAGGCCTCTGGCCGACTAAATTCTGGCAGCAGTCCCCTCCCCTGTTGGTGGTCACGGACCATCTGCTGCAGTGTCTCTCCCACTCTATCAAGCCCGAAGAGAGTAACGTAACTTGAATACCATGGCCCCAACCTTAATGCTGCTGTTAATTTCCGATCGTTAACACAGCTTCACTCGCAAAAGCTGTGGAGTGGTTGGCGTGCTGTTCTGAACTCGGCAACTGGAGTTTTATTCCTGGCCATGGTGCGTTTTATATATATATATGAACCGATTCTGTCCGCCCCCTTCACCAACCTTCTGTCGCTGTGTCTCGTGCCTCCATGCCTCGCGTCATCCTTGTACGTACGTCCCGCACCGTGCACCGTTGGCAGGGCAGGAGGAGTTCTACAGCACCCACCCGTGCTTCATGTCTCAGCGGGCGCTCTACGTCCTGGTGTACGACGCAAGCCGGGGCCCCGACGAGGTGGCCAGCCTCAGGCCGTGGCTCATGAACATCAAGGTTCGAGTCCCCCCGTCCCCAGGGCCAGGTCGGACTCGGAGTTACGCGAGGCACGGACTCGGTGCCGTCGGTAAAGCGAATGCCACAGACGAGGAGGTTTATTCGCGTGTCATACCGATGTGCGAGGGGGGGGGATGTCGCCAGTCAAGAGCGACAAAAGCCGCCCGAGTTGTGTTGAGAAGCAAAGTGAGAAGCAAAGTGCGTTTTCGTTTAAGCAGGTGAGAGCTCGAGCGACAGGAAAGGGTATAATTAGTAAGAGTGGCGTGGGTCACCGACGTGACGAAACCAGTAACATGGCAACAAGTACAACAACGATAGAAATCTCAGCAAAAATGAGAACACTAAAAAATTAGAGAAAAATCAAACTTCGATTTAAAGCTTTCGTGACTGCAGGGATTCATATTCTTGGTTCTTTCGGTAAGAAGGAAAATAATAAAAATAAAACATAATAAAATAAAATTCTCACGACGTTTCCGCCACAACGCAAGCAGCCGTAAAAATCAAACTGTCTTTCAGAAATAAATCAAAGCAGCGGGCCCTGCATGCTACGCGTAATGCACGTCGTCGCTCGCGTGCTGCGTTCGTGCACACCCCAACGTTGCCTGCGCTTCCTGCGTTTACAACCAGGTGCGGGCTCCACTGTGTCCGGTCATCCTCGTGGGGACACACGAAGATAAAATAGCCACTGAAGAAAAGGAAACGCTGATGCGGAGTAGCGTGCGCTGCATTGAGGAGCTCTGCACGGAGATTCAGCTGACGAACATCGCGGACCACAAGGTGGTGTGCTGCCTGGAGGAGAGCGGCAACATCAAATCGCTGAGAGAAAGCATCGTCCAAGCGGTCAGAGACTTTAAGGTACGTACCTTGAACTTCTTTCGCACCGTACGTAGCCAACCGTGCTAATCGGAGGTGCGGGGGAAGGACAAGGGGGAACAACGGCTTCTGCAGAGGGAAGACTCTGGTCATTTCCATAATAATAATTCCAATAATTATCTTACCATTATCTTACCCAGGAAAGCCTCGTTGAGTCTCAAGATCATTTTTCAGGAGGGTCCTGAATGGGGGATGTTTGGGAGGAAACTAGAGAACCCAGAGAAAAACCCTCCACGCACACGAGGGGTGACGCCACTAAGCGCTTCGATCTCGAACCCCATTCCTGTAACACCAGCCAAGCCTCGGTGGTCGAGCATCCCCAAGTAATATCCAGACTCAAACCTGCTTAGCTTCTGGCATTTGTGGTGTTGTTATCCATTTACTCTTAAGTGTCTTAGCTAGATTGCAGTGCCATGCTGGACACAAAACATTCAGAATAATTATGTTCTGGCTAATTATCCTCTTCGTAATTTTGTTGAAGTTATTAATCTTGAAGACCATCCGTATGGTCACCATACAACCTCGTGTTGTCCAGAATCACCTTTTGCGTGCATTGTCACTCTCATTTCTTTCCAGCCCGTACGCACCGATGAGCCAGTCGTCTACGGCAAGCGTTGGAATCGGTCGATTGTCACGGGCCTTTGCACGCTCACTCGCTCGTTGGTCGTGGCCGCGATTTCAGATTAAAGGGCAGCCCGTGATGGGGCAGCTGATCCCGCACAGCTACGGGCAGCTGGAGGAGCGGCTGTGCGTGGAGCGCGGCCGCCTGGCCGCCGGTTTCCCCGTGATCTCGCGCTCGCGCCTCCAGGATCTTGTCGCCGACAGTCAGATCCCTCTGGACAGCGAGGAGCTGCCGCACGCCACGAGGTTTCTGCACGAAGCTGGTGGGGCTCCATTTGCTAGTCCTTTGTGTTTATAGCCTTTTTGCCGTGTCCTGCCCGCATCACCTCTGTCCTTCCTCGCATCTGTATCTTCCCATCTCTCTTTTATAATACCATGTATAGTTTACGTCGTGTCTAAATGCGACCTCATCTCCAAGACGCCCTACATAAATAGTGGGCGTGTTTTATCGAGAGGGACATGCAGTCGGTCATCGGCAGAGGAAAAAGGGGACAGTCTTGAACATAGACTTCAACATGGGCAGGGATTCAACAACACGGGTGGCTGAGGAAAAGGAGTTCTAGACAATGAGGGCAGCAGAGGAGAGTGAGCACCCTCTCGCTGAGCGGGCAGGTTGACTGGTGGCTTCGATATAAGACCTTGGCCACTTGGGCCCAGAGTGCTTGGAAGGGATGAGAATGAGAGGAGAGCCACCGGCCCCGTGTGCGCACCGCACGTTCGCTCGCCTCGCCCTGCCTGGCGCCGTACTGCGTTGTTGGCGATGGCCACGTGGTGATGCGTGTGCGCAGGTGTGCTGCTGCACTACGATGACCCCGCCCTGCAGCTCACGGACCTCTACTTCCTCGACCCCCAGTGGCTCTGCAGCTTAATGGCCCAGGTACACGCTCGGGACACCGTGAACTCACATGGACACTAATAATATATAATTATCACAGACGCTGTAAGCGCGGGCTTGCTTTACATTAGGTGTGAAACCTACGATCTGGGGCTTCATTTCCAAAGGCCTGTGGCCCACATGACGTCTGCCACTTTCAAACGAACCCAAATGATATTCATCTGTCGCTGCAAGCACCTTGGAATTAAGTAGTAGAGGGGGAATATTTTGACCTGACAACAAGACTGTGTTCCTAATTTTAGCGCTACACTCGGTCACTTTTATGACTGCAAGTCCTTCCGTTACGGCTAGTTCTGTTACACATCTTGATTGCATTATTATTGGATGATGCTAATGTGCGTGTTCATGTGTGGTTGGCCACCAAAGTCCTGTTCCTCGGTTTGGGAAAAGTTTCCCCACTTCTGCTGTCAGAGAGATTCTAAACCAAGGCTGTTGAAACACCTGGTCCATGTGGGCTGGGCTGGTCCAGAATCAGAATATTTATACTGGAGGAATCAGCTATACAACTCAGATGTCCTCGCCCTGCCTGAAACGTGAAACACGCTTTTTGCATTTAGTTTGTTGTCCTTCCCCCCGCACCTCCGATTAGCACGAAATAAGTTCACCATACACACACAAGGTACACACACAAACGTAGTGCGTGGTGACGCGAGCCGCTCCAGGTGGTGACGGTGCGCGAGGTGAACCCCTTCGGCAGCACGGGGCTGCTGCGCCGTGCCGACGTGGAGGCCTTCTTGCTGCGGAGGAGCGGCTTCCCCCAGGAGTACGTCGGCCACTACATCCGCCTGCTCGAGCGATTCCAAATCGCCCTGCCGCTGGGAGACCACGGCGACACGCTGCTCGTGCCCAGCAGGTGCGCGTGGGAGTTTAAACCACTCCACACCTTACCTGGCGGAAACACCCACTCGTAGCTCGGCAGCGAAGATGTACCCTGGCTGAAGCTCCGATGGGGGGGGGGGTAGCTTTGTCTCTTGGGTTTTGTAATCGCAGCCCACGTGAGCAGGTGATAAATTAACTCGAGGGCAGTGAGTGGTGAGCACCTGCTGCATTGTGCGATACATCTGCACTGGGGAGACGAAGGCAGCGGGGTGTGGTGCCGGCCACTCAACCCCTTGTGTGCTGTGCCGGCCTTCATAGGCGCTCACTCGCAGCACTGGCCCCAGCAGTCTGTTAAAAGGCTATACGGGGGACCTTAATGTTTGCGTTGTGTGTTCGCGTAGCCTCCCTGAAGGGCGTCCCGCACTGGAGCTGCCGGGAGAGCCGGGGGAGCTGGTGCTCACCCGCTGGTACTGCATGCCCTACTTCCCCATGGGCTTCTGGGCTCGCCTCATTACCAGAATACTCGCCTTCTCGTCCTACATGCTCTCCGCACCAGGTGACTGTGGCACCAGCGTCGGGCTCGAGCACGGGTCGGCAACCTACGGCTCCGGGCCGCATGCGGCTCTTTAGAACACAGCATCGTGACGTCATTTATCAAGGACCGCCCCCCACCGTCTCGTATTCACCACGCAGTGCATTGCGGCTCTTGAAATTGTTGAGATTTTTTTGGATCGAATTCGAAAAGCATTTCTCTTCTTATTTTGTTTTCCGACCCCTGTGCTAGAGGGTTCCATGAATCGGTTGCCAGCATAAAAATCAAAAATGTTTATTCGATTGTCATTATCAGCATTGCCCACTTATCCTTTGCACATCGTAGCTATATGAAGGGACAGGGAGCGGTGGTTCACAAACTTCACTATGAACCTTGCTAACCTCAGTTTAAGTCCTGGCTATGGTGAACATTCATGGTGCGTTTTATATCGGAACCTCACTTGACCAGCACACACTGAGCAGCGTGATGAAGTAAAGTCAAACTCCCTTGACTGACAAAAGGGAGGTCTTTATCCAGCAGTGGATTGAGAAAGCACTGTACATTTCCTCACTTCGACAATATGCTTACCCAATGGGTTTGAATGTTGCATCGTTTTTGATGGCTCCATGAGACACTTCATATTTTTGCCAGAGCTGCTCTTTCTACCACACATGGTGATTCTGCTGTCAGCCTGCCATGTTTTTCATTCCTGCAATTGGCTGTTAAGCCGAGGCTGCGTTTGCGCATTTTTCCGGGTCTGGCCAACGCTGTGATGGATTATTTTTTGTTCGGCTTTCCTGCTGCTGCTGCTGCTGCGCTTTCAGGTTCCTTTCTGCAGCCCTCGCGCAAATACTGGCGCCAGGGCCTCTCCCTGCACTGGGGCCCAGATGCCTACTGCCTTCTGGAGGCCGCAAACTTGAAGTACTGTCCGACAGACAGCAGCCTCAAGATCACCGTGCCCAACTCCAAGAGAGGTGCTTGAGGGGTCGCGGACAAAGGGCGGTCAGGGGTTCGTTGCCAAGAGACAACAAAAGTGAATCGCTTAACTTTCCATCCTAAGACAATGTGAACAAAGGGAAATTTTGACTTAAGATATTTTAATGGAACCAGCCCAAGAGGTCTTCACAGATTGGTGCTGTGCTTGGAGGGAGTCTGTTTTCGAGCAGACTCGCTCACTCGTAACGATGGGCAAATACATTCAAAATACAGTTTACTGGAAAAAATGTAAGTAGATGCGAATGACCGATTGTGACTCGTGTAATTTTAGATGCCAATTCTCTGATGTGTTTTCTGGTTGTTACCGCGTGTTGTTCGGCATGATGTCCGACGTGCTGATGAACATTACTCGACAATCCGAAACCACATCGGAAAGCCATCATACAGCACAAGTGTCAGATGCGAATTTCCACGTACTTTAAGGTGTGTACTTTAGGCACCATTTACAAATGTAACATCATCTCCTAATTCTAAGGCAGTGGTGGTGGATAAGTCTAACCATAGAACAACCAGTGTTGGCTTTCCCACAAAGTGGCATCTATTTTATTTGCCCAGGAGGGATGATTGGCCGAGTGAACTCGCAACCTTCCAATTGCGAGCCGCTCACTCCCTGGCCAATTTTTTAGATCCCCCTCTAAATTAGATACTGCCCATCTCCGCTGGACTAAGCAGCACGCGGCTGGACGCGTGCAGGCTGGCTGCTGCTGGGCCGCGCTGTGGACCACGTGGACTCGCTCATCGAGGAGTGGTTCCCCGGGCTGCTGGAGCCTCACGACGGCGCGGAGAGCAGCGCCGCGCTGCTGCACCAGTGGGCCGGGCTGGGGCCCGCGGACGACACGCAGCCGCCCTGCGTGCGCTTGGCCGCCCTGCAGGACATCGCCGAGTCCGGTGAGCGTGTGGCGCCCGCGACGCCCCAGGAACGTCGCCACGCGTCCTCGAGATGCGCAAGTGTGGTCGAAGTGTGATGGAAGTGTGGTCGAAGTGTGGTCGAGGGTTTTGAAGTGGTCCTCCTTTGTAGAGTAGTTCAGTTTCGCATGTGTTCAAATATCCCGAGGGTTCCCATTGCTTTAGGGAAGTTTATAGACGTTGCATAAATCTGTCACATTGCAACAATGACAGCAACAATTTTAATTCATAATTACATCTTTCTTTTATGGCACTTTTCATGAACTCTGTAGGGTAGTGGTGGACGAGGTGGGTTCATTCATAAATAGTTTCTTTAGAACAGCTTTGTGTTTATTTGTCCTTCTCCCGCACCTCCGATGAACAAGGTTGCCTACATATGGTGTGAAAGAAGTACATATTACATATACATACTCACCACTTCTCAAGCTGCGTTGCTCAAACTTTTTAAAATAATTTTCCTCTGAATCTGCTGTTTATGTTTATAGTCCCTGTATGCACGTTACATCCAACTTAATATTGTTGCCTCTTTGGAGAGCGTCTACACGTAAGCGTGACGCAGGGCGTAACTTTGTCTTGTCGCAGATGACGTTGTGTTCTTTCCGAGAGTCGGGGAGAGGCACTCGAGCGGACCAGAGGAGGAGCGGGAGCAGGAGACCCGGATCCCCATTGCCCAGCTGGCGCCCGATGTGGTGCTGGCCGACGTTCCCGACCACCTTCAGCTCGAGCTGTCCAGCTTCACCCTGGAGCAGTCTGCCGAGCACCTGTTAGGCGAGTTGCCGCCGGCTCGCGCTCGCGTCTTCGCCTCCGTGCCGCGCATTTGCAGCCGTGCACACGCAAACGCAACGCTCGCGAGACTGCGGGCAAGGCTCTTGAGCGGCGGTCCAGATAAGCTGCGTATCGGGTGTTTTACGCATTAAAAAATGTATATCGTTAATTCATTCGTAATTTAAATTTGTAACGCGCGCAAATTGCACGTAAGAGGACGTTCGGATGCACGGGAAAATAAATAATGGAATGAAAGGGAAAAGTTTTAAGATTCTGACAAAAGGTGTACGCCGACGTGTGGCGCGGTGACTGGGAAAGAGGGCCGTTACTTCCAGACGACTGGAACTGCGACAGAGAAGCGATGTCCTCCGCCATGTCTGGAAAATCTTACACGGCATGTAAATATCATGCGTAGTCATCCATACAGCGATATTGTTGCACTGTTTGAGTTTGCATGAGAGAAGTCAAGTGGATGCATGCGCCATTAAAGAGCGGAGATTGAAAAAAAAATCGATAAGTCTCATCTTCTCTTTCTGTTTTCTCTCTGACCGGACACCAGGTGAAGGAGGGTTTGGATCGGTCTACCGGGCGCTGTACGGCGGAGACCAAGTGGCCGTGAAGATCTTCAACAAACACATCTCTCAAACGCATCCGCACCGCCTCATGAGACAGGTACAGCAGCCAGGCGGCTTCACGTTTTAACACCGACCCAGGAAAGCCTCACCGAGGTCTTGCCACCAGTGAAATGCAAGCACGCCTTGCTCATACGAGTATCGTGCTTATTATATAAGGTGCTCTTAAATCCAGATTCTATTGTGTACGGTATATGAGTTTAGTTGTGTTCATGTGGCTGTGGCTCCAGTTGTGGTTGTATGGCTCTGGCTCTGTGTTCATGTGGCTGTGGGCTGTAGCTGTATTTGTGGCTGTGGGCTCTGGCTGTTTTTAACGACTTTAGCGTGGGCACGTCACGTGGGTAGGAGTTGGCAGTCCTCAGCCGCTCGCGCCACCCATCGCTCGTGTCCCTCCTGGCCGTGGGGCTGCGCCCACGGCTTCTGGTAATGGAGCTGGCGCCACGGGGCTCCCTCGCCGGCGTGATGGAGCGGGAGGGGGAGCTGCACCGCACCCTCAAGCACCGCATCGCGCTGCACGTTGCACATGGCCTCCGGTAACCGCCCACCGTCCCTAATTATCACAGTTGGCTGATCTCTCATTGGAAATGCGACGTCTTTTCTTGGATATATGCTGTGTTCTCTGGGATGCCAGAAGGGTTTTGTTTGTACATTATCGTGTGTCCTCTCAAGTCATTTGAATCAATGAAAGATCATGACAGCCCTGTCATTCGTTATACTTTCATGTCTTCCCCCCGCTATCCATGCCGTTGACTCCCTGCTCGTTTTTCTTCTTGTCACCGATTGTCTCTTTATCTCTGTCCTCTGTTTTTTGTGCAGCATCTTGAGATGTGGTCACATTTTCACGCAACAAATTCAAAGCGTTGTGTTGTATAGACTCGCACGGAGACCCGTAGACTCACGCAGGGATCCATAGCCTCACAAAGGGATTAATAGCTTCACAAAGAGAGGAGCCATAACCTCACATGAAGACCAATAGATTGACAGAAACTTACAACTAATTGCCTCTAAAACAAATAGGCCCACTGTTTCCGTGCAGCATGTCAAGATGCGGAGACGCTATATAATTCCCACATTGTGGTGTCTAAGTAGTAACAAGGTAGGTGTGTGTGCGCGTGCATGTGGCAGGTTTCTGCATGCTTCCATGATCATTTACCGCGACCTGAAGCCAGACAATGTGCTGCTGTTTACGCTGCAACCGAACGCAGCGGTCATCGCCAAGATTGCCGATTACGGCATCGCACGGCACTGCTGCACCATGGGCATGGTATCTCCCGATGGCACACCCGGTGAGAGCCGCCGCCTTCCCCACGCTGCACGCCTCGTAGCATCGTGGTTAGAGTCTCCGCGGGGCTGCCCTTGTTTTGTTATTCCTGGCCATGGCTAACACCCGTGGTGATACCAGAACCACCTTTGACACCCCCCCCCCCCCCACCCTTTCGCCAACCGGCATTGACCAATGTGATGTATGTGTTGAACTTCTTTCACACCGTACGTAGACATTTGTGCTAATTGGAGGTGATGAAGTTTGGTCAAACAACCCCCGTGACCATCCAGCAGCGGCCTGACAAAGGGCTCTGCATTATTACTAAATTTATAAAACTGGGGATCATAAGGGATTAAAGGGAAGATAATTATTGATAATCCATGCTCAGCTCGTCACAATCGATATTAAATGGGATTTGCCATATGAGCGCATATCCTGGTGATGGTGACCTTCAGAGTAGAGGTGCAGAGAGAAACATTGTATTGATCTCTTTTAAACGTTGCACATTTATTTCGCGACTACTGAAATGGGGGGGGGGGGTTGTCCTATTTTCAGGCTACCGCGCCCCCGAGGTGGTGAAGGGAGGCGTCATGTACGACCAGCAGGCCGACGTGTACGCGTTTGGGCTCCTGCTCTACGACCTGCTGACGGGCGGGCGGCGCATCGTGGAGGGGCTGCGCTATCCCCACGAGTTCGACGAGCTCGCCTCCAGCGGGAAGCTGCCCGGTCCCTGACGCACGACGCCTCCTCGCACGCACGCAAACACACGCACGCACGCAAACGCACGCACGCACACAACACGCACACATGCACACAAACACACGCACGCACACAACACGCACACACGCAAACACACGCACGCAACACGCACACACGCATGCAACACGCACGCACACACGCACACAACACGCGCAAACAACACGTACAAACACACGCACGCGTGTGCACGAGCGTCCACGCGCCAAGCTCAAGCCATCATCCTAACCAAAGCCATTAACGGGATCCACACCTCGCCCACGCATCCTACCCTCTGACAAATCCCCCAGCTGATGCACGGTAGCAACGCGAGCTCCAAGACCTGCCCTCTGGTCCTTAGCTCTTCCCCTTGGTCGCCGCACTTGTGGAGACGACTCCAATGCCGGTCTCGGCAGCCGCCCCTCCCCGACACTGCACACGTCCCACTCAGCACAACTGCATCGCTTGTCCAAAAACATGTTCCCGATCGTGTTAGGTCTGGGAAGCTCAGCAGTTTTAAGCCTGGCTAGTGCTTTGATGGGTGACCATCATGCACAAGCAGGTTGTTATAGGCTGCGGGGCTGCGGGGCTGTGTGGTGGGTAGCAAATAGCAGTGTAGAAACATCCATTGTAATACTGTTCTTTTTGGGTTATATCGCGTAAATATAAATGTTGTTAAATCTGCCACCACCTCACGCAGCCATTTCGCAAAGGTTTGTCATGTAAATAAAATATGGCAATCCGTTACTCTACAACACACCGGTGTGCTGAACTAGTAACGAATTGTCATGTTTTGTTTATATTTACGCATCGAGCCCAAAAAACATCGATGGATATTGGTCGCGAAAGTGTACAAGTTAAACTGCCTGTACTTACATGTTCTCGTGTGGATGCTCCCCACCACCAACTCACATTGACTATAATGGTGAAGTATGACCATATAACTCCCATGGCCTACACGGCATGGGTAGGCCCTCATTCAGCAGTGGCTTGACAAAGGTGCTGTATATGGACACGCCTGTTGATTCACACGTGCATCGTGTGTCAAAAGTAGCTTTGCATATGACTGTGTCGCGTGGGTTGTGGTGTGCTCAGACCCAGTGACTTACTACGGATGCAGTCCGTGGCCAGACGTGCAAGAGCTCATCGCAGCCTGCCTGCAGCCAGAGCCTCAGCAAAGGCCCGCGGCCTCGCAGGTATCCCCATCCCACACGATTTAAAACTACTGAACTTTTTATTTTACCAGTTAAGGCCCACTGAGCTATTAGCTTATTATTCAGAAGCGACCTGGCCCCAAATGGTAGCTCAACGAAGTGGCTTATCACGTGGAAATGTATAGCAGCCAAATACGCCAAACGCACGTCGATTCCACATGTGAAGGGAAAAACCGGAGAAAAATCCACGCGACCACAGGGAGAACATGCACACTCCAAATATACAGGCGTCATTGTCGGGGTAAAACCCACGACTGCCTGCATATCAGGCGAGGTAGTTAACAACTCGCCACCGTGGCACCCCCACCACTCGCGCAAGGCCTGTTCTAACGGCTAAGGAGACAAGCTCTGCATCCAACTTGGTATGCGATGTTGTATACTTACGTGGATGCATGGTGGAGCCCTATAGTCAGTGGTAACATTGTTCTTACAAGCGGGCCGACACTCATCACACAGTGCTGGTAAATGCTGCAGGGTGGTCTTGTGTGTGTCTGGAGTTTTGGGGGAGTGGTGACGTAGTGGTTAGCGCATTGAGCTACAAACCGGGCCACCAGCGTTTTATTCCCGCTCATAGCCAACATTGGTGAGTAATATCTGAACCGGTCCTGGGCCTTCCCTTGGTCAACTCGGCACTTAAGGAATAAATATGGCTGGGTGTGGTTCTGGCCACACCACCCACTAGTAGTATGCCATGCCAGCCTTCATACTCACTCAAAGCACTTGACTGCAGCCCATGTGTTCTATCTTTGTTTTTATCTTTGGAGTTTGTTCAACATGGTTTTGCGTTGCCGTGTCTTGCAGCTCGTGTCGCGTTTGGCCTCCCCCGAGTTGCTGAGCCTGGTGGCCGTGGTGGCTGCCCCTGTGAGGAGGACACCTCCTGACCTCGTGGTGGTCGGCCAACTGGACGGCCCCAACGTCTGGCTGTCCGGAGGAGATCAACCTCGGGATGGCTCTTCCGGAGAGGCCGAGAGCGATCTACAAATTAATGGACAAGCAGGGGAGGAGGAGGACCCCTTGCAGCCATCGGATGAAAAAACGGCTGGGGTGGAGCTCTGCTGCCTTGACCTCACTGGGAAGGTTCTGCATAGAGAGGTGAGGGTTGGCAAGGCTGTGGTTGTGCAAGGCTCTTGTGCTGCGCTGGTCGGGTGGGTCGGCGGTGGAGTGAGCTGCTCCCCGTGGGAAGGTTGCGAGTTAAAAGCCGAGTAGGGGGTTGACTCGGCCCCATTATCCCTCTGGGGTTAATAAATTGAGCACCACCTCGTGGGGAGGTCGACAATGATTGTCACATGGGTAGACTTGCCTCCGCCATAACAATGTTGATTGTAAGCAATGTTGATTGTACACTAATGGTTGAGAGCTGTAAACTGAAGATGAGAATCCTCGCAATGCCCATTTGAAGAGTAAATTACATTGACTTGACACCGGAAAGGTTCTGTACATAGGTGAGAGCAGGTGAGCTGTAGTTGCTCGATACGATTGTGTAGGGCAATTGGTGTACAATCTTTTTTTAAATATATATAACGCTGCCAATGGGGCACAAGGATGGTTGCGCAACACGCGACCTCCGCCTTGCGCCCATTCATTGAACAGTCACGTGGTGCAAGTGCCTACAAAACGCGGCTTAGCGACGTCATTGTCCAGTGCCGTCGCCATCTTACGCAGGGTGGTGCACCGCTAGCTGCAGAATTCCAAATGGGAATATCTTCGTTGCATGACGTTAATGCCGATATTGTGCTTGGAATACAACTGGGAATAAACTTAAGCATAAGAAATCAACAATAACAGTGTAAATTTTACAATTGTAAATAAAACGCAAGCAGGAAATTGCAGTACTAGGCCTTTACTTCTGCAGGTGCTGCCAGACCAGCGGGTGCTGAGCTTGTGCTCGGCGGAGGTGAACAAGCGTCAGTGGGTGCTGGCGGGGACACGGTCGGGGCGCGTGTGGGCCGTGAGTGCCGCCCCCGAACGTGGCCGTCACTCCCTGCACTGCCTGGCCGAGCCGGTCACGGCGCTGCTCTTCGTCGCCGCCTACCAGTAGGCCTCTCGCTTCCCGAGCGACAACAACACACAAACACACACCTCTGTAGAAATGACCGGGTCGCTGATTTTATCATTTCTGTTTTGGCTGGGTGGCAAAAAGATCGGGGCGCCAAGCTGGCAACTCTTAAGATGTTGGGTTCAAGTCCAGGCAGCTGCCCATGATTGCACCTCACTTGATGGTCTCTCCCTAATCACCAATGACAAACGACTCGTGGTGTAAAATTTTGTACGGAACATCATTGTTGGTTGCGTTTCAGCTGGGAGATTTAAAAGTTGGTTTGACTGTCCTGCACTTAGCATTGTTCTGTGGCAGGGTGGGTGGAAAAGTGCTTGCCCCCCCCCCCTTCTGTGTGGAACAGAGATAAATTGAAGTAATCTCAGTAATAGCTCTGTGGTATCCGCTTCCACGGACCATTCTCCAACATTATTTTATGACACCGATAGCACAATAGGAATTGGGGAAGACAAAAAAAAAATAGACCCTTTGAAAGGTGGCTCCGTTACAGGTAATTCATCCTGACGACAACATCAACGTGGATTTACAGAAGTAAATGTGAACCCTTGTTGTCCTGACGTCATCTGCTTTGTGCACAGGAACGCAAGTGCAGTGCTGGCCGGGACGGCGAATGGGACGTTGGCTGTGTTCGTTGTGAACTCACTCGAGGCATGTGTGCAATCGCCAAGCACCACAGATGTCTACTTGTAACCTGGCACACGCACACCACAGCATGAATTGCAAACAGCTCACAACTCCCGAGTGTGCCACAGAGAAGACTTTGATGGTGCTGCGGTGGCGACATGTTAACTACCTCGCCTGTTATGCAGGAGATCATGGGTTCCATCCCGACCCTGACATTTGTATATTTGGAATTTGCATGTTCCTCCCCATGGCCATGTGGATTTTTGTCCGGGTCCTCAGATTTTTCCCTCCACATTTGGAAACACGCATTTAGAGTATTTGGCTGCTATAAATTTCCACATGACAAGCCACTTAGTTGAGCTATCATGTGGCCAGGTCGCATCTGAAAAAGAGCTATAGAGCTCAGTGGGCCTTACCTGGTAAAATAAAAAGTATGAAATAGTTTAGTGTCCTCCACTCACGGGTTAGATCTTGCTTGTAAGAAGCTCTCTTTAGAGTCGCGATGCCAAGTGGTTTGATGGCGTTGTTTTGTAGACTCCCGGCTGTGTCGTGAACACGGTGCACGGCGTGGGCTCGCCGGGCCGACCTGTCACGTGCCTGACCGTGGCGCCTTCTGCGCCGCTCGACAGGACCGTGTGGGGCGCGTGTGGGACGCAGCTGTTCGCTCTCAACAATAACTTACAAGTGGCCAAAGTCATCGAAACTACACCCATGGGAAGGTGACTGTTACACACAGCCAGCCCTAAAAGAAAATTTTGAAAGCGTTCAGTCTGAACTTTTGTTTTTACATTTGGAAAATGTAAATCTATTTGGCCTGTTTGGCCCTGGGCCACTGTTTTCTCCCCCCCCCCCCTCCGTGTTTCCCTGCCCTCACCCTCATTTCCATTGCACTGTCTTCCCCAATCTTGTCTCTCGTCGATGTGAAGTGTTTTGAAATGCGGTTGCATACAAACTCTTAATCTTTTTCTTGCTGGAGTTTTTCCCACTCACGTGGGGACTGCTTTTCTGCTTTCTCCACTCATTCCTATCCTGCAGCCATCATTTCCATATTCTGGCTCACCGCTGTGACCCACTTATTTCTATTCCTGCCTCTGTTTCCACTCTAGTGCTTCCATGATCATCGCCTTCCTTACAATAGTTTCTCTTTTTTATGACATGCCCGAGCCCTGCAAGTCTGTTTGCTTTCAGCTTTGTCCGAGATGGGTTGTGATTCTTGCCTTCTTCGTTTCCGACCTGATCCAGTCTTGCGATCCCTGAGATCCACCTCGCCATCCTCATTCGCCCCTCCCTGATTTTAGGCATTGTGACACTTTGTAAATTGAAAAATGTTGCCGTCGAGCGTTTTTGCATCTTGCTGCTACGGAATCGCGTTGGGTACATTGTGGTGGGATGGCGTTGCGCCTGTGGAAAGCAGGAGAGGCGCGGTTCCTGGGTCGTCCGTTGCATGCATGGCCGTGGGGAAGCAGGTGTTCACGGCGACGGAGGGCACGTCCCGACTGCAGGTGTGGGACATGACGACGGACTGGGGCCACGGAGCCATCGACTGCGCACCGCTACTCAGGTTTGCTTCTGCCACGGTGTGCTGCCTCAACTTAATTCCCTTTATAATGTCCCTCGTCTGAAGACGTGGATGGCTCAGACTGCTCACTTGGTGCTGCTGATACCCTGGGTTTAAAAGAAAGGTAGCCAGGATGGAGTAAACTGGGTTCTAAAGTGTGGCAAGCCTCAATCAGATCACTGACTGTAAAAGAAACCCATATTGAATTTGGCTATTTCAGATCTGAGAATTGACTCGTGATAAAAATTGGTGAATGTGCAACCCCCCCCTGCTGTTTACATCAGCTGGCACTCGTAGGCATCTCAGAGGTAGCTCTGTGATATTCGCTTCCGTGCGCCATTCTCTGAAGACTCAGGGTTACCACTGCTCTGCCACAGAGCCGAGGATTCTTCATCTCATAACTTGACACCGTTAGCACAATTGCAACGAGTCTAAGAGCCTCCTACTAGTTTTTTAAAGCCTTGCATTGGCTGGCACCACCACCATATAATCACGAGCAAATCCATCCGTGCATCTCCTCAGTCGTTAAGATCTGTTCTGGGCATACCTTGATGTGGGCTGCGTTCCTGGGGTGAGCGGGCATTTGCTGTGTCTGCACCTCGGTTGTAGCATTCCCTACCATTGTATATTCGTTTAACCAACAATGTGGATACGTTTAAGTCGCGTCTAAAAACACATTTTCTTAAGTTCATTTATTAAATCTAGCTCTCCTTCTCTCATGGCCTTTCCTTAACATTAATCTTACAAAGTGCCTTGAGACATTAGTGGAAGGTGCCTTACAAATAAATGTAAATTATATTATTCATTGTGATACAACTAGATTTGAAGCTTTTGTGACTGCAAGGATTCATACTCTTCGGTAAAGTCACGTAGGTAAAAAAAAGTCGTGATTTAATTTAGTTGTTTTCATTTTTTATTTTTTACCTCCGTGACTTTACCGAACAAACCAAAGAGTGTGATACAACTGTCTTAATAAAAACCCGAGTGAACCTCAAACATGCAGAGGAGTGGGGGTGGGGCGGCCAGGTTCGTTGTGGTGACATTGTGAAAATGATGGCTTGTCCAGGGAGCAGTACGGGCGAGACAGGCAAGCGGCGCACGTGCAGAGCCTGCTGGTCCAGAGGAACACGGCGCTGTGGGTGGGCACCAGCGGGGGGGTCCTGCTGCTGCTGGACGCGCTGTCCCGGCAGCCCCTGCTCGTCACACAGCGGCTGCATGGACCACTCCGCCACCTTCTTCCTGCGCAGAGCTCCTCAGGTACGTCACCAGCCACGATCGAGCCACTGCTGAACTAAGGCCTCCCCAAACCGTCACCATCTCTCGCGGTCTCACGATGCAAAATAAATCCATCTGGCTCCTGCGCCCGAGCGCTCCCTCTCCACGGTCGACGTACTCTGGTGCGCGTTCCCTCCTTTGGTGCGGAGATACAGATGAGATGAGCTCATGCGCCAAGAGCATGCGACGGCTTAGAGGAGAGACCTTCATCCAGCAGTGGATTAATCCTAGACGATGTTGACATAATTTTCAAGGGTTGCAAATTGTGAGTCAGTGACATAAGTTTTTGTAATGTTTTACAGCTGTTAATATTTTCTTTATTACAAAGTTGGTGGTGTGCAGCATGTATTAAAATATAAACTTTTGCTTGGCAGATCGGTATCCAAAGAATTTAATATTTGCACTTGGATCAAACATCGCAAAGAAGGATGACAAAGGTAAGACTTTTTGCCCGCACATGTAGAAATGTACAAGGTTAATACACGAGTAACTCGTGTAAAACAATACTTGTGTGCAAGCTATAAGATATTCAAAACTGGTCCAAAAGGCCTCAAAGTTCTCAGCTCCAGCAGTTGTGGAAATTCCTCTTTCCTATGACAGGAATCAGTCTCTCCTTCGCTTAACAGCCGTGTTGGCTTCATACAGAGGGGTACTTGTTTTATAAACCTGTCTCAGAGGATTTATGAGCCGAGTTCACGACCTCGCTACCTTCCAGTTGAGTCGGGGGCACTCCTCGTCACGCCACCATCTAGATGGATATATAAATCGAATACAGAATGTTGCAGTGGTGTAATGGTTCTCACACCGGACTTGCAATCCAGAGGTTCCTTGGTTTACTTGTTCTACTGATTTGCAAAAAGTGCCATCAGCTGGTCCACCTAGCACAGGGATGGAACCTTTTTTCTGCCAAGGGCCATTTGGATATTTATAACATAATTCGTGGGCCATACAAAATTATGAACTTAAAAATTAGCCTGTTATATTTGGTCAAACATTTAATTAACTCACCCCTAATGCGATGGCTGGAACTGCTTCTCTTTGGCGAGGCGTGTGATGTTAGCTGGTGTTGATGATGTTGCTACTCGCAACTGCTTTTCCAGGTTTGCTCCTAGATTTATTGAATTTCGAGTCCCGCCTTGGCAGGGCCACATCAAATGTTTTCGCGGGCCTTATTCGGCCCGCGGGCCGGACGTTCCCCACCCCTGACCTAGCAGGATGGGTCCACCAGTTGATCGGCAGGCACGTGTGGGGAATCGTGTTGGTACTCCCACCTCAGACCATGATGTTGGGCCAGCATAGAAAAGTAGGCCAAACACCCTCGAGAGGGACTCTAGTGGAGGCCATTTTTCCAGCAGTAACCAAGAAATTGCAGGGCTGCACCTTTACCTTGTCACAATTTTGATACCGCACTTTGAGATGCTCTCTAGAATTACATTACAATTGTATGCATAGAATATCAAAAATTAAAGTCACCCGTCATCCAGCAGTGCTTCAACAAAGGTCTTCGCATAATTCTTAAAAAGTAACTTTTCATCCACAATCCTATGTGCGCTTTCATGTGCCATGTGGCTTGCATATGGGCGCACACACAAGTTCATGTGCCTCGAGGCGTGTCATAATGCAGTAAATGGAACCGTTTGCTCACATTTGAGCTGAAATGTGCACGCTGGAATATTATTATGTAAATGTTATGCAACTGTATTCTGTATACTAATTGATGACTTAGGACACTAAAAGCAGGCCAGGCAGTAGAGACAAGACAGAATAGGTGAGGCATACAATACTGATGAGACATTACAGATGGAGTACAATTGAGACAGCACAAAGTTAATGAGTAACTCGTGCATATACATAGTACTCGACTTGTACACAGTAAGATGTGTGGGGGCCAGAGGGCCCATGAGCGGATGTAGTAAATGCTATTTATTGACACAATACACCCAGGACAGATTAGAACAACGAGGCCATGCCGCATGGTTCGTTTCTCGCACTTCTGTCGGGGTCAAAGAATTGCTTTAGTTGGGCTGAGTCAGTGTTAATCATACCTTTGGCATTCAGAGTGAATCTTGCAGTGACCCACCTGAGTTTGATTCCCAGTCATGGCTAACAGACCAATGTCGAATTATATCACAACTGGCTATTAAATTATTACTCCTGTATATATGCACAAATACATGCTACGTCTGCATTTCCAGGTGTGGTGCAGAAGACTGACAGTATTTACTTATATTGTTAATTTATTTACAAACTATTGCATGCTTATTTGTAACTACATATCTGCTTTAAAAGGTGAAACATTATTTGTTTCTTGGTTACAGCTTTAACTTCAATCTAGATTTGAAGTTTTCGTGACTGCAGGGATCCATACTCTTTGGTTCTTTCGGTAAAGTCACGTAGGTAGAAAAAACTAAAAAAATCACGACGTTTCGGGCGCAACACAAGCATCCTTCATCAGGTGGGACAACCACAGCAAGAAACAATTGCTGAAGTGGGCAAAAGGGCTGCTGTAACAAGAGGCTATATAGGCAAGAGAAGAGGGAGGAGCCAGGGAAGGAGATAGAGAGGGGGGGGGTGTGAAGGTGGGGCTTGTGGATGCAGAGGAGATGGGGATACAGGGAAAATAATATCGTTTTTACCGAGATAAAAAGTATTAACGGTAAAGACGAAACAAAGAAGACAAATTATACGAGAAAGTACAAAAGATCCTGGATAAAAAAAGCGACAACCAGGCAGTCCAGATGAGATGGATGAGGCAGAACAAGACAGTGCAGGTGGTACGAGCGAGTACAGACACAACTGTCCACGTGAGGCTCAAAGTAAGGACAGTATAAATAAGACGGTACAAAACAAGATGCCATTGATTTTAAAAATGATTTGTGCCTCTGCAAGTCAAGTAATCTGTGTTGGGGAGCCTTGAATGCGATAATTTGGCTTGAATTGTGAGTGGATTTGACGATGTGTGTGTGAGAGTTTCAACTCCTGCATGTCTCAATAATGTATAGGTTGTACTCTCCCTGTGTGGGGAGCAGTGGTGGTGGTGGTTAACACGCCGCGCTATGAACCTGGCGACCAAAATTCGAATCCTGCTTACAACCAACACCAATGAAGATGATCTGATACTGGGTCTCCCTTGGGTCGACTCAACCTCAAATGAGTACCTGGTGCAGTGTGTAAACATCACCAATAGGCCTTGGTAGGCGCTTGCTAACAACACTTGCCCCAAAGTCTTTGGCGATACGAGGGGGACTTTTTGTCTGTGTACACTCTCTGTGGGTGTGCAGCTGGTGCTGTGTGCGTCCTGGTGTGGGATGCCAACTTGCCGCACCACGCACGGAACCTGCAAAACCACCTGGCTGTCCGGCACGATTTGGAGGCCAAAATGCTGAATGGACCCTTCATGGAATGATATTGAAATACGTTGACAGCCTCACTAGAGTGTCTTAATTATGTCCGCCTCAATTAAACTGCACTACAAATGACCTGTTTACAATAGGAATACACTGTTGCCTTGCTAAATACTGAGATTTTTAAAGCACATCCCCCAAAACACCCTTCCCTCTCTCCCCTGGATGGAGCTGAAGGATGATCAGTAATGTCCCAGTGAGAGATATCCTATTGAACCAAAGTAACACTAAGAAAGTAACGACTACACAAGCACCTATTTGGTTTACAATCCTCGTTGAGGACTAGCGTTGCTGCTTTACATCAAAATATTTATGCTGTGGGTTTGTTTACTTAAGTTTTTCTCCGGCCAACTGTTATTTAATTCTAGCTTTACTTGCAGAAATGAAAAAATTGTGGTCTGGTTGCAAGGGAAATAAATTGATCAAAGAATAAACACTGTTTACAATCACTCCAATCTTTTGTTACTGTGTTTTCTGAAGTTCATATTTGACGCCGTTTGCTTCACACAGTTATTGTTTGGCTGATCACACATAACAGTTCACCGATAATGACGACACTTACCGGAACGGGTGACTCATTAAGGTTACGCTGCACTAAGAATGCCATCTGGCTGTGGATCAGGAACTCCTCGTTCTTCGTTGGCAACAGCAGTCACTGGCTCCAGGTAGGTGCCACTGGAATCATAACCAAACCAGGGTGGCGGAGACTCGGAAGTATGCTGCCAGCTCTCGAGCCGGGCTCCCAGCTTCAACACAGCATGCCTAAAGACACACACGCACAGTTTGTGACAGTGACTTCAGTAAAAGCACAAAGGTACATAAACGCCTCTATGTTATGCACTTCTTCACCAACCCACACTGACCAAGACGGTGAGGTATGGACAGATATATGAGGCCCTTAGCAAGCAGGGAACACACACTTGGCGCGCAACTGAAATCACAGCAGGCTTGGGAAAGTGTCTGTACTTGTGCAAACAGCGGCTGAACTTCTCACCGAATATTTTCCAGGTCGCTGGTAGACTGGAATAGGTGGCACGTGACTCGTAGCTACCGCGAGTGAGAATTACACCCGATGCGAGTCGCCGAATCATGCAGACTCGAGTGAAAATAAGCCACACGCAGTGCCAGGTTAAGCTAGTGCGGGGCCTGTAGCATATGTTATAAAGGGGCCCTAAATAAAAACACATGAAAACACATTTTTAACTTGTGTAGAAAAGTAATTGCATTTTTTCATTTGCTATATTGCCAGATAATACGACATCGCTAAACTTAAACAACCAGTCGTTCATAAAAGTTGAAGGCAGTATAGTACTATAGTAATAGAGCAAGTGTAGAATCACTGAACCGGAATAGCATTTAGCGCGGGGCCCTTGAAAACCCGGGACCTGTAACATATGCTAATTGGCTAATTGGATAATCCAGCACTGGCCACGTGTGTAACCAAGCCAGTCAAATGACACCACAGTATGTGACAGTCGCTTGTGTGAAAAGGGATTCCATACCTGCTGACCCTGGGGCAGTACAGCATATTGAGGTGTGCGAGCTGCCGGCAGCCTTTCCTCAAGTAGCGAGTGGCCAAGTCTCCCAGCTTGACGCAGCCGGAGAGGTCCGCGATGCGCAGGTAACGACAGACTCCCGACAGATACTGCGCACTCACGTCCGTCAGCTGCACACGGACACGTGGGGGAACAACGTAAGTTCCTGGGGCCGGCGCTCCTGATACACTTAGGCATGGGCGTTTTACGCATAGCAAAAATACACATGCATGGAATTCAAATATGTAGATTTTGTTTGCATGGTGGTTCAGTGATGCAGTAGTTTGCGTGGTGATACGGCCACCCGAGTTCGATTCCTAACTACGGATAATATTGGCAGAGAGTGGTATCTGAATTGGCGCTGGGCACCCCTCATTCGATCGGTAATGACCGGCGTGGTGATTCCGTCAAACCAACCCCCCTATGACGGAAACAGCCTGTGGAAAGCTTTCATAGGAAAACTGCTGTGCAGCAATTTTTCTGATGTGTGTGCGGTGAAGGAGCGGTCACGTGATCCCCAGGGCCGTGAGTTGGCGTCCTATAATGTGCTCCATCGTGCAGTTTTAATTTTGGGATACAACTTATTTTAGACTTTCTTTGGTTTAGTCCATCCTGTTAGCAGCTGTCTTAGTTCTGTATTGTTATTCCAAGTTTTTAGAAAAGTCATTACATACGCCAGCCATAAGTTAGTATGAGAGACTGTACGGTAGAGCATCTATCGAATGTACTCATGAGTTCACTTTCAAGTTGCATTTTACCAGCCTGGAAATCCATTTCACTCGCCCGGCATCAACTGGAGAGTTCATTACTCAGACCCAAATCCTTACTGGAGCACTGTCTGGCCTAATTCACTGTGTGCAGCTGTCCAGCACTGACATTGCTCAAGTAACTATTCTGTGCCCGATTGTGCCTGTTACCCGGCTATAATAAACACTCCGAGTTGACAGCACTCTCGCACGTGTTCATCTGTTGGCAGATGAGTTATTTAAAACTTTGGTGCCGTGCACTAAATCCTGAAGTGTTAAATAAGTTTAACCTTTACACGGTGCCCATTTAAATTGCTACGATACATTTGAGCAAAATTAAATAAACATGTCAATCTAGCACAGGAGTGCTCGCAGAATGTTCCCTTTGTAATGAATGATGTTTTCACCTCATTTTTGCCTTTGTTAGATTCCCACTTCACCAACTTTGGTGACGAATATCTGAACCAATGGTGGGCCTCCCCTAGATCAACTCAGCCTTAGAGAGTACCTGGTGCAGTGTGCAAGCGTTAGCACTAGAGAGACAAAGGTGGCCAGTCGTGGTCCTGGCCACCCACCCACCCCCTTGTGCGCCATAATGGCCTTAATCGATGCTCACAAACAGCATTTGCCCCAACAGTCTGTTAAAAGCTAAGGGGATCTTTGTGTGTGTATGCTATGTATGTGCTTGTACATTTATATGAATTCTCTCTCTGCATCCCTGTGCTTGAAGCACCACTTGGTACTGGACAGCCTATGGACATGTCATCCACAATGCGTCAGAGCACGGAAGATAAGTCAAATTGATGGGTGCCCACCATGCGGGGATTGTGCTCCGTAGTGGCAGTGTGGCAAAATGAATTGTGCTGTACTTCTATGCTCCTACATCTATATTCCAGGCCTTCACCAACCCGCACAGCTAGCGTGGTGCAGAAGTCAACTGACCTCCCATGAATCACGCTGCGTGTGTAGGCCCTCATCCAGCAGTGGTACTGGCTGAGATAATGTGCATTCGTCTGCACATGCCTACCTAGCCTACCTAGCCTACCTAGCCTACCTAGCCTACCTAGCCTACCTAGCCTACCTAGCCTACCTAGCCTACCTAGCCTACCTAGCCTACCTAGCCTACCTAGCCTACCTAGCCTACCTAGCCTACCCGAAGTGGCCTTGCTGCACTCTCCAGACACCTCGCGTTTTGGGAGGAGTCCCTGCTCAGTGTCGTGCCTGTGTGCCTGTGTGTGTGGGGGTACTCTAGTTGGGTACCTGTGCGCAGCCAGACAGGTTGAGGTAGGTGAGACGGCGACAGCAAAACACGAGGTTCTTGACCCCGAGGTCGGAGAGCAGCCGGCAGTGCGACACGTCCAGCCGCTCCAGGTCCCGCACGCGCTGGCAGAACTTCTGAAGTTCCGATCGATGCCGCACCACACTCGTATTACATACAGGGGGTCCACAGCACTCTCCTTAATATGCAAAACATCACTTGCGAATGACGGGTAAGTAATACAAAAAATTACAGACCCTTTAGTAAATTCACTGCTGGAAGAGGGCTTCCCCACAACATGGGTCGTGGGGGTTAGTCTATCATACTTCACCACGCTGGTCAATGCATGTCGGTGAAAGTGGATAGCACAGACTTGTGGTTCCAAGTTAATGTGTGCTACCGATGTGCGTTGATTTTTTTAATTAGTGCTTTCTTAAGCCCATTGATACTTTTCGGATTTTGTGAGGCACAATGTCGAGTAATAAGATATGTGGGAGCATAGATATACAGTACAACCCTACAGTTTGCTTCACTGCCCTGTGCTGCCTACAGCATAGGCCCACAGCCTATAATGCCTGTTATGCATGGCGCTCGCAAGTCCAGGCACTATTCAGCCTCCACGCTAATGGGCCTCTGAGATCTGACGAGATCGGATGCACTCTGGTCGAGCTGGTCGTAGGGTAGCTGTTCCTGACCACACTGATTTGCAATGTCTGTACCTGCAAGCCAAGGTCTGAAATGGCGACGCACTGCGATATGCAGAGCTCCTTGAGTCTGCTGTTGGTCCCAATAGCTGCAAGGCCCTGAAATGAAACACATGTTTGTTTTTAGTACACTCCAATGCGAGCTACGGCGTGTACAGGGCATACAACAGCTGCCCAATTCTATTGGCAGCAGCCAACAGAGGTTTCTGACCAGTGTGTTCTTGAATGTGAGGGTTTTCGCTCGTTTCCTACGCCATGTTCAGCACAGGACCAAAATAGCATCGACCTTAAACCATACCCTGCCAAAAACATCTGTAAATATAGAAACTTGGTATTTTTATATCTAGAAGTATTTAAGTGAGTTTCACTACAGATCTTTAAAACATGGACTATATTTACATAACATTTAATTAATACATGGATTTTGTTCATCATAAAACATCATCAGCGATGGTCTATCCACGGCTGGATGAAGGCATCCCCATGTCACCATTCGTCAAGTCTTGCGATGTCAATCTATTCCACTCCGACACAAAAGCTAATCTCTCATCGCTCCATCTCCACAGCGGTCATATTCTTTGACGTCTTCGCTCCTTTGGTTGCCATTCCATCACCAGTCTTCTTATCGGGTTCACATTAAAGGGTTATAGACATGGGCGTTTTAACATGCCCATTGTTTCTGGTCCGAGTGCCATCTAGAGTGACAGATACTGGTCTGGGTGTTTTGTTGGACGGGCCATGGAGTCCGGTGCTGCGCACCTGATCCTGGATGTTGGTGCCAGCCAAGTCAAGCGCGACGAGAGCCGGCATGTTCCCCAGCAGCTCTAGCCCAGCGTCCGTGAGTTGATCGCAGTAGCGCAGGCTCAGGTGAGTCATGCTCTGACACCTGAGCAGACATCAGGAAACAAGCGAGTCACACACGAGGCATTGCCAAAAACGAGCAGCACCTGAATGATTGCTCTACCCCAACATACCACTTCCTAGCCCCTTTATAAGCGAGCCCAAACCCTTGTACCCTCTCACAGTGTTCATCATCCTACCTTTGTGTAGGTTTCAACACTTGCGCTCTATAGCTCTCCGATGTGCTTTCAAATTTAGCTCACCGTTGGGACTGGCTGTTGCCCAGGAGAAGATTTACACGACCACCGGTCCACTCTCACAATGAAGTGCTATCTGTCCAGACGGGGGGTGAGTGCGATTCTCACTTGGGGATCAGCCTCGTCAGGGTGAGGTCGCTCACTCGCACGCAGTTGCTCAGGTTGAGCTCGTGGAGGTGGGCGGCTGCCGCTCCCTCGGTCAGGTGCCTCAGCCCCGCATCGGTCAACCTGGCTCACACACATCGACAACAACGCAAGGCAACCCTACACCGCTGCAGTATGAACAGCATATTCTGCACGCCTTGTAGTAAAGGTGCATTACTTGCACATGCAGCTGCTGGCAGAAGGGCCTCCACCAATAGGAGCTCGAGAGAGAGCCCCTCTAGATGGTATTTTGACCGACTCGTCTACACCGACATCTTAGAAGAGGTGGAAGTATCCACACTTTACCCCAGCCCACATGCACAATCTATCCTTCCATCAACCAGCTGTGCTGAACCCATTTATGCTACTGGGTGGAGAGAGGCTGCAGGTCGGGGGGGAGGGGTTGCGGGGGAGTGTGAGGGAGGGGTTTTAAGAGACGTGCACCATTGTTTTTACCGTTAAGCCGAACCGGCGACCTCCGAATTGCAAGTCCCGTGTGCTAACCATCACACCAAGACAGCGTCCCTGTCTCGGAGTGACGCAGATTTATTGCAGCGTTAGTGGGTTGGTTGTGGTTAGGTTGAGTGGCAAGGGCTGGAAGGTCGGCTCACTTGGCGCAGTCGGAGACGTTGAGCAGGTGAAGTTTCCGCAGGGCGGACACGGCTTTGAGCGCGCCGTCCGTGAGACTGGAACAGCCCACGACCTGGAGGCTGCCGAGCCCCGCGCAGCCCTGGCAGACAGCTCGAACCGCGTCGTCTGACATCTGCTCGTTACCTGCAGGGATAACACTTTCTCAACGACTTCATTTCAGCTGCGTATGTCTGGGTGGGTGACCCAGAAAACACTTCCGCAGCCACATCAAGCACATCTCTCGCTATGACTGTGACTACTTGACACGTGCAGCCTCCCCGTCTACTCGCAACCTCAGAAAATATTCAGTGAGACATTTGTCCCTGCTTTTCACCTGTGCACGTCGTGGGAGCTATTTGACCATGATTTCACCACGCTGGTCCGTGCGAGCTGAAGACACGGACGTTGGAAGATGGGTAAAGTAGAATGGATTCTACTGCACTATTTTCTGCCCACAAAATAGCACAACCCCAGCAGGCTAGAACACCTCCCCCATGCATGGTGTTCATCCATCCAAGCAGTGTCCAGGCTCGAGCCTGCTTAGCTTCCGAGATCTGACGAGATCGGCCGTATTCTGGGTGATTCGGCCATAGGCTCTCCCGCTCACACCACTGGCAAAAGGTACCGTAAGCACAATGTGGCAAGGGCTGCTTGCTGCAGCAGCACAGAACCACACCCCATGGCAAGCAACACATGGCTGGACGAAGCCCCACAAGGGCACTGCCTTAATGAACGTTTCCTGTACGTCTTGTGAATGTAAATACGCTCAGTGACTGTACAACAATATACACCATAATCACGATTATTTTACCCACGGAAGCGTTACCCAGTCTCAAGACTAGTTTTCGTGAGGGTCTGGCATCGAGGTGTTTGGCTAAGACCGTGTTGTGTGGGAGGAAACCAGAGGAACCCTTTAAGAACATATTTTAATAGAGGGACTGGTTACATTGATGCATGATTAAGATACACGTGTGCAGCACTCCAGGTAAGGGTTTGGTTGTTTGAGTAATTCCGTCCTTCGGTTTTGACACTACGCGAGTCAAAAATGTACGTTACTTTGAACTACTTTAAAAAAAAACGCTTGTTCTTACATTACAGCGAAAAGGGCGGATGAAAACCCCATGAATGTTTCTCAAAGAGTCTTCTTACAACGTTTAATTCCAAAAGAAACAAACACCACGTGTTGTAGTTTAGGGGTACACATCACAGAACACCCCCAACACAGGCCCCGAGGGTCACGTGACCACTCAGTCACCGCGAATGCATCAGTTCTTCTCCATCACACGACATCAAGCTGTACAGCAAATTTGCTGTCTATTATTATGCATTTCACTTAAATGTTGCGTCCAGTACGAGCTCATCTGGCGCAATGCACATGCGATAATCTGCTTTTCAGCCACAGTGTGTGCATTGTTACACTCAGAGGAGGGTATGTTTTTATAACGTGTTCCCCGTGCCATGTAACTTGCCTTCGGTCTGCAGGCTCGCAAGTTTGCAGCACTTCGCCACAGCCTTGAACGTTGCGTCGGATATGTGCGGAGAGCCCAGCAGACTCAGGCTCTGCAAGCCGCGGTTCACTTCAATCAGCGGCTGGAATCACAAACAACAATTTTGGTTAAAAAAAATATTCTATACCGAGCAGATGACCGAGTTAATATTGTCTGCTCGAGTGCCCCGAGGGATAACAATCTCTCATCAGTTATGTCCTTCACGTGTGGTTTGTGACGCTGTACAGATTACGCAATCGCCGGAGAGAAAACGCAAGAGACATCATATTGACCACTAAGAAACGTGGGCTTGTGCGGGACACGTCGCTAGACGGGATGACGACCGGTGGTCGAGACCAATGCTGGAGCCGCAGCCAAAGGAGGCAGCATGCACAAGAGTACGCCCACCGAGGACATTGAGCGATGAATTCAGCTCGCGTGCAGGAGTTTTATGGATTCTTTCATCGTTAAATGGCGTGAGATGACGTCTTCAGGGAGGCCTGAACCCAGAAGTGGATCGATCATGGCTGATGATGATAATTAGGAAAACGGAACTCAAGAGTTTCTATGAATATGTTTATACTTGATCCCTCGTACATTTATCCATTTTTTTAATCCACTTGGGACTCCACCTAAAGTTAGGAACTCAATCCTGTACGGAAAGTAGAAGTATCGCGATGGATTGATGCGTCGTTCAATTTTGTTTCGTGTTACTACCAATACACGCGTTGAATCTCACGTGTAAGAATCAATGATGTTATTAGATTAGCGGATGCAATACATAACGAGTGCATGTGGCCCCTCCGGCCAATCTAAATCTTGAATCGAAACGCAACCCTGATTTCGTGACAGTACATTGAAGCGTAGTGAGGAGGGAAATGGGGGGGGGGGGTGGCAATCATTACTCTGCTAATATTAGTGTATTTAGCATTTGTTTTCAATTAGTATCATTGTGAACCCTAATCAACGATTTTTGGGTTTAGATCGCGTTATTTATAAATGTGTCGTAACCCTCCACCACCCGACACGGCCAATCAGTAAAAAAAGTGTCACGTTGACAAAAGACAAATAGTTCACTGCTTTAGCCCATGAACTATTTGTCTTTTGTCAACGTGACACTTTTTTTACTGATTGGCCGTGTCGGGTGGTGGAGGGTTACGACACATTTATAAATAACGCGATCTAAACCCAAAAATCGTTGATTATGAACAATATTGGTCGCGAAAGCCTACGTGTTAAATTGTGAACCCTGTGGAGACTGTGAGCCCTCTGAGCAACATGTGTTTAAACGGGCACGAATGCTTTACCACTACTTGCTCAACCTCCACAGTAAGTTGCATTTACCATTGTTGCTCAAATCGTGTTATATATCTTAACGTATAAATATAAAAACACAGCCCTTTGTTATTCCACTTCTGGATGAAGGCCTCCCCATGCCGTATCAGTCACGGGGGTTGTTTGGCCGTACTTTGCCATGCCGGTTAGCGTAGATTTGTGATAACGTGCTGCATAAAGCATGAAGGAATCTGGCATCCTTCGCAGAAGATGAATCACCAGCCAACTTGAATGCGTATCCCAACATAACAACACTTTAACCATACCCATAAGATCTTATGGAAGACCAATGTTTTCCAAATGCATCATAGGACAAATTACATAAGCAATGTAACAAAAGAACCCGTTCCCAGTAAATAATCAGTTTCCTGAGCACTGCACGGATCGTTACATCGTTACTAAATTACGTTTACTATCAGAGGTTTGTGCATGTTTTACAAGCATGCATAATTAGAGGAGTTGAAACTTTGCATTGCTTTGGCCCAGATGTTTATTTCTTTGCTATGTTTGTTTTGCAGCCACCCATCATCCTAATTGCTTCATGTAATCTGAATGCTATTATAAGCTGATTGGTAATCACAGGAATGAGCAGAATGCGGTCTCTTTACTCACCAGCAGACATCCGTCTGTTAGCGTGGGGATGTCGTTAAGAACCAGCGAGAGGAGTCCATGGCAATTTGTTGCGATGGACTGAAACGCGTCCACCGATGTCTGCGAAAAGCATAACACCGAACACTTCAAATCCAAGTATACAACTTCATGCCCAAGCATAGCACTTTAAAACAAAGAAATTGGCACGTTTGTTCACGTGACAACTTTATTTGTTTGGCTGTGTCGCGTGGCAGAGGGTGTACAACCAATGTTGGCATTTAACTGGCACGGTCTGAACCAAAAAAAATCTATTATGAATAGTGGCGAATGGCGGTTGTTGTTGTTGTTGTGACGGTGGGCAGCATAGACGTTGGGAGCACAGAGATACAATACGCTACATTTTGCTGAACTTCCCTCTGGTGCCCACCACGTAGGCCCACAGCCCTGTGGCAATCAACCTCTTGTGCAGCAGGGGTGGTCGCCCACAAAAAGCGCGTCCAGGCTCAACGTTTGCCGAGATCCGGTGAGATCGGGCAATGCCTTCTAGGCGATTTGGTCACCGACCGGCAGAAGATTGAGATCAACAAAATGAACAACAAAAGTTTCAAATATTGAGGCGAGGGCTGGCTGCCACATGGCAGGCGGTCTCACGTGGAGATGAGAGGCTGGTATCTAAGCCCGCACACAAGTTTGCAATGCTGCTGCTGCTTCTCATCATCAATGATGCAGTGTGTACAACCCCAATCCTCAATAACAACCAAATAAATCCCGAGTCTTTCACGAAATAGTCTTCTGTGCATCATTGTGGTTTCATACATCAAATGTTGAAAAGTAAATGTTCACAAATGCCTGGTATTTTCAATAAGGTGTTATTTTTCATGGATAATAAGTGCCTGGGGAATTATTAATTCAACATATGGGTTGCTTGGTCCGCTAGCCATATGAAAAACAAATGTTATGACCCACTTAATAATATTTAACTTACAGCCATTTGCCAATCCACTGCTGGATGAGGGCTTCCCTATGCCACATGGCTCATGGATGTCATTGTGCCATGCTTCACCATGCTGCTCAGTGCGGGCTGGTCAAAGTGGGGAGAATATATGCAGGACAGAAATACAGCTCACAATGGATTTTTCTGCACTGCCCTCTGCAGCCCAACATGTAACCCCACAGCCGATAACACCTCTAAACGCTGGTGTTCATCCAACGGAGAACTATCCATGTGCAAGTCTGCTTAGCGTTTGAGATCCGACAAGATTAGACAAATATGCTAAGATTAAACTGAGAATATTATTCGAGCAAGCTCACCGTATTTAATAGAAACGCCTAACCGTGCAGCGGCCGTAGCGTTCTCTGTAAACGTCGAGTGAGTGAACCGCTTGTTCTGAAGCAAAATTTGAATTCAATTTACCAACTGCTCGCACATCTGGAAGCAATTACTGTGACTGCTCAGAGCAATGACACATTTTTGCACACGTTCCAAAAAAACTCGACTTCATGGTCGGTCCGGTCGAGAGGAGCGCAGGAGGGAGGGAGGGGGGGGCGGTGGTTTAAATGACAAGAGGAATGTTCATTGGCTAGAGCATTGAGCTTTATAGGACGAGAGTAAATGTAAAAGCCAGAGCGAGCCAAAGCTGGTTTGCAGCCGCAAATGGGCTTTGTTCAGAGTGTGGGCGCTGGCCATGTGCTACAAGTATTGAAAACATTTTAAATGCCCCACCTGCGTGCATCCGGAGAGGTCGAGGTACAGCAAGCGACGGCAGCCGGTGCGAGTGGCCAGGTAACGCAACCCTTTGTCTGTGAACTTGCAGCAGTAGGCCAGGCTCAAGTACTGCAGCGGGAGACAGAATCTACCCACGAGAGGGGACAGGGGCAAGAAGGTAAACACTGCCAAACTCTCCGCTTTTGTAGCTCCAAGCATTTTTTTACAACTCTATGCAGCAACGTGAAATGTTTTCGCATTTGCGTTCGGTTTACGATCTCACGTGCTTTTTTTCATTGCATCGTTGAGGAAAACTTAAGGGGGCTATGTTTTTTCCATGCCGGCGACGTCGTGTAACGTGTAACTATCGCGGTTCCTAGAACGCTTGCCAGGAGATGTTTGTGTGTGGGGCCCCGGCTGGGATGAGTTTCCCCGTGTCACGGTGGAATTGACGCAGCTGCAGCAGCGGGCGAGCACTGTACACAAGTGTTGTGGTGGGGAGGGGGGGGGATGGGACCGCCGCGTCTCTCGTTTCTAAGCTCATTTGCACCGCGGAGCAGACCACAGTCTCCAGCCTCCTCCTGAGCGTGGACCTCGGCCAGTGATCGGGGTGCTGGTGGTGGGGGGGGGGAACGAAAAAAAACCCAGGGAGAGGACGTGGCAAGACAAGCGCCCTGGAGCACACCTTCTGGACTCTTGCAGGTGAGCCATTCACACAGCTGACCAGTCTGAAAGGTATGTGCTCTGATGAAGGTCTCATGCCCGAAACGTCACTTATTATTTATTGTCTTCATTGAAGGCCACAGTGTTAATGACGTGCACCACTGCCAATGCAGCATCGCCATATCATTTAATAGTAAAAAAAATGCAATTACTCGACTAAATAACGTTGCTTTTAATTGTGCGTAGCCGTTGTTGGCTATGAAAACTTCTTAATGCAGTCGTCCAAATTCTCATGTACCAATGCCTAAATTATAAATGTATATTTTTTAATACTGAGAAGTTACGCAAGAGAATGTAACGGAACAGTGATGCTGAGATGACATGAAGTACAAAGATAGATATTAGAAGGGGAGTAGGAAAGGTGACATGCCTTCACCGAAGTTATTCACCTTGAACACGTGTTTTCTGAAAATTGGACTAGCTGAATGAAGGCAAAAACACAAAGGGATAACAAAATCTATTTTCTGATGACAAAGTATGTATAGCAACCCATGGAAAAAGCAACTAATGGAACTTAACAAATAAGGCTGCAAAGTTAGGCTCTAAGCTAAAAAAAGAGTCACACAACAAGTTTGTTAAACAAAAGAAAACCATGTTGGAGGGACACAGCTGTAAAACACGACAGTGGTTCCTCGGCAATTACTGGAGGCAGACCAGGATCAAAGCGATGACAGAGATGTGAGCGCAAGCAGGCTGAAATGCTTTCACAAAACTGAACTTCATTATGAAAAGCAACACATGTGCCCAAAGCAGAGTTTTCGTTTTAATCAGTCACTGTTACCTACTTTGACATATGGCTCAGAAACAAGGGCACTGAACAAAGAAAATGGAATAACAGCTGAAAGGTATGCAAAAGCGTGGAGCTATGCATCCTTGGAATTAGACTAAGACGCATAAAGAGGAACACATAGACCAGAGAACTAATGCAAACTCTATGAATATTGATTGTCGAGGGTAGCAAGTGAACTTGGGCACAGCACATCTCTAGAAGGGAAGATGACCGATGGCCGAGACTGATGATAGAATGGCAGCCAAAGGAGGGAGCACGCCCAAAATGCCAAAAGAACGCAGAGACGGACCGATGAGATCAGGTCATGTGCAGGAGCTGGGTGGATTGTGGCATCGCAGCAGCGTGGGAGATGGAGACGTCATGGGGAGGCCTTTGTCCAGCAGTCGTAAGATCTTGGCTGACTCCATGGCTACACTGCAGGCTCATCGTGCCTCGCTCCGTGGAGAACGCGCCCGTACGTCGACTACATCCCCTCCCCGGGGGACTCCTCATCAACGCTCACAACTTTCACTTCATGTTTGGGGACAGTTTTTCGATTTTTGAATACTGCTCATTTCTTGTATTCACATTAAATGTTTCAAATGTTTGGATGTAGAACTTATTTTACAGCGTATGTAACGAACCGTGCTGATCAGAGGTGCGGGGGAAGGACAACAAACTAAACGAGATAAATTAGTTTTCAATCGAGATTTAAAAGTGCACAGCTCCAGTGGCTTGCCAATGTAACAAGGTTACAATTTACAAAAGTTAATAAAATAAAATTATAAGTACTATAAACAATACTAAGCCGTAGTTGCACACCTGCCCAACCACTTCAGCTTCACACAAAACTGGTGTTGTCAGTGGGAGCCATGCCTCTGACAACCGTGTTTATACAACACAATTTGGATGTGTATAGTGGCGTCTAAATACGATCGCATCTCAAGATGCTGTACAGAAACAGAGGGCAAATATATTTAATTCATAGAGGCAGTGAGTCACAGGCAGAGCGAAAAAAAAGAGGTCTTCAGTCTGCACTTGAAAAGGGAAAATGAACAGCATGGATGGCTGGAGAGAAGTTTCGGACCCTGGGGGCAGCATTGAAGAATGAGCAACCTCTCAGCGGGAGATATTTCTTGACTCCAGTGTACTATTCGTAATATTTGTTGCATTGCAATATGTGAATAGTTTCCACAACTAGCTCATTCAGTAAAACTCCATTCTTAGGCATCTACTTTAATTTGTTTTCAAGATAATTAAATAAACAGTCTTAGTTAGCAGCATACATCAGCCTGACACAGACGAAAATTTACTCTGGCAGAATACAAGTACGTGTGTGCCAGGAGTATACAGAGGTGAAGAGTTACCTGGCCAGGGCGCGGAGGGAGCCGTCACCTATATTAGTGTAGGCCAGGTTGAGGTAGAGCAGAGAGCGGCATCCTTCTGCCACGATGGCCACCATTTGATCCTGAGAAACAAAAGCCAGCGAAAACCATTGTCTTTTCCTTCGTCGTCGTCTTCTTCCTGGAATTTTGTGTGTCCTGCGCCATCACCACATCCACGCCACAGTCCTTCAAATGGGCATCTGTGACTACTGGCCATCTGTGAAAAAGAGCTTGGTAGCTCATAAGATTCCTCCCAGATAAATATTCCGATCATATCCTGGGTCACCACTCCAAACCACCCATTTATAGGCCTGCCTCTCGGCCTCCACTCAGGTGTTTCCATGTTCATCACCTCTCTTGTTGCGATGTGATTCTCCTGTTGATAACTTCCTAGCCATCTAAGTCGACTCTGTCAGCTTGCCTGAGATGGGTACCACTGTTACCTTCTTCATCGATTAATTTCCTTCCCGAGCGATATCGATTCTTACACTGGTGATAAACGCACCACATTCAGAGGCAGCTCTCTGTTTCTGTCTTTACAACACATTCTACCTATCTATACATCCAGGTCGACATTCTTTCAGTGTCTGGAAAATAAACAACTCTAGCTTTCTCTTCATTTCTGACCAGGTCCAGAAAAGTATTCCCTCGAGGCAACGAATATTTGTTCCCAACCAGTGAACATCTTTTACTTCTTTGTACCCTAGGGTTAGGGGTCAGAGGTGAGGTGGCTGCATTTGTTAAGATCATGTTAGCACCCAGAAAACCGAGCGAATGTTTGACAAAAAACTTTGAAAAGTGATCTTAAAATTGTAATTTCAGTCAGAATTGCATGGACTTGTGTGTAAAGGATGACTTACAAAGGAGGGGGTACAATTATTCATAAAGGGGATCAATAACCATAAAGGGGATCAATATCCATAAAGGGGATCAATATTCCCAAATATTATTTCCTAGGGGGAACAAAAACATTTGTTCCAAGAGGACCAAATGTTTCCTAGAGGAACAAATGTTTGGAGGGAACATATATTCTCTGACACTGGCTACTATGCAGGGATAACATCTCCTTAAATACATAGTCTTCCATATTTTTCAAAGTACGTTTTATGATTGGGATCGTCTCTTGTTGTCGAATTCGGCAAACCCGTGACATTTTAGCCGAATGGAAGGATGTTTGGGAGTCGCTACAGTGGTCATTATCACGGTGGTCTGCTGCACTGCATGGATGTCACCATGTGCTGGGTTTCACATAGCTACAACAAATGCCTGCAAGCACGAGCAGCAGTAAGAGATGGTAATCTGAAGATTGGCCGGGCTCCACGTTGTTCATCTGGATAGAGTTTAAGCGTCCTGATATTAAAGCCATAAAAACGATTCTGTAAATTACCACCAATAAATGTCTTCAGGCACTGTACAAAAGCCACACATCTCCTTTTTTGTTTCAGAACTCAACAAAACTTGTCTCGTGCTCATTTAAGGAAGGCCAGCATCACTTGTGAAGAGGTGATGCAGTGGTTAGCCCAGTGCGTGATGAGCCTAGTGACCTCAGTTTGATTCCTGGCCATGGCTAACATCAGTAATAATTATTTTAAATCAACCGATCCTGGGCCCACCTCCTTCCCCCTACCTTTACCTCCCCTCACTGATCAGTACGGTGAAGTACAGTCAACCAACCTCCATGACTGACATGGCATCATAACGTTCATCCAGCAGTGGATTACAGTGTGTCCTGAGTGGCCTGGCATGCCGCTCGGTGAAGGATATTACCGTCAAACCCATGCATTCTGAGAGGTTCAAATCTTGCAGGTTCTTGCACTCACCTGCAAAACAAACAAAACACATTTCATTAGTAATGGTGTGTCCACTCTTAGATGCAATATACATACACATGCAAGCTAATTTTACTATCATACGGTGTGTAATGATTCACACCCCTCATGATGACAAATCGTCACAATGTTTGGTGGAAATTCAGTAAAATATTGTTTCGGTTGTAGTGAATGCGGCGACCGTTGCTATTTTCTTGGTCACCAACCCAGGTAGAATGGGCCGAAATTACCTCTTGGTTAATCCTCTGTTATTTAGCCATTCATCTGAGACCCCACGCTGCTTCTCCACAGAAATCGCAAGTGACACTTTGGCGTTATTGTGGCGCAGCAATGCCAGGCGGAGGAGGAGCTGTGCGCTGGCCGTGGGGCTGCCGTTGTCCCGGAGCCCTTCTCGTCTTCTCGCTCGTGATCATCGCTCTGCTTCCTTGCATCTCTACGGAGAAGAACCCACGCAGGCAGCGCCCGGGTGCCCGCACGCGCGCATGCTCGGGGGACTGTCGCCGGGAGCAGAGGGCGTTTCCCCGCAGCGTGGATGAGTGCGAGGTATTCTACTTCAACGAAGAGAAGAGCCTGGATTGCAGAGGAAGAGGCCTAACCAGCCTGTCGGCGAAGATTCCCCACAACATCATTCACTTAAACATGGCACAAAACAAGATTAGCGTGCTTCTGGACTACCAGTTTGTCAAGTTTCAGGAGCTCAAATCTCTAGACCTCAGCGGGAATGTCATTCAAGAAATGCAAGCAAACGCGTTCGCAGGCCTCAACGTTCTGCACACTCTGCTGCTGCAGTTCAACCGCCTGGCGCTCGTCGCCGAGGAAGTGTTCATTCACCTACCGAAGTTGCAATTTCTCAGGATTTACAAGAACCCCTGGCACTGCAGCTGCGAGATGGAGGGAATGCTGCACTGGCTGCAGCTTCCCAGCAGCCGACACATGGCCCTCTACGCCGAGTGTAGCTCCCCCTCCGAGCTGGCCGGAGAGAAGCTGAAGAAAGTGAACTTGCAGGTGCTGTGCCCCGCGGCCGCATGGGGCGCCTACTCCAGCCAAACAGACCCGAGCAAGAACACCACAGACCCCAAAGAGGAGACCGTACAAGACCTCACTCCTCAAGTAACCACGATTGGCAAATGCGTCGTCACCAACTTCCCAACGCACGCCGTCAATTGCCACGGCAAAGGTAAATCCTTAGATTGATTCACAACAGTGCCATTGTGTTGCAAGGTTCTTTTCGGTTAAATATTACACACGTGAATCAGAATAACAAGATAATCCTGCGAATTCTGTAACGACGTTCCACATTCGTTTGTCCTGGATAGTATATTCTTAGCAATAATATTCCACTCCGAGTCGCACTCGATAATGTCACATGGCGCGTGACATGTACGCAACACGACTTAAGGCATACTGTAACATTGTCAATGGGAGGCGAGCGAGAGGAGAGGCTCACACTTCCGCTTCACTTTGGTACGGCGAACACTTTTAGCGTTGCTTTTGTCTCCACATTTTGGGCAACATTTTTATCAATTCGGCCAGTATTCTCACAGGCAAATTCCTCATAGCAACACAAGTGTGTGCTAAAGTTTCAGTCACGTGCTAATCTGTTACAGAAAAGCACATGGACCAAACTAACTAATTAATTCAACCTTAGTTGGGTGGCATTTAAAAGAGCATTAACGGCAATTATTGGGAATTGCTAATAAATATTTCTAAGATTTACGGCAGAAGACACGAATATTTACCATTTTCAACAAAATTTATATTTAAACTTTAAACATATGCCATGAACTTTTTTGTAAACCTGAGACTCCTTTTCTGTTATACATCTAGGCATAACGTACATGTAGTCTGTAGGCATAGGTAATATCTGACCAACCCATTAAGTGTACTACTTTGCTTGGCAGGACTCCTCATGATTCCGAAGAAGCTCCCGCTGGACATAACCAGCCTGGACATGTCCTCTAACCAGATTCACAGCCTGCTGGCCGGCAAACTGCAGTCATTCAGGCATCTTCGCTTCCTTAGTCTGCGGAACAACAGCCTGGACTACATCCACCCTGGTAAGGAAGTAGAGTGCCACACATCTTGCCTGGCCCACCTCCCACCTCACTATATACACATGCGTGGCAAACACACTGGACTATGAACTGGGTCACTTGAGTTTGATTCCTGGCCTTGGCTAACATCAATGGCGAGTGATATCTAAACCAATCCTGGGTGCCTCCCTTCATCAACCCGAACTAACCAGCGTGTTGAGGTCTGGTCAAACAACCCACACAATGGACGTGGAATAAGGGAAGCCTTAATTCAGTAGTGGATTGACAAGAGCTGTTCATGTAAATACCGAAATTGTAGCTGATAATGTTCAGGTCTCTGTTTGCCACTGGTGTGTAACATTTCTGCGTTTACAAATGTGGAAAAAAAGAAGATCCCTGTATAGCCTTAATATGCTGTTAGGGCGAGTGCTTTTAGCGAGCACCTATTAAGGCTAAAAGGGCACACGAGGCCCATTACCATTACCGGCTGCCTCCGTCTTCCCAGTGGTAACGTGTACACATTGCACCAGGTACTGATTTAAAGCTGAGTAGACCTAAGAGAGGCCCAAGACCGGTTCCGATACTTGCCACCGAGATGTTGGCTGTGGCCACGAATCGAACTCAGACAGTTGGGTTCATAGTGCAGTGCGCTCAACACAATAACTTCCCACAAACACACAAACAAGCACCTGAATGAGAGATGTATTGCTCTCATCCCATGAGACGAGTGTATTACTGAAGTGTCGCCACTGCTATGCAGACGCCCTTGCAGGGCTGCACGTTTTGGAGCACGTGGACCTGCGCAACAATCGCCTGTCCAGCCTCGAGTTTGGGACTCTCAAGGACATGTACCACCTCCAGTCCCTACTGATCGAGGACAACCCCTGGCGGTGTGACTTCGACATCCACTATATGGTCTACTGGTTCAGCTACCACATGGGGGTGAGGTACGGGGAGCCTGTGTGCACCCAGCCGTCAGAGTTCAAGGGCTGGACTCTGGCTAATTACATGCGCCGTTACTACAGCGACTGCTCTGCCAGATCAAACACGAGAGGCGGGTTAAACCAAGCAAATTCCTCCTCAATTGAGAACCAGTGGGATATTAGAAACAACAGCATAGATGAAAGCGTTGGTATCAGCACCGGCAGCATAGGCGTCTCCCTTCCGTAACGTCCCACTCTTTTCATCTTCTCGTGTGCAGCGACAAAAAAAACCTCAGCTTGTGCCCAGGATGCCTCGCATGAACGTGCCGTAAATCACGACCGTTGGCTTGTCCCTTAATGCCGTGTGTCAAAACATGCGGGCCAAGAGGATGTTTTGTTTTACTGGCGACCACGCGTGTCACCGTGAGTGATGTTTGGGTTGGGGAGTGGGTCTCGGCAGGTATGGATATGTAATGGTGTGACTCAATGCCTGGTTTGGTCTGCCAGCAGCGCTCCACTACAGTAAAAGCTACAAATTCTACGTCCTTAATGGCGCCTTTTATAATGAAGCTTGCAATCTTAAGAGCTGGCAGAAGTGGCATGACGTTTAAATGCCTTAGCAGCATAACCCTAAGTTTTAACAATATTACATTGAAATAGAATCTACCCACCAAACTGGTCTAATGCAAATATCTTTTATATCATATTGGCCAGTCCCAACACTACCCTATACCCCGAACGGAAAAATGCACTGTGCTCTGACACTAACCTTAGTTAAGAAAGTGACATGATTTATTTGATCTCATTAACTTATATTAGCTTAAAAAACAATCTCAAAGAAAATTTAACTCGGGGAATTTTATGCAACTGGCCATCACTATTTGTAAATACCAATTAGAATCCTCAGTGATTTCATTACCAAAGTGAGACAAACATCTTTTAAATTATTTACAAATGTAATTTTACTCTTCAAAGCAACACCAATGTCAAATTTGGCACTGGAAAAATATTAGTGCAAAAGGATAATTGCTGTGCAGACACTGTCTCTCTGTCACAAGCACCAAACCACACGTTTATTTTCCCAATAGGATGATCATTGTATTTGGCAGTTAGTTTTCAAATAAAATGTTGGGGTTATTCAGTTGGTCACAATTATTAAAAACTCATGTTTCTACAATACTTATGTTTGTATTCTGTGGATAATAAATTATTGGTTGACCGCTAAAAACGATTATGGTTTTAACTCCGCAAATGTGTCCCAGTCGAAAATTTATCAAAAGTGGGATTTCAGTTTTTTATGCAATAAAAATGCTCGTGTCGGGATGTAAAATACATACTTAACTTTGTTCCTGGCTTAGTCTGAACAAGTTTTGCCAATGTCTGTGTGTCCCACGTGTGACGTCACTCCACGTCAGCCAGCCCCCCTCATTAATAATCATGAACAGGTGACGTCACTCCACATCGAACAGCCCCCCTCATTAAGAGGTGGCGTCTTCCAAATGGAACCCCCCCCCCCCCCCATTAATAAGAATTAGCGGGTGACGTCACTCCACATGGGGGGGCGAGGCGCCTCCTCCCCCCTCCTCAGTGTCAACTTACAGCCCTCACTACAAAGGCAGAACCATCACATCACACGATCTCCGTCACGCTGTTGAGACATCGAAGTAAAAAGGACGTCATCACGAACAAGGGATTATAACCTTTACACGAAATAAGTCTGTCACCGCGGCCTTACAAATTGCACACGAAATCATGCAATGAATATCACGTCGCGGTCTGCTTTTCGCTTGCAAGTTTCAGATTTACTGAAATACACCCACGTCCTTGGATGGACAAAAGTCGAGTTGAAAATAAACTTTACGAATTGCCGCTTTTATTCCATAGCGTAGTGTTAAGCAGTACGGCCTGTGTTAGGTAGTTATATTGTGTTCACTCGCTGTTAGATGTCTAAACCGTCATAACTATTTTTGTCTTACGTACAAATTTTGTATTAAAATAAATGAATCCATTGGTTATGGACACCTTGTGTTTGTCATTTTAACTTGACGACGTACTGAATGGATTGTTAAGGTGCTTTGCCTGTTGAGACACGAGAATAATCTTCGGACGTTTCCCGCTTTTACTCCAATTGTGCCAGCAGGGTCATGAAATGAAGCATCTCTTTTGAAACATTGCAGAGCAATGCATCATCCCATGTATTGGAGAATGGCCCATAGAAACAAACAGTACAGAATCTGTTTTGAGAAGGTTTTTTTTAAATTATCTATACCCTAGTGGGATTACTTTCCCACAAGCCCTGCTAAAGTGATAAGTCCATTGCATAGAAGTGCAACACGCAATGTGTGATTCTGTGAGCTGGAATTTAGCCAAATGAAGTGAAAACCCCAAATTTAATGTGATGGGATTCTTTTTTTTATTAAATCCTTTATATTAAGTTCACTTGCTTGCTTGCTTAGGACCGTGCAAATCTTTCGGTCGTTTTTTAACCCACTTCCCTTGATCCAATCGAGCTGAAATTTTACACACAGACTCGTTGTGCGTGACAATTAATGTTCGTGAAAATGTTTTTCCAAAATTTTACACTTTTTAGGACAAAAATATTATATTTAATTACCAATTGCTTAATGCTGCCATGCAATCATCTGACCCATAGGTGGCAGCCATCTCAAGCCAGAGGACGAGAGGACTCTAGCCGCCACGCATATAAAGGATCTATAGTGAAAAACTTTGTTTTTACGGGTTATACTTGTACAGTGGTGACTTGTCAGCTCGCTATAATTGAGAACACCCAGCCTTCTCTTGGATGGTTTCCTGTATTCAAACCCAGAATCTCAGTGGTTCAGTCCACTGATCGCTGAGCCACCTGACAACCTCCAAAATGTTTATTATTTACAGTTATTATGAGCGGTTCAAACCTTTGGAATACAAGACGGTTAACTGATGTGATTGTGCACAAAATCGCACAATGGCAAAATCATACACATCACAGTTGACAATTCATAACAATGATGAGAGATAACACGTGCGATTACATAATCGCGGCGCATCTTCGTGAGCGTGGCCAGCAGCAGTACGCACTGGGAGAGACCGTGAGTTGACTGTGCCCATGTAGTGCCACTGTTTGACAATCAATCAATCTTTAGTTGACGAGCCAATATCGCCCTCACTAAAGTAGGCATCAGTGCACATTACAACGGAACGGGAAAGGCACGGGGGGGGGGGGGGGGGCATAGAGCAAGAGGAATGAGAAAAGAAACCCGTAGCGCCCTCGAGAGCTAACACCGACCGAGCACAGTAAATTGCGACCGTGCTCCAAATAGAGTGGTGTGCTGACTCCGCGTCGGCGGCATGGGGATATAGAGCGGAGTGGTCTTCTGGGTATTACATTTTACTACTGCTACTCCTCTTTATTGTAGCAATTATTGGCTTGTCTTGGCACGGTGTATACTGCTCTAGTCTGTAAGTATATTACCCCAAACTCGCATTCTTTTATCCTGCCAATTCAAAAGTTAATATGCTCTTCAAAACTGCACCATGTTTTTATATATATTGTACGAGTCAAATTGTCCGTTTTCCCCCCTATTTGGTTTTATTTTGGCTATTTCATTGATACATTTCCCCAAGTTTCTCCCAAGTCTTCCTTGAAAAAAAAGAGATTCGTCTCAATGGGATCTCACCTCATTTTGAAGCACTGACGATGAGGCTGTAATGTACTGTCATACAGCCTAGTTCAAGTAAAGTAAATATTTATTTGACATTAATAGCACAGTGTGATATTTTACCCACCTGGCCAATCAATTAATTGGAACGATTTAGGGGGTCGTGATTCGATTTAAGAACGGATTCGTGTTTTAGCATTATCATGAATGTTGCAGTCACCAATGTGTGCAGTATTCACGTGAACATATGACATACAACACACGCGAATTGAAAAACACCGACTGTGACACATGATTCGGTGCCCTTATCACCAGTGTAAGAATCGATATTGCTCGGGGACTAAATTAATTGATGAAGAAGCTAACAGTGGTAGCCATCTCAGACAAGCTGACAGAGTTGACTCGGATGGCTAGGATGTAATCAACAGAGGAAAACCACATGAGAATATGATGAACATGGAAGCACCTGTGTGGAGACCGAGAGACACGCCTAGAAAGAGATGGTTGAAAGTGATGAACCAAAATGTGACTGTGGAGTGGACTTGCAGATGGCTCAGAGTAATGAGGGAATGGAGAAACAGACTCAGGAAGGCAGGCCCCACACGAGTGTGAAAAACACCAAGAATCAGAATGAGAATTAAGAATGATATATAATCCACACATCAACATATCACATTTCCTGAGCAATATATGCTGGGTGGTTAGTGCGGTGCTTACTGACGGCACGGAAGGCAGGTGGCCCAATCATGGTGCAGCCCCTGAGGCTGAGGTGCAGCAGGAACGGACGACAACGGCGCAAGAGGCGAGAGACAACATTGTCATCGATGCGGCCTCGTGCTGGGAACAAATCCATCTGCACGCAACACCCCGACGCAGCACGGCGCTCGTAACAGGGCACACAGCACTGATCACAGTGTAGCACAGTCAGGACAGAGCGTTAGATGTAATATAAAGCACAAAAAGCATGGAGAGGTGCATGCTTGGAGTTACGCTGAGAGACGGGAAGAATAACACGTGGATTAGAGCGCATACACAAGTTAAAGCCCTCATAACGACTGTGAAGAAAAGTGGGCTTGGGCAAGACACGTCGTGAGAAGGAACGATGAACGGTGGTTGAGACTCGTGAAAAAGAGGCAGGCCAAGCAGGAAACGCATCACAGAGAACGTCTACCACGCATATGGAGTGATGAAACAAGTCATAGAATCGAATGGATTTTTGCAATGCGAGATCGCCACAAGAAATAGCGCCAGCTTGGGTTCACCTTCATCCAGCAGTGAATAGATGATGGTTGCTGATGATGAAAAGCAGAAGATTTATCTGAAACATGTAGTCAAGTATGGCATCACAACCTGAATATCGCACTCCATGGGTACAATTGGAAAGTTAACACTGCAGGCAGCACTAGACAACACAGCAGCCGGCATGCCCCAGGTGGGTGCTACAGGTTACCCGGCTCCACAGGATGCTGGCTTGGGAAATGACCTTCCAGGAGCGGCATACACCGGCACATTTCACGAGGTTCATTATGTCCAAGTAGCTGAAAATCTGCAGAGGAAGCAAACAAATAATATCCCTTAAGTATATTTTATGATCATGATTGTAGACGTGTTTTCTCATCATTAGTTGCACAAAACGTGTAAAATATCAATTTGTATTTGAACAGAGATTAGTTCATCTCATCCTCCTCACAGCCTAGAAAAATCCCTCTCTGCAGCCATCCATGCTCTCGATTCCCTGCCTGTTTAAAACCAGGCTCAAGACTTTTTTTTATCAGCTACCTACAATTGACTGCCACTTATCGTTATTAAATAACCATGGCGACCGATTAGTTACAGCATCCTTCGGATGTGGTTGCATTTAGATACGTCATAAATCCAAACAGAGTTTAATATTGGACTCGATTTACATTCTGGGAAATGTTCTTTTCATTCAATGTTTGTTTAAAAACATGACCATCAATGGGAAATTACTAAGAAAAAGCATTTTGCCCATTTCGTTAACATGTGAATCTCTTATCTAAATCATAATTTACTCAATAAATAATTTTAATACAAGGGTCATTTTTATTTAAAGCATTTCATGCAACTCGTCGACTGGTCCCTTTACATTAACACCACAAGCAAACCTTTCTGGTGAGCTATACGTCGCTGTTTCTCAAATACAAATGTTAATCAGCCTAAGTTGGTTCATTGTAGCTCATCTCTGCCCAACCTGTGTCTTGCAAACACATGCTCAGACACCAAACTCAACCTTCAGAGCTGCCCGAGGAGGGAGCTGGGAGACTTGGTCAGCAGTGTTAGGTGGTGGAACCAAGTAGCTGTCGTTGTCCTCCTCCAGTTCACCCCTTTCCAGCCGCTGCACTCAACTCACAATCGACAATCAGTTCATGAGCTCAGGACAATCAACATGTTTATGTAATTTTAGTGTGATTGCAAATGGGTTAAATTGAAGACCTCAAAGTATTCCTTGGTTTTGCGAGCATCCAAGGCAACAGTGTGCCAGGCTTTGAGGACCAGACTGCAGAGAAGTTGCTGGTATACCCGTTGAATCCGAAGAGCAGCTCCTGCAAGTGTGCAGCATACAGCAAGCATACAGCAAGCATACAGCAAGCATACAAGCAAGCAAACACATACCACACAGAAAAAACATCACAGTATGCACACATAGTCCATAGTAGGATCACAAGCTACACGGCAGAGATGCACATCAAAACTCCCCCCCCCCCCCAATTATATCCAGATTGTGACATTGGTGTCATAACAAAATATTCATTCAAATCTATTGCAAAGTGGTGAAAGAACGGCTCGAGGAAGCAGATATCGCAGAGATACAAGTGAGATGCCTTCAAGTGGATACCGAGCAGCTGCCTGGATTAAAACCTCGGACCTCAACAGTGCCAGCTCAATACTCTGACCTCCAAGCCACCCAGCCGCCCTCTATCACGCATAAACGTAAAGGAACATGGAACCTCACCGGCCATGCGCTCCTGGCGTGCGTGTAGCCACTGAGACCAGCTGAGAAGGGCAGCACCCAACGTTTTCCGCATGTAATGGTCGCATGCTCGATGCAGGGCCCGCGTAAGCTGCTCCCTGCGAGCGCGCCGCCGGGCCCCGTACATGGCCCACCGTCTGTCATCTCAAACAACCAGTGCTTCATTTCAGCCAGAATAGTCCACAATGATGCTCTGGGAATTATTTTGGCACGCACACATCCATCTCACCTTACTCTGTTCTCATGGTACTGAATCTACACTGGCAGCAATGGTGAGTCCACGCAGCGAAAAAAATCTAAACCTGCTCGTAGGATTATAGTCATATAGGGTACGATAATATAGGATCGTTTACCGTGACCTTTAGCGGTAGTGCTTTCCAATAACGCCTACTTCAAGCGAGCCTAGCAGCGTTCTGGAAAATATCAAGTGAGAAATTAAGCCCAGCACGCAACTCACTGAGTGTGTGCAGAAGAAATGGAGCGACCCCCGCCCCGCCCCAGACTGGGTGAAAGTTGACAAGGGGCCTCAAAAGAAGGCCTTGGTTTACTGGAGCAGAGAGCACGTGAAGGGCAGTAGAGTGAGATTTTGACGGGAGGTTTAAAACAGGCAGACTCAAACATAAGCTCAAAGCCTGTGGCTGCCTCCCTCTGATCCATCCTGACCCCAGAGAACCCCTGAAGACCCTTGATGAAGTGCTTCATACTGTGTAGCCTGAGTGTGTTTGCTTAGCGGGGATGTAAATGGTATCACGAAGCTAAAGTGAAGTGCTTCACGGCACTTATGTGCCCATATGGAGAAGAGGGGTTTGTTTATTCATTACTCAATGTCTGTAAACAGTTGGCATATTTCACACACTTTTATTTTATTACAAGAGCTAATCCACGTGTATAGCCGAGTTAAGAGTTAGGTCTCATATGAGACGTGTTGCCTTGACTTTGATAACAATTATTCATTATAACATTGTGTAGAAGCAGATCACCGTGTGGACTTGGTTTCCCATTCAGCTTCACACTTTACCCCTGATGAAAACCATTCTGTGCATCACTGTTAACTCTTTATAATATGACTGGCTTCGTGGCTGCCTGCCACTGCTATTAAGGAGATATATCTGTTGTTATAGATTTGTCCATCAAGGCGTTTGAAAATAAATAACCACTTAGTTTATGGCATGCACTAACCCGAATAGTAAACTTTTGTAACCTCGGATGTGCTTCAATTTTGTCGTATTTCAATACTCAATTTGGGATCTTTTGATTTCCCCCAGATGCTCCTCACACGTGGTTCCTACATTGCATCTGCTTTGTGGAAAACAATTCCTTCCCATTTAATCTTAATTGGAGGATTCGATTCACTGCTCGGACAACATGAATTCAATCCGTTTTTAAACTGTACCTTATTATTAAATGTATCTCAAATTGTGATTTCATTTCGTCCATTGATCCTGTATTACATTTGTGATGTAGAAATAGCTATCGAGTTGTAGATTGATTTAGAATAGATTTGCACGTATCCTGAGCATGAGAACATATTGCAATCGACGGTGCATCGTTGCGTGTGGCGTGTACACACTCAGGATGTACGCACAATGGTAAGGTCTCCCTTTAGAAATAGACAAATTTCACTCGCTTTCAAACAAAAGGGCTCTCTCTCTCTCTCATCTTTTGTGAAGGTAGACTTATGGCGAAGCACATGCAAGTTGTGTGCATGCAGTGGGAGATAAAAACAGCCGCTAGAATATTTTTATTTTAAACACGCGTTTAGACTATTTAGATTATTTTGCTGCTATAAATGTCCGAATGATAAGCCACTTTGTTGAGCTATCATTTGCGGCCAGGTCGCTTTTGAAAACTAACTTAATACCTCTTTTTCCCGTTATGGTGGGGACGGTTTAGTTGTATTTGTGCGATTTTTTTTCAATTTTGAACTCCTATCGTATTTCGTGTTGTTTGTTGTTCTGGCTCCGAATAATTCACGGCTACTTACATGAAATATTCCCGTTGTAGTTTCCTGCGCAGGAAGGAGTATGCCTTCTCAAACTGGTGGGGAGTAGGCTGTAACAAGCAACAAACACAACCATTAGGCTGACTAGATTGCAAGCATCATCTTGATTTTTTTTCAGCCAAAAACCAACCGCAGCACTTGGAAAGTGTTCACGGGAAAGTGACCTTTCATTAGTTTTGTTTTTATCGCAGGACGGCGAGTGAACAAAGTGTACTTACCGCGTCGTCGTCGAACCTGAATATGAACGTCATGTATCCAGCGGTCACCCTCTTCAGCTTCGGCCTCAGACTCTCGTCAATGAACATCTCCCTAGCACGCGGGTGCATTGTGGGGCACAAAGGCAACACAACTACTGTTAAGTACAATCGTCATGCATTTATAACATCGACGGTAGGTTATATGTAACCGTGCAGGAACATTGGTTCAGGCAGTGATAGGAACCATATCACCCAGAAGACACCCGACCTCGGAAGCTAAGCAGGCGCTTTTTTTGAGCCTGGAAAACGCTGCGGGGCTGCGTGTTGGGTAGCAGAGGAGGATGCGGCAAACCCCATTATTGTACTGTATTCTATGCTCCCACGTCCACGCCTCCCCGCTCGCACTGACCAGCGTGGGGAAGTAGAACGCATGATCCAAAGACCTCCATCCACGACCAGGTGTGGCGAGGCCTTTATCGAGTGGCGGATTGACTAAATAGCTGGACATATCGACTGGTTTGTGTGTGTGGCCGAATCTGCGGCACCCTAACCGGTACTGCACGCTGCACACGCCGATTTGATTGCTTCGATTCGTTGAATGTTTATATTCATTGAAAGCTTCTTAGCCATGCTTCGATTCGTTGAAATTCAACTTCCTGCAGGCCCTGCCCCTTCCTCTTTATACCCCGCCCCCTTACGCCTTAGGCCCCACCCCATTCCCGACTAGCCCCACCCCATTCCCGACTAGCCCCACCCCATTCCCGACTAGCCCCACCCCATTCCCGACTAGCCCCACCCCTTTTCGTGTCGACTCCATGCCTTCAGGGTCAGGGCTGGTTTGGTGGTGGTTGTCGAGTATGTGTGTGTGTGCAGAAAGAGGTCGGGCGAGGTGCTTGCTGGCCACCCACCCCCTCGTGTGCCGTTCCGGCCTTCATAGGTGCTACTCACTAACAGCACTTGCCCCAACAGTATTTGAAGGCTCTACGCGGGATCTTTGTATTTTGTGTGTGTGCAGCAAGAGGTGGTGGGTGGTGACAGCAGTGGTGGGGCAGCTTCCAGGCAATCGACAACCAAAGTCGCTCTCTGAGCACCAATGGACTCTACAGTAATTCCTCGTTTAACGTGGTAGATGCGTTCCTGAAAAAGTTCCGCGTGAAGCAAAAGCCATGTTAAGCGGCGGATTACTACGACTGAATCACATTCGCACCATGAAATCAGCCTTTCAGTCACCCCGTGGTGGGACAAAGCACTGAGACGAGGGTACGTTGCCACGTACTCTGTCATTCCACTCAGCCGCGCAGCTCAAGAAAGAAGTTTCCTGTCAACCGCTCAGAAGCTGCCTTATAACGGTGCTTGTTCCGCGTTATGTGAAAAGTGTTCCCAAATAGCAGAATTCCGCTTCAGCGAAAATGCATTGTGTGAACACACGTTAAGCGAGGACTTACCATGATGTATAGGTCATAATACAATACCTATTCTTTGGGTCTTTCGGTAAAGTCACGTAGATAGGTTCAAAGAAAATAACAAAAAACTACGACGTTTCGATCGCAACACAAGCATTCGTCATCCTGATGATGTTATTTTTTGTTATTTTCTTTGAACCTATCTACGTGACTTTACCGAAAGACCCAAAGAATATGAATTCCTGCAGTCACGAAAGCTTTAAGTCAAGAGTTAATACAATACCTGTCGAGGCAGTGTTCATGACAAATGTAGTAAAACTACTGTCAGCGCAGTCCTTTATTTGTTTGTATATTGTATTGCGTTTTGCCAAAACTTGTATTTATTATTTCATCTTGTACAACGTATGTTATACCTGTTGATATGCGTACTGTATTAAACAAGCTAAGAACTGCCATGTATGCCTTAAACGAAATACTTTTCTTACCAATCCAAGGTGTGTAGCCCAAATTCTTGTATTTCTCTCATTTTGTTTAAGAGAAATTCCAGGGGATTTTCAGGGCAGAGCACGCAAAGTGCGGTCAGCAACGCCTGTGCAGATGTAACACACACACAACAGGGCACTCGAATAAAAATGAAATATGTACAACTGTGACCAAATCGCTTGGGATATGCCAGAACTTAACAGATTTCGACATCTAAGCAAGTTTAAGCCTGGATAGCGTTCGTATGGGAAGACCATCATGCATTAAACAGATATAGGTTTCTGCCGGGGCTAAAATATCAGCAAGTAGCAATGTAGCCAATTCCATTACTGTATTATCCTGTGACCCAATGTCTATGCCCTCACCTTCACCAACCCGCACTGACCAGAGTGGTCTAGTATGGTCAAATAACCCCCTCGACCTGCATGACGCGGGGAGGACCTCAGCCAGCAGTGGATTGGAAAAATGGCTGTGTATGTACCATGTACACAGTGTACAGCTGTGCCCAAGAGGGAAGTATCCACAGACACAAATCCAAGTGGATAAATAATAAACATTGGCAAACCGTTGTACAAACAGGACAGTTTACACATAACTCACATTCCAACAGTTTTAGTCCAATTCTCTGCACAGCCCAGTTCTTAGGGCATTTTATGTGTATCCTCCATTACCAGACGTGGTTGCTGGATTTACGCCAAGCAAATAAACTTGTAAGAATTGTGTAAACCATGTCAATGAAATCTCGCTAAATATAGCGTCGTTGATTGGGCATGGCCCTGGCACTGATGTGCAACGTTTTTGTTCTCTCTTCAGGTTTTGTCTCAAGGACAAACGCCTCACATGATTAGAGATGGCAGCACCCTTGCACAACTGCACATTAGAAGGGCTGTTGTTTGGTTTTATCCTTTTATCTGAGAGCAACGTTTTTTTTGTTATTTTATCACGGTTGCTGAGCACAGACACAATGGCATGAAACGCCTAGCAACAAACAGCAATATTAAAGTTGTAATGGACAATAATTATTTAGTTTGTTTTAATTGAGCAAGGTTATAAGAACTTAAGAAAAGAGATCGTGCGGGGGAGTTCCAGAGTATAACAGTCCGATGGATGAAAGTGGAAAGAGAAGTGGTGTCGCCGGCAGTGTCGTTGGTTGAACAGTGTAGATGAGATGGTAAGTCTGGTAGACCGAGACCTCAATATGGTTGAAAGATCAATGGGTGAAATTTACGGAAACAGTAACCATGGCAGGAGCGATAAGAGACGACTGACCTGTCAGTGAGCGAGTGAACGGAGGGAATCAGTGAGTGCTGGCTCATCAATGAACTGCTACAAGTTGAATTATATCAAGTACAGTGAGGAAGAATATGGGCGCTCCATCCCAACTATTTCAAAAATAAAATTGCAATACGACCCAGATGTGTATGGATCGTGGAAACATTTATAGATGGATGGAATGGCTGCAATCCAGACAGGAGCACGTGTGTGATGACGGCTAAGTGGTAGACCGACTGATGGTTCAACTCTGGCTAACGGCGAAGCCTGAGATTCGTCGGAAACACCGTTCGCCTTTTGAGAAAGGATGCGGTGTTAAAGCACGATGATGCATTGCCATACACTGCACGTGCAAGGAATTTTCAGCAAAGCTTGGATGGAATGTCTTGTAACATCTGGCACGCGGTTCAGACGTAGTCCCCGCAGATTTCCATCTGTGCGCACTCCTGAAAGCTTTTCGTGGAAAGCGATTCAATAGAAACGAAGTTGTGGAAGCAGTGGTGAAGTCATGGCTTCAGGGTTAGCCAGTAGGGCCACTCGGGGTGGGGTATTTTAGTCGAGGGTAACTACGTGGAGCGATATGTACTGTAGTATGTTTGCCATATTGATGCTAATATTTAAAAGGTAACGTTTGTCTCTTTACTCATTGAAACATCTAAGATTAAATCACCTTCAAAGTGCCAAATCTCATAAGATCTCGGAAGATAAGCAAAGTTGACCCTGGCTAGAGCTTGGATGGGGCGACTGCAATTCATAACATGTGATTCAGGCTGCCGGGAACTACGTCGTGGGCAGCAGATGGCAGTGTTGCACATAAACCATTGTACCGTACTTCTATGCTCCCTGCCTTCAGCAACCCACACTGACTAGTGTGGTAACCTTTGGTCAAATAACCGCGGTGGACAGATAAAAGAGTTGTACATGTACTCATTGAAACGCCCTGGCATGTTATGCAGTTGACATTGAACATTCTCTTGAGCATTCACCCCACTCACCCCAGCTTGTATATATGTGCCATTCCAAGGGACCCCATGGACTTTTGTGCCTACAAGAAGCTGTAATTATATGCTCAGGAAATTAGAGACTGTGTCTGCGTTGAAGATTAGTGGGGGCGACGCTGTGGTTATGGTCACTGCATGAGAATCTGATCCTATTCCCGGGCCACGGTTACAATCAGTGGCGAGTGATATACGAACCGGTCCTAACCAGCTCCTTCATCAACCCACACTGACCAGCGTGGTGAAGTATGGCAACAATTCCCATGACAGACGCCTTCATCCAGCAATGGACTGACAAATGACCGTTGATTATTTGCATTGAGTGAAAAAATGCAGCCAGTCTGAATGAACTGCAGTACTTTATCACAAGTGCTGTAATGATTTTCAAAACATGTGCCCGGAACATGCGCTCTTTGGCTATCTATTTGTAAAAGCAATTTTCACTGTTACATTTTCCATTGGAAAAAAAAAGTTGCCTCTTAAGATGTACACCAGACACAGTGCAGTGATGTCGAGGGGGGTCTTGTAAAAATTCCAGCGCATTCAATGACACCAGAGGGAATGTATGTATGTTGTATGTATGTTGTACGTTGGACTTATTTCGCACCGTACGTAGCCAACCGTGCGAATCGGAGGTGCGGGGGGAAGGGCAACAGAGGGATGAGAGGGTTGAGGTAAGAGGAGCGAGGTGACAGGTGAGTGGGCAGAGGTGCGAGAGGAGACGTGAAGCCGAATGAGTCAGGGGTGAGACGTTGAGGCAGTGCCGGATTAAGCTCGTGCGGGGCCTGTGGTACATGTTATAAAGGGGCCCTAAAAATAAAACACCACAAATATTAAAACACAAATGTTTAACTTTCATAGTTAAGTAATTGTATTTTTTCATTTGCTATACAGCCAAATAATACAAATCGCTAACATTAAACAACCAGTCGTTCGTAAAAGTTAAAGGCGGTGTAGTACTATAGTAATAGAGCAAGTGCAGAATCACTGAACCGGAATTGATCGTCTGAAAGCATTTATCGCGGGGCCCTTGAAAGCCCGTAGCATATGTAGCTACTTTTGCTCCCAGGATAATCTGTCACTGCGTTCAGGGGGTGATGAGTGTGAGAGGGACGAGGTGAGGGGATTGAGACGGGTGAGAGGTTGAGGGCTGCGAGGTCAAAGTGGTGAGAGGTGCGATGGCTTTTCAATGTGAGTGGCTCGGGATTTGGTGTACGGGGAATGAGAGGTAACGGGGTCAAAGTTGGGAGGAGAGGTGTGAAGAGAGTGAGTGGTGAGGGATGTGGTGAGATTGGTGAGAGGGGAAAATGAATAAAAAGGAGTGGATTGTAAGAGTGGTCAGGGATGAGAGGGGGGAGTTTGTGCGAGAGGGGTGAGGTAAGGTGGTTGCTGTGATATCTGTGAAGTGTGAGGAGTGCACCGAGGGGGTCGTTATAAAGGGGTTTGCCGTCACATTGTTCACTCAGATGCGCTTCTGCGGCCGTCTGGAACGCTCTTCCGATATTCGGAAGCCACTGAAGCGATGCACTTTTACATTTAGATTGAAAACTCAGTCCTTAAGAACTTGTTTAGTTTTACTTCCCCCGCACCTATGATTAGCACGGTGGACAACGTACGGCGCGAAAGAAGTTCAACATAATTAACCATCCCAACGCTCTTAATACTTCACGTCACTTCTCTCCACCTCTCTAACCTCACGACTCTCGCCCATCTCACCACGCCACGACTTTTGCTTCACCTTCCCGCTCGCCCCATGAATCTCATCCCTCCCACCTCACCTCGTAAATCTCGGCGATGTCGTGACGTTTCAAGTACAACTTGAAGTCTCCGTCCCGGTCGATGACGCGGGCTGCCGCCGCCGCCACCGCCGCCGTCTTCCCCTTCGCCCCGGTCTCCTCCATCACCCCCACGGCCCCCATCACCTCGATAACCGCGGTCTCCTCCTCCATCCTCATCCCCATCTCCTCCATCCTCATCCCCATCTCCTCCATCACCACCACAGCGCGTCCCGTTGCCAAGCAACAGCCTCGCGGACGTGACGTCACGCCGGGGTCGCGCGCCCAGGTGAGCGAGCCACGTGGGGCAGTGCTGCTCATCTCGTGGATCAGCACGTGTTCACCCATACTCTGGGTTTTTCGGTAAAGTCACGTCTGTAAAAAATTAAATAAATCACGTTTCGGAGGCAACACAAGCTTCCGTCTTCAGGTGGAGCCGTCACCGCAAAATTACTGTATCCAAAACGTCGTGATTTAATTTGTTTTTATTTTGTTTTACCTACGTGACTTTACCGAAACAGCCAAAGAGTATGGACCCTTGCAGTCACGAAAACTTCAAATCTACAATTAAAGGATAAGCAAGTGCTTGAGTGTAGGCGGTGTGGCGGGTTTAACGACACATTTCTATTTACGCGATCTAACCCTCCCAGAAAAACCTACGTCATGGATATTGGTCGCGAAAGCCTTCGTGTTAAACTCAAACGCTTTAAACCCGGGGTGCACTCAACCCCTTGGGGGTGCGAGATGCCCTTTCTGAGGGTGCGAGGCATGGACAGATGTTTTTTAGAAGGTAAACAATCGACACACAAATTAAGCACGGGCACAACTACTTTGTTTCATCAAACCTATGTATCTGTTAACATAAAAAAAAACAATTGATAACCAAAGGGGTGTATAACTGCTTGTTGCGTTTAGTTAAGAACCACTGCTTTAGACGGTCACTGCATCGCACATCAGATGCCCTGGAGCTATGCACTTTTAAATCAAGATTTAAAACTCATTTATTTAGAACTTCTTGTTGCGTTTAGTTTGTCCTTGCCCCGCACCTCCGATTAGCATGGTTGGCTTACGTACCGTGCGAAAGAAGTTCAACATGTATGCATATAATGCAACGATCCATGCAGCTTCTGCACTTAAACCGATGTCGTCGCTCCGTCTCTCATCTTTGGGGGGAGTCACTCGCTCGTTCGTGTTCACTGCCAGACATGAAACGTGTCCACCAAAGCGCGGCTTTATCAAGCGAATGTCTCTCGCTTGCGTGGATGTTCCTGTCAGTGCGATTCTAAGCACGGAACTCTCCATGCTCACTTGCCTACATTTTCTATCTATGCACTTTGTCAGAAACAAGAAAGTTTGCTTTTTTCTGTCACGCATAGCCTGTTGGATGTATTCAAAGGTTTAAAAATGTCTCAACGTATTACTTTATTCAGTCTTGGTGCCCACAAAATCTAATATGCCGGTTTAATAAAATACGTTTTACATTTGGACGTGATATTATAAATCATGTGAACATTACTTCATTGCAGTGCTGCATTTCAACTCATTGTAGACTCTAGATTATTTTAAGCTCACAAGTTGAAATAATTAAGTAACGGCTGTGGAATGTCAACTCTGTTTTAATTAATTACACAAGCGAAACAAACACCACAGCCCACGGGACTTTGGGTGGCTATTTTAGTAAGTTAAATATAGGAGAAATATATACAATGCATCGTTTATTAACAATCCGAAATATTTTCGAGGGTTACCACCAATTCTGTTGAACAAGTGCTTTAAAAAAGGTTTGAGTGCCACATCCTTCAGTAAACAAAGATGTAAAGTGAATGTCTACACATCAGCCGCCTATAATGTACAACTTAAATTTTACGTATAGCCATTAACCCTAGGGAAAATATCGTCATGGACATTGTATTGCTGTGTGGAAATATACACAATAGTTGTCCAATAACAAGATGTGCCCGTCATATTAATGTGGAATTTCCACCACTGGCTCAGAGCTGCAAAATGATTAACGCCCCATAAACCACCGATGTTGAATAGTGAATAACCTGATTAAAATGCAAAACAATGTTTCATGTAGGGAATATGCATACACTTCAATTTGCATAAAGTCCTTGTTAATCCACTGTGAAGTTAAGACCCTGAGCCCTGAGCGCCAGAGTCCAAAGGGCCAAGGGGCAGCCTGGGGTTGAGTTGGCCAGGTCCAGGATCTGGGACCCCAGCCCCTCACTCCTGTTCCCCTCACCCCCTGTTCCCCCCTTCCCATACAGTGTTCCACATGGCATCTGGAAATGTTTAAACAATACTCCATCAGTGCTTTGGATACGATATTTTATAACTCTAACATAACTTTTTTTATGAACCACTTGCATTTTCACGACATGGAATAAGAACAGATTGATATATATATTACATGTGATGTGATAAGAGCACAAGGCATCAGCTGTTCAACAGATTTGAATAAATTGAGCTAAACCTCACAATATGGATTTATGAAATGTCTAAATAGACCACAATTTAAAACAAGGCAATCGCACCACACATCATTGGAAAACAGCGCAGTCACAAAACAGAGGGGTGTAAATTAAATATCACAGCAAGTGTGTGGGCTGGAGGGGGTCATGTGGACACATTAGAACATACATGAATACAAATGCAATTCTTATGTCATTTGATTCATGTATCCTAACGGGACTGAATCGATGCATCTCTACACCACGATTCAAAATTCTGCTTTCCCTGGTACCTTTTGTCCATCTAGTAATGTTCATACAAACACCAGTGGGGGCTCCATGCGGCTTTCCAAAGGGTGACCGTGAAAGAGGGGAAAAAACCATGCAGGCACACTGCAAAGTCCAGACATATGTACAGGAAATGGACTATTATCATGTATTAACAACAGTGGACTATTAGCATCATGGTGAAGCACGCCGTTCGGTATAGAAGCTGTTGAAGTTGATTCGTACGAGGAAGTCTTCGAGGTGAGGTTGATATCCTCGGCTCACCAGCTTTGTCACAACTGAAAATAAGAAAGTTAGAAAGCATTCAATCACAGCGGCAGGGGCATTAACAACATACAATACTACCACGTGACTACAAATCGATGTTAAAGATTTCCAGCGTACAGATCTTTATTCTTAAAATTAAATGCGTTTATGATGGGTACTCCTAAGAACACCAAAAATGATCATATCCCACCTGTAATCTCTGCATATGACCAAATCACCCACAATATACCACACCATCGAATTTCAGCAGGCTTAAGCCTGGAGTGTGCTTGGATGTGTCACCACCATGCACTCCAGGATGTCAGAGACGGCTGCAGTGCGCTGTCCTTCGTGATGGTCAGTAGAAGCCACAACAGCAAATACATTGTTGTAATGGAGTTCTATGCTCTGTCTATGCTACCTACTTTCACAGACCCATACGAACCAGCATGGTGAAATATGGTAAAATAACCCAAATGGCCTAAATGGCTTGGGAAGCCCCTTATCTAGTAGTGGATTGAGGAAAAGTGCTGTACATGTAAACGTAAAAGCTTGCTGAAATTTTCTTAAGCTGAAAGTCATATTAATCCAAATCCTACAGAGACACTACTATAACAGTCAACGGAGGGGTTTGGGAGAGGTGGGGTTTATGCCTCCATGTGCAAAAGAAGATGTAATTTCCACTCACCCTTGTGCAGGAAATGTGAGTAATACTTGAAAGCCTGGTGGGATTCTCTCAGGAGAGCGAAGTTAGGATGTGTGGCCCCGTGCGGGAGGCAATCCCAGGGGCGAGACACCAGCTGCGTATGGAACCGCAGGATGAGGCTGAAGATGCTGCGAATCACATTCATCACTGGCGCAGCCTTCTCTGTCAGGAGACCCCTGGGAAAACATTCATCGGTGAGCAGCAAGAGGCGTATGACAGCTTTATTGGTGCATTGGCAGTAAGATTCTATAGCAACTAGTTTCAGGTGGGCCACAATAAAATTGGTATGCTCATGGGCCATCATGACATTTCATAACACCTGTACGTGTGACCACTAATCTGTGCCTCGTTTCCTGGTCTCTTATCTCTCCTGCGCTCTTTCAACTCACAAATTTTGATCTCTTTCTCAGCAAGCCAATTCTCTCGACGAGCCACAGAACAGGGGCCACTCCATGGGCCAAATGTGGCCTATGGACCGCCAGTTAAGAACTGTGATGCAGATCATACACCTTGCTATAGAGCAATGAACATGACAGACCATACAGAATGTACAGAGGTTACAAATCAAGTGTTCAGAACGTGACCTCCCATTAAGAACACAACTCAACTGTAGAAACTGAGTATTTAGACCTAGCCTTGCTGATCAATATTAATGCCGAGTGTCAAACTCACCCCTATACACAGTCCTAACGGCAAACCGCATCAACATGCATAGCAGGGAGTGTGCACCGTGACATACCTGAATATTGCTGTGTTCAAGTATTCAGCATGGATTCTGTGGAGGTCATCCAAGTTTTTGACAGTCTTCAGATTCGCCTGAAACTCACTCCAGCTCACGTGAAGGATCTGCGTCATGATGTAACCCTGAATGACCTTGACAAAATGCTGCATTTCGTGCCTGAAAAGTTGCAGTTGGTGGAACTGAGTAGAGTGAATGGTCGGCTTCACAAAGGCTGCAATACACACACATGAAGCCATTAAGGGCGAGTTATTTTAATTAACATTCACTTGATTGTGCTGTGCATCCAGTGTGATTACTTGTCAGGAATCGTGGTATTATTTTCAGCTTGGATCAACACTGCCAAATTACCATGGGGTTTATAAATTGTTAAACGAGAGCTTATGACTAAATTGCAAGGAACGCGCCCAATCTCGTCAGCAAGATCGAGCTTGGATCGTGTGCAAAACAGATGTTTATAGGCTGCTGTGGGGCTACATTATGGGCAGCAGAGGGCAGCAAGATCCACGAATGTACTGCACTTCTAAGCTTCAGCGTCTGTGCTTGCTGCCTTCAACCCAGATTGACCAGTGTGGTGAAGTATGTTTCCTATAAATTCAAAACAAATGATAGTGATGTTCTACGCATAGTCAAGTGCTCCTGCGTGTGGCTTCTTGACACGTGTGTGCACCATGCACCTCCGCTCTTGAGGTGAAACCACACATCCTTGAGGGTCCAAACCATCCTCTCCAGCTGCAGCATCACTGAGAACACCTTGTTGTATTTGGTCAAGCAGCTGTCCGTGATCACTATGTTAAGAGGCCAGTCCACCTGCACATCAAAGGCACAGTGCACTCTACATCAACATCCATGCATCACGTACCCCTTCGTGATATCAGAATAATATCTTTGTGAAACTAACACAATGAGTTTTCTAAACTTAACATATTTTTGGTCTTTCCCCCCAGTTTTATCCTGATGGTGTTATCGGCATCATGTCGCACCATGAAAATAATAATCCACTCGGATTTCTTGCAAAGCGGTGCAAGACTTAGTGTGAGAAAACAGTCCACACGGAAGTGGATATCATAAAGCTACCTCTGACATCTCTTCAAGCAACTTCTGGTCCTCAGACAGGGGGGCAGCACTTCCCCCACAATGCTCATCGCATGACAGCCAATATATTTCTAATTCTCCGAAATAGAATTGTTAAATTAAGTGCAAAACCACATTTAATGTCATGGCTTTTTGTGCAGTCATTGGTTATTGGGCTGAAACTATTAACTCACTACACTTGAAAACCCAGTTCAACCACAGGTGCTTGGCTTGAATTCGAACCCAGGATCTCAGCGGTATCAGTTGATATTTTTTTTAAATAAATGAACGTCTACCTTGTTAAACTGCGACTAAATACACGTGCGTGCATTTACCTTGTAGCCGAGCTGCAGGCAATTGAGTGCGTCGGGGTCATTTGCTTTGAAGATGTCAGGCACCCGCTTGACAGCCAGGGAGAGGCTGGCAACAGGCAGAGAGTCCCCGTGCTGACTCTCCTGCAGTGCTTTGCCAAGCATGGCGTTGAGGGGCATGGGGCTGAGCAGCTGCGCTGGACTCGGCCCGCTGGCGAGCTGCACACGCGAGCATGGTTACAGGCAAGTGCCAAGGACCGCGTCTCCTGGCAAACAGAACACGCTCCCCAACCGCCTGGCTACAGGCAGTGAGCCTGAGCCGTCATGGCAAACAGCACACACAACGCACCAGCATGGTTGCACTAAGTGCCAAGGATTGCACCCACTGGCAGGTTCGGGACAACAAACCAACGTGGTTACGTAGCGCCGGGCTAGTGCCCCCTGGTATAACATAAAATAAAATTCACCATCCTTACTCCAAGCAGTGTGAGTCCCAGTGACAAACTGCACAACCAACACGTGTGTCTGGCTGCAGGTAGGATGGGAGCAATGCCACTGCATGAGTTTTCACGGCTGTGCTGTATAACTCTCCGATGTGTTTTTGGGTTGCACCGCGTGTTGTTTGTCAATTTAATTCAGTTTCCGAAGATGCCTCCGCCAGCACGTGGAGAGAAACGTCGGACATCGTGCTGAACAAAACGCGGTAACACCAAAAACACACGGGAGAGTTCCCCTGGCAGACATAACACTCCCCTCACCGGCCTGGCTACGAGCAGTGCCGTCCGTACTTGTGCCCCCGAGCTATTCTAGGCAGTGCCAGGTTGCACACTCTTGGCAAGCTGCACAACACCTTTGCCTGGTTATAAGTAACATGAGACCGAGTTTCCCTGGCATGTACTGTGAGCTTATGGCTCCTATTCTTCAGCCATTAAGGCATTACAATATCAATAGAACAAATGTTCACGTATAGCAGGACAATATCCCTGCACATAGGGCACTGCCTTTAGATTTTTGTCACAACTATAAGTGTAAATTTACTTTCAATTGCAGTTGTAAACAACAAATGAAGCCATATTAATGTGTTATAACATTTTAAGTTATGGAAATCTTACCTTTGCAAACAGCTGTTCACTCAAGGAATGAGCAAATTCACCATCTTCCAACAACACAAAATGCTTCAATGCTTCAAAATGAGTCTTCACATTCAGGTCTACAATGTAATACTCTACAATTGCTTTATTTACAATTGAAATCCTGAAACACACAAGCACAACACATTGCAAGCATGGGAAATTGAGAACACAATGGAATGAGACATTTTTCCTATTTTGATTAATTCACATGAGCTGAATTGTGTCCACAGTCGAGTGGAGAGGTGGATGCTTGGAGTTGCACTGGGACAGAAAGGAACACATGGGTTCGAGAAAATACGCAAATTAGAAATATTAAATTGAAGAGTTAGTGGCCTCCGGCAGGCTACTTTGCTAAAAGGAACGATGGCTGGTGGTTGAGGCTAATGATGGAATGGCAGTCAAAGGAGGAATGAAGCCCCAGAGTACATCCACTAAGGAGACGGAGAGATGAAATGAGCCCATGTGCAGGTAGCAAGTGGATTGTTACGTTCCATTACCGCGAGAGATTGCGACGGCAATCACCAAGCAGCAGATTCATTGTGGCTGATGATGGATGAGGAACTTTGAAGAGCAACATTTATTTGCGTGATCTTTATCCATATTTTGTTAAATTCCAAAGTGGCAACCCCATTGTATAATAACTCGCAAATATACTTACTGAGCCAAAATGGGTGAAATGATGGACCTCTTCACAAGGACGGGCAGGGGAAGGCGCTGGCTGGCGGTCACGGCCGTGTGGTCGGTGGCGGTGCCCGTGGGCAGCTCAGCTGGGGCATGGGAGTGGCTCTCGTGGTGGACCATGGCCTGCAGAAGGTGAGCCACTGGTGGACTCGCTGTTGGGCACACAAAGCCGCTGGGTTAGCAATGAGGGTGGAAGGATTGACCCTTCCTTGGTGATTCGATGAATGCTTGTGATTCACGGTTGCGATTCTATTCCAGAATAGATTTTTTTTAACAGCATTGAACAGTCTGACCCCCAGTGGCGGCAGATGCTTTAATATAAGAAGAATAGAAAAAATATTGATTCTTACACACAAGATGGATGCATGTATCATGAGCTTTACAATCAATTTGAATCAATTAATTAACACATTGTCACATCCCTTGTAACTACACAGGTCTCAACCTTTGAATATAAAAAATAAACACCTGGAGGTCTAAGAGGTCACATTTGTGAAGCCCATTTCTGCACAGTGGCGTAGATACTGAGTGTGTAGGGCGCGCAAGTGCACCGGGGCCCATGGAGCTGAGGGGCCCATGGGCTGGAGGGGCCCAGGCACTGGGGGGGGGGGGGGGGGTGGGGGGAAATTGTACAGAGGGGCACCATCTCATTCCTAACACCAGGGCCCATGCCAACCACACTACGCCACTGCCACCTACAGCACAACACAGTCGACACCTGGCCGGTGTACTCACACATGCTGGGAAAACCATCCTGGTATTTGTCTGCCTCGTACATGTTCGCCAGCGTCTCAAACTGCTGCGCCACGTTCTGGCTGAGCAGCAATTCAGGTGATGTCAGGTGTTGACTGGTGGGTGTCACCGGCTCCTGTAACAACACAGTCCCGAACGTTACCTGCTGTAACTGGCAGACAAACCCACTCAAAGACAAACAAGCAAGGCACGTACAGGATTAATAAGGCACATGTAGGATAAGATTAACAAGGAATTTTAAAATGGTGTAAAATTACCACACTCTCATCGCCAGATGACAAAACCGCCACCACATCTCCCGGTCCGTTTGCGTCCAATTCAACCAAATGTGTTTCTGCCAAAAAAAATAAACAATCATTTTATTTCACAAGTGATATCATCTTACAATTCATATTAAACATTAACAGCAATTCACTAACAAGAAACGCAAATCTCCGTTAATAAATATAGATGTAAAGCATGTATGCTATTGCTTCAATCAATAAAAACCAAGGGACTGCATGAGCTGTCGTGTAAGAGAACAAATAAAAAAAATCGCCGTGTTGTGCAGCATTATAAACGATAGTTCATCGTCAGTCCACCGATGGATCAGGGCCTCCCCACACAATGGGGGTCATGGGGGTTATTTGACTATACTTCACTACGCTGGTCAGTGCGGGATGGGGAAGGCAGGGAGCATAGGTGTGGGGGCATCGATTACAGTCCAATAGATTTTGCTGAACTGCCCACCATGTAGCTCTGCAGCTATAACACCCCCTGCTGTAAATGGTGGTCGCCAATCATGGCACTGTTTAGATTCCAAGGTCTGGTGAGATCAACTATCACAGGATGCACAAAGAATGCTGGGCTCACCTTCAGACGGATGTTCCTTGCTTCGCTTCTCTCTCATAACATTCTTCATCTGCAGCCGTATCTGGTCACCCCTGGTTTCTATGCCCGGGTTCAATATGTGGCCTATCGTTGAGTCAGACACGTGAGCGTTCGTCTGTTTGCGTTTCGGGATGTGCATCGTTTCCAATGTCGCCAACACCCCAGATGAGCAGATGCTCGATTGGGAAACGTGGCCGTAAATATGCGTCACAGGCACCGTGACGTGACCTTGTGCAGCCCCTTCTCCAACTCGGACGGTGGCTTTGGTGTCGCGTCCACGAGCGGTTTCTTGAGACGTCGGCGCTTCCACCCCTTTGTGTGTCGTCTCTACATGCACACGACCGAGTGTCGCATGCTCCTCGGATTGTGGATTGGCAACATCACACTCCTCTGTAATTGGAGATAAGTGGATCAACGATCTTAGAATGTCAGGAGCTTCCTGCACGTGAGAACCGGTAATGTCAGTCACGTGTGGAACTGCAGTGAAGGTTGCAGTCTCCAGTTCGTTACGCAAAGGCTGGACTCGATCAGCGATGGATGTAGTGGTCGCCGCGTATAACATGGTTGGAGAAATGCATCTTACAGATACGGCATCTTTGGAATGTTCTCCAAGAAGGCTACAAGGGGTGGTTGGTTTCAAGGGCAATGAAACGGCTTCAACCACTCCAGGAAACACATCTTCCGTCGCAAAGTCTCGACTCTCCAAACTCTCAACGACTCTTTCTCCAGCGACTGCATCTCTAACCACTGCACCTCCAGAATCAACTTCTCTGCGTTCCACTCCCCCAGACACAACCGGTGCTGAACTTCTTTCCGTTCGATTTTCCAATTTCAGTTCATCCTAAAAAGTAAAGAGAGGACATTTTTTTTCCCATTTTCCTTTCGACAACATATAAAATGACTTTGCGGCTGTGTGCACGTAGTTTGTCGCAGCAGCAGGCTGACCTGCAGTGCGGCACGCTGGCGCTCCAGGAAGGCCGTGCGGGTGCCGTGCAGCTCGAGCCTGCGCCCTCTCCACTGCGCCCTGTGCTCGCGCTTCCTCGCCTCCGCGTACAGCTTTCCGTAGAGTGCCACCAACTCCTCTCTAGATGTGCACCCAAACACAAAAACCCCCCCACCCCCCGAATAGCCTTTAACAGACTGTTGGGGCAAGCGATGTTATTGAGTAGCAGCACCTATGAAGGCCGGCATGGCACACGAGGGAGCGGGTGGCCAGCACACCTGGCTGCCTTCGTCTCCCAAGGGGCGATGTTTACACACCGCACCAGGTACTGATCTGAGGCTGAGTCGACCTCGGGGAGGCCCAGATAATCATAACTGGTGTTGGCCGTGGCCGGGAATCGAACTCGGGTCGCTGGGTTTGTAGTGCAGCTCGCTAACCGTGAGGCTACCGCTCCCCAAATACAAGCACGTTCGCACACACATGAATCCTTACCTACGATTAACCTCCAGGAGGAAAACGGGCCCCATTTAAACCTACAGCACTTTGCAAACTGCCCCACACAGGACACATTTTTTTAATAGAAAGCCTTTAGTAAAAAAAGGAACTTGGCATGATCCAGATCAGAGAAATCTGTAATGCCCTCTTCAACTAGGGGTGGAACAGATTCTAGTTGAGATAGCAGGAATAAATTGCCGACAGTTCTTTCGGGCTGAACTTTGACACATCTGTTGAGGCTTATATCCCCCTATTACGCTTCTCCAACCGTATACATTTTAAAATGATTTGTTCCATATGCTTTAACGTGTAATTTAAGACTGCATTCTAAAGACAAATTTTATTTTCATATCAGAAAGAGTTTAAACACTCAAATGAGTATTGTTGGGAGTCACCATCTCCGCAGAGCATCCTAAAACAAATTATATCAACTTTCTCGCATAATCTGCAACAAGCTGACACTGAAATGTAAAATATAACTCTATGAAAGTAAGACTCCTGCTTACGTTGGGGATGTGTTCCTGAAAGGTGCGGTGACAAATATCGAAATGTCGATCAAAGCGATTTACAGGGTATGTGGTGGAGGCAAAGGCCGCGGTGACGGATACGAGAAAGAATGGACGATGCTGTCAGCGACTTAAGTGTGGGGTTGAGGCGACGCAAATCAGGTCGCGGTATTAATAAAGTGCGGGCGTATTTGCGAAACGACGTAACAGGGAATTACTGGACGAGTGTTTGTGGAGGCGACTCACAGGGAGCCCTAGAGCAGCAAAGAACGCCGCCCCCTTGGAAAAATCGAAGGGCAAGCGGAAGATGGACGTGGTGGTAGGATAGGGGGGATGACACTACGGAGTAGACCCAGCTCGTCGTGGGGAATATCACGAGCAGAAGTGCTGACACAAATTGGTCGTCGACCGCCGACTGTCGAGCGGTCACTGACGGATGGGAGTGGGTCTTTCAAGCTCCACAAACCTGGCCTGATTCTTCAACATCCCCTCTTCAGCACTGAGCAGTTCATGCTGAGCAAGCATTTTTTTCCTCAATTCAGCATCTTCCGTGACCTTGTTGTCCTTGTCTGTCTGCTGCTTCTAAAATAAACACATCAGAATGAGATTATCGTGAACTTGGAATACTCTGTAAATGTGACTGTTTAAACACAATGCACGTGTGAGAATCCCAGCAGAACGATACTGCTTGTTAAATGGAAATATGACATCAGTCAGCATGGATATGTTTTCAGTTCGAGGCTTATAGCCAACATCCTGTGCCAAGATTGGGGAGGGCGATTCCAAAAACATATTACTCATGTCTGTTATAGCAGAATAAAGTGGACATTATCTTGTTAATGTATTTATGGTTTTTATGTTCACTGCAACTGTATCTAAACAATTTTATTATTACATTTTAGAAAATTATCTATTTGTTTTTGCCACGGTAACATATATTGGAATTGCCCAGGATTTCACTCAACGCAAACAACATTTTGGCACAACGCTCTGCTTTTTCTGCAAACCTTAAGGTTTGTCACGTAAACAACACACCAATTAAACCTTCCTGGCTGTGTCGGGTGGTGGAGGGTTACGACGCATTTATACTCACGCGATCTAACCCAAAATCTTTATTATGAAACTATCTATAATACCTCGACTGAATACATGGTCGTGTAAACGCATGAGGAATTATCCTGTGGCATCGTAAATGCCTCAAACTGAAAGATAACATCGACTGGGCGTCAGTGCTTACAACACTGTGCAGCATTCAACGTCGGTGCGTCGAGTCTCGATAGCTGGGAAAGACCGTTGTACCTGCACGCTCCTGTTGTACTGGTCCTGCAGCTCCTGAAAAACCCGTTTCTTGGCGTCTCGGAATGCCTTCGCTTGCGCCATCTGGTGTCCTGTGGTAGGATAAGATGGTTCGTAGCGATGCAACATGACTCGGCTAAAATAGCACTTTACATTACCAGATTAATGCGTTAATAGACTTTCGGATGACAGCCTCCCCATGTCTTGCAGGTCGTGGGGGTTAAATGACCATACATCATACAAGCTGATCAGCGTAGGTTAAGACAGGGCACAAAGACATTGGAGCTGAAAATGTGTTGTACAAGTACGCGCGTGGTGGATTGATCGTGGTCGATGATGATAATGTCCGTCTTCATTGCAATGGGAGGTCTCTATTACCCTTGGCAATCCCCAGGGCATTGTCCATGGTCCGGTAGACCTGCACCGCCAGTTCTTCCCGTGCAACTGCGGCTCGCTCCTCCTGAAATGTTAAAACACCAAGATGAGCGTCGCACACCGCATGCTTTCACGAAAGCTACAAGGGGTCATCGACTCCAACACCAGCTGCTTGCGTTTCTCTTCCGACCACTTTGTCCCATTACCTGCTGCGCACGGGCAACTCGTCTCTCCCATGCAATGCGCTCCATGCTGCTCGTGTAGTCGGCGCAACTCCGCTCGATCTCCACCAACTCCGCCAGGGAGAACGTCACCGATATTTGCGGCACAGCGACATCAGCGCAGCACACGTAGTTCTGTAATGCACGCGTGAAAAGGCAAAAGTAGGCAAATGCTACAAACGTCTATAAAAAAGAATAGTTCCTTTTGTCACCATGCTACCAAAGAAAAAAATGTTTGTGCAGACAAACTCATATATTCATCATCCTTGTAATATTTCTAGCCACTGTATTCCTGCTATCTGCAATATTGTGGCTTAGATATTGGGTTTATTCTCCATCTCTTCAACTGAATTTATATCGATGCAGAATGTGAGTGAAGGCATCAAAAGTGTCGTCTGGTTTAATTTCTTCATAAAGTGATGAGTTTACCTGTCAACATGCCTGCAATCATATTGGCAGTCACTGACCCTCGAAGAGTGAGGATCAGCTCATAATTTATCAGGGGGGCATATAAATATGATCTTTTACAAGCACGGTTAATCCACAAACGAAATAATCTGCCCAAGGATAATTAAGACTCAGACTTTATTGAGGCAGACAAGGCCATTTGAATGAAACAGATCTTTTTTCAAGGGTGATAATGTAAACTGTTCAATAATTAATAGATATAACTGCACAGTAAACAAGAGTGTGTAATATATTTAAGGTGGATTGGATTACCTGCGGCTGGCAGAGGCGAAGGAGGTTGATGGTTTTTCCGCACACGTAAATGTCGTCAGCCAGGCTGCCCAGGAAGAAGGGAACCCTCTCGTCTGCTTGCACAGGGGCCAGCACGTACCCCTGGCCCCAGTAGTGCTTGTCTGGACAAAACATCAGTTGTCAAGCACACAGAGAGCAGGTCTGAGAAACAAAACTATAAACACCGAGTCCTGTGGGATTTGCAATAGATAGTTGGAGAAACAGTATAACCAATTTCCCCAATAAGAAAGGTCAACGTAGTTTAACACGTAGACTTTCGGAACCAATATTATCCATAAGAGGTGTTTTGGGTAAGAGCACGCAAATATAAATATAACGTTAAACCCGCCACAACACCCGACACAGCCAATTAGTATGGTTTATCACGTAAACAAAACATGCCAATTAGTTACTAGTTCAACACAACGGTGTGTTGGAGAGTAAACTCACAACATTTAAGTAAATAAAGTAGAGAGCAGCAATGAAAACGTTTGGAACATAGGTTCTATAATACAACAGTGATTTCACATCAGATCCATATAACCTGGACTTTACGGACCCACATCCATCACAAGCATTACAAATCTGAATGACCAATACGATTAACTACGTTCCAAAGAGGTGTGTTTTCAATAATACGAGTGTTATGTTAATACACGCATGGTTGGTGCTGTGGCCAGACTGTGTGCATCATATTTGGGAAGTTATAAGTTCAAATCCTGCTTCTGGGTTGACCCAGTCTTTTAATCCGTCAGGTATTAATAAAGTCCCACTTTTTGGAAACTCAACCTTGGCCATCTTATGAATATACTCGGTCATTCCATGGGCATGTTGAATTTTCAAAACAGCTGGCTTATGCCCACCAATAGCAACAAGAGCCAAGCAGGGAAAATCTTTCACTTTTAATTGTATTCATAAGTGTGACGTATTTTCAGGACAATGTTGAAACATTTTCTGTAAATATAACTGACAAGTCTGGGACTAAGAGTCCTCTATGTTGTCATCATATAACGCAATTAAAGCCGTGTTAATAAATGTGTGCTGCCATGAACAATTACCTCGAGACAGGAGGTAGTCTTCATTCACACGGATCATGAATTCTCCGTAAACATCTCTGCAGAGGCCGCTGTAAACCCACTCTTGGATAAACCTGAGAGGATACAACAATCGCTGTTCATATTCAACATTCAAGCAACAGCACTGCTCTGCCTATAACCAGGCATAGAGTGAAAGTGCTGCAGTTCGTGTATTGGGCTACGATTCGCGCGAGCCGAGTTCAACTCCTGGCCATGGCTAACATTGGTGGCGAGTAATATCTGAACAAGTCCCGGTGAATTAATTGTTTTACCCTGAATAACGAATAACCACCAAATGGTTGCACAATGTTCCATGCACGTGTGAGGTAGTAGAGTGCAGACCGCCAGGAAGCCGGTGTTTAATGCTCACCTGGTGTATGGTTCACAGGAGCTCCTCAGTAGTGACAGAATAACATAGTAATTTCCTTGATCAGAGCAACAGAGGGCCTCCTTGTAGAGGTATGACAACAGCTGCACCCCCTGCAACATGCAAAGCATGGTCAGCCTCTCCCCCAGGCATCCTACATCTTCATGTCTGCCATTCCGACAAACTTGTAGCGCACAAACAATTTGTGGCTTTTAAATATATTTTAAGTGAAACTACTTACATTTGGGCAGTTGTCGAAAAGGGTGCCATTTCTTGAATCGTCTGTGTGAATTCTGCACAGCTCATTCATGTACCTTTAAAAAAAAGTGAATAAAGCGTACATTTACATTTCCATGCTTAGCCTACAAATGTCCAAGCCGTACATTACAATGATAACGATCAAAGATGTGTTTTACATTTGTATAGATACGTCTCAAAAACACCTAAAAAAGGCTGGTAACTGTGTTCAAAGGAATTTACCTTAATCGTGTTGAAAACTAACTGAATTGTAAAACACCAAGCGATACGTCACTCCTCTTTGTACATGTTGACAAACAGACCTTTTCCAATCCACTGTTGGATGACGGTCTTTCCACACTACCCTGGTCAGTGTGGGTTTGCTGAAGGAGGGAAGCACAGACGTGCCAGGAGCATCCTAACAGTGCAATAATGGAGTTTGCTGCACTGCCCTCTGTTGCTCACCGTGTAGCCTCACACTTTATGACACGTTTTGAATTGTGGTCGCCCGTACAAATACTATCCAGGCTCCTTAGGTTTAATAGGATAGGCCGTATTCTGGGTAATTTGGTTATAGCCAATTCTTTCTTATTTGATAAAAAAAACTATTTTTCAATAATGGCATATATGTACATACACACATTTCAAAACCGATGAAACAATAGAAACTAACAATGCAAAGTTCTCGACATTTTTAACGACACAGTGGAGGAGGCAGTACGAACCGAAGCTGCTGCGTCAGCTGTCGGAAGGCGTGCGACAGAGACAGCAGGCTGTGCGATGGTGGCGCCGACAGCACACACGCCTTGTAGTACTGCAGGTACCTGCTGATGCCGCTCACAAACGCCTGCACGCCCAGAGGGGTCAGACGAGGCACGTTCTAACACATGTGCGGCGTCTCACTTGGAAACTGTTGCAAACTATCACCGACAAGCTTTCTAAACGCTGCAATTTTAAACTACACCAGTTCCATAAAGTGTTTAAATTACAATAGTTTAAAAAAGATGAGGACAAAATATAATTTGTCAACCCAGAACCCTAACCGCACAGCTCAACTTTTTGTCCATGTCATGTATAAACTTCTTTCGCACGTACGTAGCCAACCGTGCTAATCAGAGGTGCAAGCACGAGGCCATAAAACGTTAAACCTGAGACAGTCTTGAAAACAATGAGAGGACCTTTAAGAAATCAAGACTGGGAGATTTTGGTAGCCTCATTCTTCAAGCAGTCAAGTCAAGCTTTATGACGTGACGTGCGACTCGCCCAGTACGATGTTTAACCTGGAAGATGAAGCCGCGGTGCTGGCCGGCTTCCCGGCAGGACAGCCCCGTGAAGCTGCAGAGCCTCCAGTAGAGTGTCCCACACTCGGCCAGCGTGCCCAGCAGCGCGTGCAGGCTCTCCGTGGACAGTCCCGACATCGCCACCCCGTCACGCACCACAAACGCCTGCCGGCCCTGTACCCCGACGCAGAAGTCGCGTGGCGCTCCCGTTACCAGTGCCTCGGCTCTTTTAGGGGTTTGTAAAAAAAAAAAAAGGACGTGGTCAAAATCTGCGGCGTATATTTATATGCGTCAAACACGTACGTGGTGAAAAGAAAAGGTCCTGGAGACGACACCCAGCAGCACGTTGAGGGAATCCTGGATGAGGCGAGCGGATGGCACGAGGGACATCGGAGTCGGCGTCGTGCCCCGCAGGAGGTGCGCCTCCGCACGGCGCACGCTGCACACGCGGTCAAACACCGCGCTCCCGGCCTCCGTCACAAACGGCTTCTCGCTCTTCCGTGGACCGCTGGGCAAAGTGAACAACACACACATTGCTACACCACCAGTGTCGCACAGACAGAGCCGACATAGAAACAATTACAATACAATTTGTGGAATTGGCTGGGTGGCTCAGCGGTCAGGGCACTGAGCTGGCACTGATGAGATCCAGGCTTACGACCTTCCTCATCTTGTCTGCTATGACTGACACATTCTATTCATGTCTTGATCAATTACTGACATGTTTCCCAGAACCATGCTCTTCCTTTCTCACTCCACATGTATAATAAATTCCCTTGTTTTTACTATGAGCAAATAAAGCTCTAATAATCCCTATCTTGCTCTTTTGTACAGTGCCTGCAGGAGTCAGTACATTTTTTTTTATGAATGTATAAATTAAATATGTTTTGTCATGCAAAGGAATTAATAAACATCAAACCCTGAACTGTAGTCTGGATATACTCTAAACTGTTCAAGTGGTGAAGCCTGGAAGACCCATACAAGCAGTAATGTATATTTGCTCACGCAAGATGACTTATTGTTCCCTTTTTCTCGTGTCAAGTCAGAATCAGAATCTTTACATAGACTGGAGGAATCCGATGAGCTATGTAGCTCTTTTTCACAGACTTCCAGTTCTGGGGCGTAACATTTACACCAAAGTCATCATGAACCCAAGGCCGCATTCCTTGGGTTAAAATCATACTTTTTCCCCCATTTAGTTTTATTTCACTTACCAGCCAATCCACTCCCAGGTTCTGTTTTTGCACGCCGTGTGGGTGAGAGCAGCTTCCCACAGGTTTGGCAGGTGGCTCCCCACCTGCGAGTCCGGAGTGAGGTTGGAGGCCGACTGGAAGCCCTCGTCGTCAGAGAGGTCATACGCACTTGGAACCTACAGCACACGCAGCATGGTGAAGTATGTGATGCCGAAATCAAGGTGAAATTCGCCACCAGGCAGACTATATCTACTTGGGGTTGCGGTACACAGACAGGTTACTCTATTTGGGCCTGTAAACGGATTCGTATTCCACAACAAAATATCTTGTCGTCACGAAAGACATACTGCATATTTGAATCCAGTCTTATATGCTATGGTTTGTATTATTTGCATAATAACTCCAATTATTTACCCAGGAAAGCCTGAGTTGTAATACTATTTGTCAAGAGGTTGCTGCAATGAGATGCGTGTCCATTACCATTAATGAGTGACGCGAGTAGAAAACCATGCAACGAAATTCATATTCTTAGGTTTTTTCGGTAAAGTGATGTAGGTAAAACATCAAAATTAATAAAAAAAAAATCACGACGTTTCGGAGGCAACACAAGTCTCCGTCATCAGGTGGGACCGTCACAGCCAGATTAGCTGCATCAAGTGAGGCAATGATTCAAGATGCAACCCCTTAAAAGCAAGTTGAGGGGGGAGGAGAGGGGGGGGCTCATCAGAATGTGGTAGCCAATGAATGGAACGTATCGGGAGGGAGGGGGGCGGGGCTCAAAGACGGCACGGAGTGCCACGTACTGCGTTGGGCGCACGCCGTCGCCCATCCTTTTGGCCCCGCCCCCCTCCCCCTCCCGATGCGTTGTACGTGGCATTCCGTGCCGTCTTTGAGCCCCGCCCCCCTCCCCCCCGATACGTTCCATTCATTGGCTACCACATTCTGATGAGCTCCCCCCCCTCTCCTCCCCCCTCAACTTGCTTTTAAGGGATTACATCTTGAATCATTGCCTCACTTGATGCAGCTAATCTGGCTGTGACGGTCCCACCTGATGACGGAGACTTGTGTTGCCTCCGAAACATCGTGATCTTTATTTTATTTCATTTTTATTAATTTTGATGTTTTACCTACGTGACTTTACCGAAAAAACCTAAGAATATGAATCCTTGCAGTCACGAAAGCTTCAAATCTAGAATTCATGCAACGAAAGCTAAAAACATTTTAATAACTTTTTATAATAGCAGTATATTCACCTTGATGGACAAGCCAGTAATATCCACATTGTCAGGGATGGATGGCAGATCAAGCTTGATGTCCATGTCCATTGTTTTAGTATGAACCAGTGCCCCAAACAAGGACAGATGTGTCTGCTTCTCGTACTCATTACAGACTAGCGTGTTCTGTTTAAACAACCCTGTTCCTGCGAGACCACTTCCAGGAGTGGATGTGAAAAGCTGCATGTTCCTCTCGATTTCATCTTCGAACAGAGGATCTCTCAACGTGTTTTGCGCAAAGCAATCAGCTTCAAAGTAGTTGAGGTCACAGCACTGATACCCCTTGAACCTGCACACTCTGCTGGGCGCAGCGTCATCTCCGTAACGCTTTGGAACGATTCCGCCGCTGCGGAGCGCGCCTCCCGAGTCGACGAGCTCCAGGAGAAACACCACGGCCGCGCTGACGCCATCGTCCGCCAGGTCTTCCAGCTGCTGCCCGAGTTCTTCGAGGCTGTCGGCTTCGCCGCCTCTTCCTCTCACCCGCATGTCAAAGGACACCATGAGCAACCTGGTCTTCACGGTTGGCGAGCGCTCCTCCGATGCCACCGTCTCCTGGCGCGGTCCTCCTTCGCCGCTCAAGACGTTCCTGAACAAAGCGGTGTACGCCGACTTTTTCAACTTCGACTTCATGGCTTCCCAGTTGGGCATCGTTCTTTCGGTGAGGGGCCTCCTGAAGTTTGCCACCATGTGCGCCGTGCACAGGTCTTCGAAAAGTTGCGGGACGCTCATCGTGTCGCGCGAGGACCCTTGACATATACAACGCAACACAAAACACCCGTTAATACATCCGAACGGCACAATATAACGATGTAAACTCAACTCATCAACAAGCACTGGATGTCCCCCCTAATGACTTGTATTCCTGGATCGTTCATCCCGTTTTAATATTGACATCTCTTATAAATAAGACAGTCCTGCCCCACCATTGAAAAAAAAAATTAATGGATAGTAAGTTGACATTTTTGCCACAATATACTCGAGTCTGTACGTATAACAATAAACGTCCTAAAATAATAAAAAAAAATGTGATGGTGAGCTGTAAGACTCAAGTCAGTGCGCTGCCAGTGATATCATTGATCATAAACCTGGCTCTCGTCAGCTTTGAGACTGATGGCTGTGGTGATTAAGGAAGCTACATTTAACGAAGTGATTTTATTTTATTTTATACCTACGTGACTTTACCGAAGGAACCAAAGAGTATTAACGAAGTGATGTCAGTGATGACTGTGGCTAGGGTTCTTCGGCTACTATAAATTCCCTAACATGATCATCCACTCCGATGAGCCATCAGGTGTGGCCAGGTTACCTCTGAAAAATAGCTCTCGTGTGTGGTTGATGTGTGCCAGGCTGATAACATAATTAAGTGTGGGGGACACACAACAGCTCCATGGGCATGTTACAACAGCGATCTGTGTCGACTTACCGCGTGCAGATCTTCTGTACGGGCACTCCATTGTGTTCCAACTCTCTGCGTACACAGTCTCGTTTGTGTTAAATGCTCAACACTTTGTGACGTCCTGTGTTTGTGTTATACATTGTGTACGAAAGTAAACACCGTCTGTATTGTCCCCAATGTGTGTTATATCAACATAGTCTGTGTTACTCATTAACCATAATCGTTTGTGTTAAATGCTCAACACTTTGTGACGTCCTATGTTTGTGTTATACATTGTGTGCGATAGTAAACACCGTGTGTACTGTTCACAATGTGTGCTATATCAACATAGTCTGTGTTACACATTACCCACCGTTTCTGTGTTAAATGCACTGTTTAACACACTGTTTAACACACAATGTGTAGAATATTTGCGTTTCGCACTAAACATGTACGCGATAGTTAACCATTGTGCGGTAAACGCAGAACACACAACGTGTGTTAGCATTCAGTAAACCACCTGCATACAGCCGCTGTGGATTCGTGTTAATGAAACTGTATATGCGTTAAACGCGTCGTGCATTTTAAATGAAACAAACAGAATGTAAGCACTGTAGTCGATAGTGGAATACGTACCTCTTAAGTCAGCACAATGTACGAGGAGTTTGCGTGGCGGTCGCTGTCAATGTAAACCTCCCACGCGTTCGACAGAGAACACGCCGAGATGTCGACTCCCTGCCTCCTCCACGCGTCTGTGCAGATTCAACATCGCTGCTGAACGACTCAAAACGTCGTCTTCGTCGTCGCTGTTTTACTTCGAAGGGCTCGGAGCGAGAAGTGGAATGCGAACCGGGATCGCCCGCAGCCTGCGCTAGGCCGCAAACGCCGCCAGAGCTGTGGGCGGCCTCACCCCGCACACCCCCCTCAGCTAAATTAACAACAACAACCACGATGATATCGACTGTGCACGGTACTGTCGCTACGATTACAACAATCGTAGCTCTTTAACACCCCCCCCCACACACACAGACCCCGGTGCGCTTCGGGGCTGAGGGTGACCCGCTCCTGCCGCCTCCTCCGCCGCCGTCGAGCGAGAGTCAAAACCGGCTCCGGTGCGGAGACGAACCTCGTTCATTGATCATCGTCTCGCGAACGTGGAAGCGGCGTTATCCCTCAGAATTCCGAGTGTCTTTGCGTCAGTAAGATGCCGGCATCGCCCTGCAGGGATCTCCCTTGAGGCTGGAGCAGCTTCGCGTTACCGCGGCGACTTCTGCCACAGCAAAGGCCTCACGCATGAGGCGCAGAAGGGCGCTTGCTTGAACACTTGAACACACGCTTCTGGATAATATTGGTCTGTAAAGACGTGTTCTATGTTTGTTTCTTTGTGTATGTGCAGACACAGGACGGAGATGTCAGATCGAGATACCCGCCAGGTATTTGCGCGCTCTGAGTTTATGCATCTCACCACCCCCATCACCACCACACTGGACTGGGCGAATGAGAGTTTGTTACTCTGTACGGAATTTATTTTACCAAAAAAAATTTTGAGCGCATAACATTTGTGAAAAGTTACTATTCAACGAAGTGCTGCTTTCGCGTGATTTTTAAATGTTAGTAAAAAAATGTAAATTTAAGTTTGGGAAATATTACACCACCGGTTTACGACAATCAGATTTGCCACCCGAATTTACGACGGCTATACGAGGCCACGGGCGATCTGCTTTACGGCATAGACCCCCCCTCAAATATACGTCACAAAGCTCTGCCCCCCTCCAAAAAAAAATGAAACATGCTTCAAATAGCTTTAAACTATTGTCATTGTAGTGCGTATTTAATGTGGCAATGCACTCTGATGTTGTAGGAGAAAACATTTATTATAAAGTATATTTAATTAAGTAGAACGTGTTGTCTATATTTATTTAAAGTTGCGCATTTTGATGTGACGTCACATTTCTCAACCCCCCCCCCTTCGTCACACATCGTCACAAATGTCTGACCCGCCCCCTAGGTGCGTGACGTCATTTATGGACTGCCCCAAAGTGTCTTTAGCCGTTTAATAATTATAAGTCCACGAGGAAAGCGTGTAGTCTGCCAATCTTCTAATTGGCCCTTTGCACAGACATTAGGGGGCCCTTTAACACGTCGGCTTTCGCGACCAATATCCATCATGAAGCTGGTTGTAATTACTGGCGAAACGTCGTTCTCAGATTCTAAATGTTGTGGATTTGCTCTCCAACACACCGGTTAGTGCTGTACTAGTAACGCATCGGCATGTTCTGTTTACGTGGTAAACCTTTATAATTGGCTGTGTCGGGTGGTGGCGGGTTTAACGACACATATTTACGCGATCTAACTGAAAAAATAACCAAAAAAACCTATATTATGGATTCGGGCCCTTCCCTCGCAAGTTCCAGTGTTGCCAACTTCTTACAGAGGAAAGTCGCTAGATGTCGCTAGATAGCACTGAAGTCATAAAATACACGCGCATTCGGCGAGAAATGTGGCCTTAAAAGCGAAAAATGTATAATTGGCAACGTTTCGGACATTGACCCTGATTAATAGCACACGCATTGCCTGTGCACCACTATCAGCGCAGCATTACCAAATAATTTTAAGTGAAGTCTTAAGTAGATAATTCACCAAGTATGAAACATTGTCGGAGGATACTTGAACATTTTGTTGCAAAATAAACCCAAAAACTCGCCAAATTTAGCGACACAATCGTCAAGTTTTGCAACAGTTCTGCCCACTACTCAAAAGCCCTGACCTCATCCCGAATCGTGAGTCCAGGACATCGTGAACCAGGACCAATTTCTGATTATTGTGTTTTCTGATACAGTTGCTCCTGGACACCGGGACATTCTTCGCGAATCTGGGACAAACCAGGAGGAGGTTTGATCTTCAGTGGCTCCTGGCCTTCGTACTCCGTACATGGTGGATTGAGAGACGATGTCAGGGAAGGAATCACTCGAGTGGTCACCACACGAAGATGATGGCCGTGTTTGGACATGTACGATTACAATATGTTGGCATACATGTGACATGATACCTCTATATATGCGAGATTAAACGGGTATGTAATATTCTATCGATCATCGAAATGAAAACTTGCCTGGGGTGCGACAAAATTTCCCCCTGGATGCAAGATCAATGTGCTGATGGTAGAGACATGTACAGTATGTACATGTACAGGTCTTTGTCAATCCACTGCTGGATGAGGGCCGCCCGATGCCGTGCAGATCGTGGAGGTTGTTTGACCATCGCCACGCTGTCGAGTGCAGGTTGGTGAAGGTGTGGTGCTCACACGTGGGAGCATAGAAGTATAGTACAGCAAAACAATGCATTGACATGCATTACACTTTAGTATTACAAATGTGGAACATCTAGTTTGCAAGTACCGTATGCTTAACTTACTTTTTTTTTACGCAGTTGCTGATCGCCGGGCAAAAGGTGGGGGGGGGGGGGAATTTCAAAGTCGCGCAATGCGAGGGAATAAGTGTTTTGATCTGCAGTGTTAGTGATCGAACGCAGTGTGGGTGCAATGAAACGGAAACTGGTAGAGGTGCACTCGTCTAAATGTCCCCCAGATAGCGACCACAACCACCCTCAACATCCACCTCTCTAGCAGACCTCACCAGCCGGCGGCAAAGACAGCGCAAGCAAGATGAGTCACAGCCCCGTCTATTCATGCCTTCTGGTCTTTATTTTATACAGTATGTCGTAATTTTTACTAATGTATAAACAGTCCGTAGGCATGAGCCCTCCAAATGATCTACATTTGAAGCAATTGCTCCATTACCACATATACAAATTAGCACAGACTACCTGGTTAGGTCATCATGGGCTCACAGCATTCCCACTTCTCACCACAAAGCACTTATTACGATGCTATGCATATGGATAGTACACGTCACTTTTACACACAAATAGAAAATGTTGTTTAATTGCCACGCACAAAATGGGGAAAAATAAACACCGTAATTCCAATACAAATCAAAACATTTCTTTCGTAAGCTGTGTCACCCTTGTAGGTCACTGCATAATGAATGACCACTGCCAATCTTAGAATCGTCCAAAAATGAACCAGTTGTTGGGCGAGACCAGATAATGATGCAATTGTAAATACCTCAATTAGGCATAAACGTCTGCAATTAAGAAAACCAAACCAAGCACCTGAAAGCAATTTGTAAAAACAAACATCAGCACATCTTGCAGTTTTTGTTGTATACTGTATGTAAAATGTAAAAAAATAATTCCAAAGCTTTGCAAAGGCAGTGTAACGATGAGGATGTAAGAAGGCAGATTAATGAAATGCATTCGTGACACCCAGTCTCTTCAATACTTTTGGCTGCTGACCTACATCAGAGGGAGCCATGAAACTCTCCGCACTCGTCACTGATAATACTTTTGTATTTGCGTTTTTGTATTCTCTGTTGTGTATATTACATACACATATTGCCTCAAATGTGTTGTTTGTGAACATATTTGCCTGCAGTAACTTCCCCGCCGAGTATTTATCTCAAATTCTCCGTTCGAGCGCCTCCAAATGTGCTGCGTGGGAAGAGGCGCGCGTGTTGAGACGAAATGACGACTGTGTCAAATGTTGCCTCCCCACAGTGGCGACTGGGGTATCGCACCGCTGGACGGACACGTTGGGGGGAATCTCGGTGCGTTGTTTCTTGCAGTCTCCAAACTTATCTCCACCAGCTGTGTGCAGGGTAGACACATAACGTAGCCTTCGCTCAGGCATAACTCCGGGAAAGTTGACAATGAAGTTGTGCTGTATCAATGTAATGTCTTTACAGTTTGATGATTAATGTTGTCGGACGTGCTTCAACATTACCATGCTAATTATGGCAACAAGTACACTAGGCCGGATGCTTTGGGGAAATAGCTCTTCCTTTCAAAAGAGAGTAAGGACCGTTGCCTAATACATCATACTATAAATTACATTTGTCTGTCATTAACGCTACATACGCCAGACGATAATTTGAGTCCTGCTGGATGAAGGCCTCGCCACGACGTGTTGATCATGCGGCTTGTTTGAACCATACTTCACCATGCTGGTCAGTGCGGGTTTGGTGGATGTGGGACCAGAACGAATTCAGTTATCACTTCCTCACTGGTGTTAGCCGTGGCCAGGAATCTCGGGTTTCCAGGTTTTTCGGGCAGTGCATAAATTGCGATGCCTCTGCTCCGTCCCCAATGTAATTAAAAGGCAGGGTTGATGCTGAATATGGCAATACTTTTTTCACCACTGCCAAAGCATTCTTTTGTCTACTTCCATGCTAACGATGGTTAGTTTATGGAGTCATTTGTTACGCCATTCTAAGTATTCCACTCGCTTTAATTGCCCTGTGATGTCCCAGTGAAGCAATCAACAGCAGCCTCCTCTCGTCAATTCTCCAACAGCGTTAATGTCAGCGTAAGTAGCCCCGCTGTGTGATATTGCTTCTCTTATTACTCCGCACAGCAGCTTCACTTTGGTTTTGCCCACGGCTGTTTGGAGATTGGGAATGCGTGCGTGCTGCGGGGAAATTAAAGGGGAATTTTTTTTACCGATACAGTCTGCTTCATGGGAATCCAGTTTGCATCCCAAATCCTGTATTTTTGTGGCCCTAAAACACATCCCGTGGTACAAATTATAAAACAGCACGTTGTACAAAACGCATGCGTCTCAAGCACTCGCGTTAACGAGAAAAAAGTGTCGACAAAATAGGTTCCAGTTTAAAACAATTACTTCTATAATTCACAGTATAAGGTTTCGACTAAAGCCAGAAAGCGTCCATAAGCCCTCGCTGCAGCTCATTAAAAATACGGCAGTCAAAGAGTAATCCTGGTCAGACATCGGAGGGATAGATTTACTCCGAAAAAGATAAATAAAGTCAACATTTAGATCGGCAGGTCTTTTCTCCTCCGATAATCAGCTGTTGCCCATCACCCTAAGCCACATGATGCACAAGGGCAATTGTTTCCGGCAATAGTCACTGGTAATGCTTTTACAATGAGCAACTGTGGCAAGCTGATGAAAGCAAATACAAATTAGTTATATCCGGCAATTAAAACATCGTTAAAAAGTGAGTTGAGTTGAACAGTGGTCTTGGGCAGTCATGCGACCTCTGATCTCTATGATTTTGGTTGGACATTGCGCCTACTAGGATGAGCAGCGATCCTATTTGTCCAGATGTGAGCGACTCAGTTTTCTTTACAACAGAATATCGGGCAGTAACCATGAACAGTAATTTTTTTCCCAACAGTATATCGTGGCCTTATCTCGTAACCCCATCTCGTAACCCCGTGATTCCTTGCAGAATAACCAACTCTCGACCATGCAGCAGACACAATTTCTGCACGAGGTTTGTTTTGGTTCCGACCAAATTCCGACAACGTAAACCAAGAGCCTAGCCTGCCAGCGGCACCCACTCCATTGATTAAATAACTCGGTCCTACCTCAACCAATTACACTTAACATCAGTAGAAAAAAAATACTATTGGCAGAGTCACACAAAGAGTCTAAACCCGCAAACGTTACATGGGTGAATGAGCGGATTCTTATGTCCGGTGCAAAAAATTAATCCACGCAAGAAGAGGGGATTTCCTTTTTTTAAGCCTCTAAAATGCGACTCTCCGAGCTGGTGTTTGACAAATAACAAAAGGCACGCGAGCAGAGGGGCACGCATATCACGATGCATCCAAGTGACTCCCAGGCACCGGCTATGTCTACTCTGCCCAGATTTACAGCAAAGAGAAATGTACTCGGCTGATTAAACGATTTCAAATAAAGTTAAAAGGCTACTTAATCCCTACCCAGAACCTGGGATATGGTTTTGCATGTGCAATTTTACCGAGATGCTCCGAGGAGTTGTCAGTAATTTACATTTTAACACTGCAGTTGGCCATCGCGATGATGTCGGTGTAAAAACCGCTATATGTTCACCGTTCGAAGCATCACTTTGAAGCCTCAACACTGAATACTTCAACGAAAGTCTTATTGTTTAAACGTGCCCTGCAGCATAACAAGCAAATTAAAATCTAAGCAAGAACATAACATCTGCTGTCTGAAAGCAACTCACACTGCAGCGGTAATACAAAATCGCGAGTCCGGTTGCGAGTTCATAGCACTGCCACTCACATTGGGAAACGCATCCATCATTGGCACTAAACAGTGATGCATGTGCAGCTGTGCAAGCACAAACTCTCCCTTCTCTCACGCATCGACAGTCCCAGTCGTAACCACGCAGAGATCTTCAGTAATTACAGAAGGTGCTTTTGCTGGTCGTTGCTCCGCTCGGTCTAACAAAGGCAAGAGACTCAACCGCCCGACGTCAGGATCCTCGTGTCCTTGCCACTACTGCTTGATGGCGCTGGGGATCCTGTCCGAAGCCGGGACTCTCCAAGGCCCGGGTCGGCCCACGTGCTTGCGAGGCAGTGTTGCGTTGGATGCCGGCTGCACGGCCGCCGGTTTGGGCGGCGCGCTTGACGGCTCCGCGTTCGAATCGTCCACCGCCTCGCGTGAAGGCGATGCTGCTGCTGCTGCTGCCACCACCTCCTCCTCCTTATGCCCCCCGACTTCTACTGGGACGGTGGCGTCCGCGGCTGCCGCCATCGTTTCACCTGCCCTGGGAGGAGGAGGGGGCGGCTTGTCCCGGTTTCCTCCGGAGTTGTTGGAGCCGTCTCCCTCGTCTCCCGCAACCCCAGTGGGGCTCACGGCTCCGTCGGCCTCCGGCGGCGGTAACTGCCGTCGGCTCGTCTCCTCGGTTTGTTCGGCGGCCGCCGCGTCGGAGGCGGTGCCAAGGAGGGAGCGTCCCCCCGGCGAGCCGGGGTGAAAGTCCGAGCGGGCGGCGTCGGCTTCCCGCCCATCAGGGCGCTCGGCGTACCCAGCGTCCGCACCGCTCCGCTGCTCCGCCGGGGGAAGCGCGACGCGGCTCGGGCTCGCGATCGCGTCCGCTCGATTCGGCTCGGCATCGCTCTCTCGTGCTGAAGTGACGTCGGCCTCGGCCGGGGGTTTGTGACCGGTGACGACGGGCAGTGCGGAGGGCGCGGCAATGTCCGCGGGGCGGCCGGTCACATCCGGTACTCGCGGGGAACTTGCAGGCGGCGTCGTGGCGGAGCCGTCGACCCCACCATCTGCCGCTGCGTGGGGAGGAAAGGAATGGTAGGAGGAGAAGCACGGCTCAGTCTGTCGGCGTGTCGTGTTACGCTCGCGAGCGTCGCTCTCGTGCTACGGAGCACGGTCCTACATGCTCTCGCAATGGCATCGATTTCTGCGAGGGCGACGCTGCTCGGAGGCTTCCGTGAAGCTCACGCCGGCATGCGTTGATATTGATATTATTGACTATGGGGAGCAGGCCTGTTCAATCCCCCACTGCAGCTAAGGTTTAATTTGCCTAAGCTCGTCAATGCAAGCGTGAACGCAGTGGCAGCGGAACGAGAAATATCGAGAGCCACAAACTTTAAAGTGATAAATGCTTGTACGGGATTTACTTAGGATATTTAGTGGCCAATCAGACAAGACATTATCAGGGGGCAGTATTTTTACTTAGGGGGCACATGCCTGGGCTGAAGTAGTACACGCTCTGCTGCTTCCTTTTATCTGCAATAATGTGGGATTTCGGGAGAAGGCTCAAAGGATACGAATATTTGCAGATTAAGAAAAGACCGCTTTGTAATTTTAGGTCAGCGTTCGTGAATGGGCGGCTGTGCATTACGCGGGTCGTGCCGTCACAGCATCGGCGGGGCAGCGGCGCTCTGCTGAGAAAGGAAGCAGAGAGAGGTGGCTAATGTCTACAAGCAAAGCAGACAGCAGCCGCCACCGAGGGCCGAAGAAGAGAAAACGCAGCCAGAGAACGGGAAACCAATGCCTCCCCCACCACACCACTGCTCCCAGAAGACACCACACACCCTGGGCAGCCACACTCGGTCAAAGTGACGATTTACCGTAATTTACGTTGTCGGACCCAATTCAGGCCGTGAGAATGTCTAAATCGCCAAGGAAGTGAAATAATCATTGCACAAAGTCGGGCGGAAGGCCTTTTGTCCACATATGAGATGGTGTTTGGCTTACTTTCGCAAGTGATATTTGGCTTAATTCTTGAGCCCTGTAGTGTAATCAGTGAAATTATATATATTACCACCAGACATGTTCACTGATGCAATAAAGATCTCCTAACCTTCGCCATCTCTCAAACACTTTTGTACACAACGTGATTTAATCATTCCATCTCCATGGTGAACGTTCTCTTAGGCTTGTTCCCTCCTTTGATAACCACTCTATATCAGTAGCCTCAACCGCCAGTCATCATCACTTCTCGTGACATGCCCTGCTCAAACCCGCTTTTATGAACAGTCAATACAGGAGCTCTAACGTCCTCGTGTTCTCTTATCCATGTATTCCTCTTCCTGGCTCACAATATAATTAGAAGCGTGTATCTCTTCAAGCTTCTTTGCACGCTAGCGAGGCTTTTGTAAAATTTGCTTTGTCAATGTCCATGTTTCTGTTCTCTACGTTATAGCAGGAATTGATATACAGGTTACAATAGTTAACAATAGGGCAATAGGTGCATAATATTTTCTACCAGTTTAACTTTTGGACAATTACACATACAACTACACACACACACGAACATCTACACACACAAGGCATACAGCAAGGAGGCATGTAACAATTCACCATCCCACCCGTAGATGGATTGTCATAATTTGAGGTCTCGATTCGATCCAAGAACTTTACTGTTTGGTTCATTTTCACCGTCTCGTTTGTTCCGTGGCTCGATTATTCCGTCGTCTCATTTGTGAGTGGTTACATCACAGGAGGAGTTCGCTCTGTCATTCTAATTGCAATTATTCGGCATCTTAAACAGATGATTCTTAGTTGCAGAAATGGGAGCATGGAGCATGAATGCAAGAATGTTATTCTTGGCGATGAATCGATGAATTGTTACATGTCTTAACAGCAAGGAGAGAGTTAAGTGTGGGAAGACCTTACAGCCCCTGTGCCCACCATCGCTAAAGCCACCAGAGGACTGCGCTTGTAAGAGGAGGGCTCTCGGTCATTACCTTCACTCACTGGTTAGGCTGTCACACCCTACAACACTGCCTGCAATCAGAACACACGTGGTTACTTCACAGCATGAGGGGAGGGGGGGGGCTGCCAGGAAAGAGGTTAGGGGGTTAATACGAGCACGCGTGCGCAGTTGTGAGCGGAGCGAAACACAAAGAACACGCCAAAAAAAATGTCATCCAGGATTTGAAAATTCCCCACGCCAGAGGTGGCACCAGTCGTTTAATGCTGAGCAAGTCTTTGCTAACGTCAGCACTAAGCAATTGGCTTCTGGGCACACGTGGCAAAGAGAAATTTGCAAACGCCCCCGAGCGGAATTTTCTGAGCCTAACTGGGTCGCGAGAAGTAAAAACACTGGGCAGGCGGGGGCAGCTAAACAGCGGCTGGGGGTAAGCGGCCCTTCACAGCAGGCTCGACGCTAGCGGCGCACGTCCTAACAACACGCGCGTTCGGCGAGACGTTGCCACCTTCGTTGGCTTTTGGAAAAGACGTCTTCAGGCATTTTAAGCGACCGGCATTAGTAGTCACAGCACTCCCAAATCTCAACCTTTGCCTCTGATAAATTTTGTCTCGTGAGTTTAAAAAAAAATCCTTATTCACTGCCTACAGCAGTAATTGCACCTCCAGTCTTTGCAAACGTCCCTTCGTGCAGCTTCTCACACGATCCCAATCCACCGTTCAACTGCAACTCAGCACGAGGCTGGGTCGCGGAGGACACGGTAACATTTGAATGCTATAGTTTTGTAACTGCTCGCAATGACCTCGCAACGTTTCTCACGAAGACCGTTTGTGAGAACAGCAGCGTGCGTTGGGTTTTAGGAGTGCTGTGCTAAGCGTAGAAGCACCATGCAGGCCGGAGGTCAAGTGCAATAGTGCTCTAAAGATGGATAGAAGCGGTCGTTTGAGGGTGAGCAGAGGCAGAGGAGGGAGGTTACACACCGTGTCCTTTGGAAGGCCCAATAAGAAGAAGTATGGGGAGCCATGCCTGTCATGTTTCATGCACATGGAGAGGCTGGAGGGAGCAACTCCTGGGAGGGGAGGCACAACGTGACGCTCGTGCTTTGCGGCAAAACGGATCCGCAACATGCGTGCCACGTGCAAGCAGGGCATCTCAAACGCACGCACAGGCATGCACGCTGAACACCACGCGCGTACTCGTACAACAGGCTTGGACTCGCACATACAGACACACAGACACAATGCAGGCACACACACTTGCACTCATAAGAACAACACAGGTTCAAGTACGTACTCGCACACTGACAACTGACTCGCACACACGCAGATACACACAACAACGCAAGGTCTCGCACATGCATGCACACAGACACACAGATACACGCAACACGAGCTCATGCAAACCCTTATAATAACACAGGCTCATGCACACACACGCACATGCACCAGCTCACTAGCAGACTCACAGACAGGTTCGGGCGCACATAATCACGCACGCGTGCTCAAACAATAAAGCACGCACACACACATCCACAAGCTGACACACACATGACCCCGCAGCGCACCATAGCACATGCATTATTAAAGCCAACACCCATGCGTGAAAACGACCACGGAGCATAGAGAGAGCTTTCAACGGATATTCCCGCTACTCAGGATCGCATGCAGCACAGCGAGATGAGTCAGAACCAATCCCCATGCAGCATCATTCACCCCCAGGAGGAGAGGCATGCACGTCAGAGTGAAGCACAGCGCGGTGTTTGTGATTTCTCTGCACACTTCACAAGGGCTTCTCCAGCCTCCAAATCCCTCCAACCCCTGAATCCAGGCAGCATCGGTAACAAAAACCACTCGATCCTTCGCTAACCACGAGATCAAGATGTGTAACCAATGAGAAACCTGGAACTACCAGCGCAGATGTCGCCTTGGGTTATGAATGAGTACTGGACAGATGACGAACACGGAATAACTGGCGATGGAACGGCACGTCATGTTCCACTGGCAACGGTGGAACATGACGTGGGGATGGCACGAAGACGAAACCCTGACGACCCTTCGACCGGTTGCACAGATCTGCCAGGTGAGCCGCTCGCCACTCGGTGTGACCATGTGTCTCTTGAGAGTTGGCAGCTCGCATCCCCTTCCGGCCCGCGCAGGTGCTTCCCGCGGTGGCGGGAATCCACCACGGACGTCGGTTTGGCGACATCCGCCAGATGAGCCGCACGCTTGTGTGCACGTACGCATCCGTCCACGACCCTCAGGCCCCACCTGCCCCCCACCCCGACTCCCTTCTCCGGCCCTCTCCCCACCGGACCGGGCGTAGCGGACGGCGCAGGGCGACTCTGCCGCGACCTACCGTGGTCGGGGACGTGCCCCGAGCCGTGGCGCAGGAGCAGGCGCACGGCGCCGCCGCTGCCGCGGATGAGATCGATGGCGCGTGCATGCGTCATGTCCGAGGTGCTCTCCCCACCGATCTCCACAATCTGGTCTCCGACCTACGCGAGCGAGCGTATGTGTGTGCGTGCGTGCAGGTAGGTGGGTGGCCGTGCAAGACGGCACGGAGAACACGGGCTTTATTGAGTGTCAGTGTGTGGGTGGGTGTGAGTGTTGGTGTGCGTGAGTAGGTGTGTGAGTGTGTGCGAGTTTTGGTGTGTGAGTGGGCGTGAGTGATTGCTGGTGTGCGAGTGGCTGTGAGTGTGAGCGTGTGTGTGTGTTGGTGTGTGAAAGCGTGCGAGTGTGTTCATTCTGGGGGTGCGGGGGGACGGTGCAGCAGCCCACGTGTGTGCTGACCTGCATCTGTGAGGATGTGGCGGCCGGGCCCCCCTCCACCACACGCAGTACGTACAGCTCCATCCCGTACTCGCGCCCCCCGCGGATGCTGAACCCAAATCCCCTCTCGCCCTTCTCCAGCACCGCCTCGTACAGAGCCCTCTGCGCACACGTCAAATGTAAACACCGCCTCTTTCCAGAGCTAAATCCTCCGAGGGCGACGGTTTCCCAAGTGTGGAATAACATGTGAGCGACTGCGACTGTACGTGGGCGAGTATGTGAACGCCCACTTGTGGGTGAGTGCACGGTCATGAGTACAGGCACGCGTGTGTGTGTGTGTATGCATGTGTATGCGTATACTGCTGTGCAACGGCGACCCGAGTTCGATTCCTGCTCATGCCCAATACTAGTGACGATTATCTGAACCAGTCCTGGGCCTCCCTTAAGTCGACTCAACCTCGAATGAGTATCTGGTTCAGTATGTAAACATCGCCACTCGGGAGAGAAAGGCGGCCAGGCGTGGTGCTGGCCACCCACTTCCTCGTGTGTCGTGCCGGCCTTCATGGGTGCTCGCTAGCAACACTTGCCTCAAAAGTCTGTTCAGGCTATATTTGTATTCTGTATGCATGTGTGAGCGAGCGTATAAACAAGCAGGTGTGTTTGTGTGTGAGGTTACACACAACACTCCTGTGCAGGGGAATTCAGGTGGAGGTGGGTGAGCGGACGAGCATCTGCAAGGCTCCTGGCTCAACTCTGCATGGTTTACGAGATCCGCCGAGGTCAGGCGCATTCGGGGTGCATTTTTCGTACCTGCGGCGTCTTGTTCACGGGTATCTCCTGTCTCCTGTGTATATCGATGTTGGCAGAGCTGCAACATAATGGAGAAAACATCTTGCGTGCTGACAAACGTCAGGAATGTGCTTCATCCTGCATGGCCATGATGCACGTTCGTCGCCAGACAAAAAAATGAAGGGAGTGCCCTCGAAGCGTTGTACCGATGCAAAAAAATATAACACACTCGCAATGATAACCATGATCTGGCCATACTTAACAATTATAATTTAGTACGTTTGGTGTTTGCGCGCTGCACTGGACCCAGCAGCACAGAGGACGAGCCTAGCAGGCCCCTAGTCCGCTAGCCCACGGGCGCTTCCACTGCAGTGCCCACCTGGAGGTGATGGGCCCCGGGGTGCTGGGCTGGGAGGTGGTGTTTGGCGACGGGTTTCCACTGCTCTCTGCAGACGTAAAACAAACCGTCGCAGCGCGGATGGTCGCATTTCAATACAACGTCGACACAGCGATCGTTACGACAGTCGTGTAAGTACATTGACGAGTGGCGAGGTCTTAACTCGGCGAAGCTTCATCGAGTCAAGAGACTCTTTTCTTCAGGCGGGTGCCGATAAGTTGGGATTGGTTGGGAAATTGTGCGAAGCGTTTGGCTTCGTTCGAGAGGACATCTGAGGAACCTGGGGAAAGCCCGCCGCACGCTGACGCACAATGACCCCCGTCGCGTAAAACGCGTGATTCCCCATCAGTCCACGCGTTACCTTTTTTTTCTGATTATTTTGGTAAAATCATAACTTAAAACGGAACAGCAAAACACTAACACATGGTGGATTGATTTTTGTATCAACCCAATTCACTGTCGGCAGCGCATGGCATTACAGGACCACTCTATTTACTGGGTGGCTGAGAGCCCCTATTGATGGTGCAACGAATTGTATCATTTATGCCAATTTGTCATTCCACTGCTGGATGAAGGCCTCCGCACTCACGTCGTCGGTCAAGGCGATTGTTTGACCATACTTCACCACCGCGGTGGTAGGTGCAGGTCGGTGAAGGGGGCCACCCAGGACTGGTTCAGTTACCACTCGGCACCGATATTAATCGCGGCCGGGAATAAAACTTGGATAACAAGCTTCATTGCGTATGGCGCAAACCACCGCACCATCGTGCGATATACGATGTAGGCTATGGCTGGGATAACTGTCGAGAATGGAGCCAGGGTTATTGTCAGGGTATGCTAGTTAATAGGACCGTGTTTCAGTGTCACGGAAAGCCACCCATTTAAATTCTACCACAGTATTTATTCTATTACTCTTGTATGCCGCACTGTATTTGCGACCTAGGTCTTACTTAAGAGACTTTTAGTCTAAATGGGCTGTCACCTAGAGTTTATTAAAGGTCTCCGTCTATAAATACCCTTTTAACATAATAGCATAGCAAGCAATTTATAGGGACAGTTATTGTGAGGGTCTGTATCAGTTCAAGTTTAATTTGAACGGTTTTCACTTCACCTCGACTGTCTTTCAGAGAGCTCTGCTAATAAATACGCATCTTACGGCTGAATGGATTTCCTGAACAAGATAAAAGTTTCCCGAAATACAATTGGCACTATTATTTTCATTAAGTGAGTGGCTGAGTGAGTGAGAAGAGGAGTGGGTGGGTAGGTGAATGAATGAGCAGATGTGTGAGTGGGTGGATGATTGAATGGGTGGATACGTGAGTAGGTATGTGGGTAGGTGAGTGGGCAGGTGTGTCATTGAGTAGATGTGTGAGTGAGTAGATGTGTGAGTGGTTGAGTGGGTGAGTAAGTGGGTTAGTGTGTGGATGAATGAGTGGGTGAGTGGTTGAGTGGGTGGATGAGTGAGCAGGTGGGTGTAGGTGGGAGGGGTTGGCAGTAAGAGAGAGAAGAGGAAGCTCTGACCGGGAGCCGGGAGGACGGCGAGCGTGACGGTGAGCCCTGCGTCGCGCACCAGCATCACGATATCGGCGTGCGACATGTCCAGGATGCAGCGCCTGTTAACCGCCACGATGCGGTCGCCCACGCGCAGCACGCCGCACCGCTCCGCGGGGCTGCCCGGCACCACGCGCCCGATCTTGTGCGGCAGAGCTGCACCGCGACACAAAGACAAAGATACCCCGACCGTATAGCCTTCACAGACTGTTGTGGCAAGTGCTTATTAGAGAGGACCTGTGAATGGCTGGCATGGCACATGAGGGGGTGGGTAGCCAGCCCCATGCCCGGCTGTCGTGTCTCCCTCGTGGCAATGTTGACCAACAACAGCAGCAACAGCTGCCCATTCACCACGAAGTGGCGGTGATTTCACCGCAGCACTTGTGCCAAGCTAGGTGCACTTTGAGGCCACATGAAGAGGCTTGCTGACAGGAGGTCACGTCCAGACCTAGGTGATGTGTTGACTGTTAACCAACATGTACACATGCATGCACGTGCTTACAAACACGCACTCGTATCGTATTTGAGTTAACGTACCTCTACGCAGAGCTACAACGCGACACGCGAACAACAACAACCGCCATTCGCCACTAAGTGGCGGTGACGTTACCACGACGCTTGTGCGTCGCTTGTTTTTGTGCGTGCGTCAGTTTTGTGATACGCGCGTGTGTGTGTATTGGCTGCACGTGGTCAATACAAGCAAAGGTGTATTCCGCGCTCGTACGTTTCACCCGTACAAGTTTTTACGTGCTCCGTGCACACGCTCACGTGCGCCCGTGTCGTTTACCATCGTACGCGCGAGCGTGGCGTTCGTACCGTTGGCCGGGCCGCCCTCGGGCCGCGCGAGCGACGACACGATGACGAAGCCGAACCCCTCGTGCTCCTGCCGTTGGACGGTGACGTCGCTGGGCGTGCACTCCAGCGACAGGCCCTGCACTTCCTGCGCGAGGCCCCGCGGGGGCTCCGGCGGTGACGAGCCGCCCGTCGGCTCCACCGGTGCCCCCGCAGCGCCGCCGTACACATGCAGGTTCGACAGCGACGGGGGCCCCAGGGGACCTGGAGGAACGTCGCATGGAGCGGAGAGGGATCGTCTTTGGGGGGGCCTCTGTAAGCGTTTGATCTCTGGCCTAGCGCGAGCTTGATTACGACCGTTATCATCGTGTTTGTCATGGTAATACAATACATGACTACACGTACATTTAGAGAGAACACCATTATATAAAGATGATATTGCTCATGACAATGATGACGATGCTGCTCAGCGGTGAGTGGGTTGCTATCGGTAGGTTACAAGTTCAAATCCTGATTGGCGGGTGACTCGGCCCATCATCTCCCCGAGGGTCAGTAAAGTGAGTTCCACTTTGTGGTTGTCTTATGGATAGACTCTCCCCTGTCATAGGAATGTGGAATGTCAACCACTTCTGGCAGGCTATAAACAGGTGGCGAGTCTTGCTTCAATGCTCATTTGAGCACTAAATCACTTTGGCTTTTGCAGTCAATAAGATGATGATTGCGCCGCCGCTGCTGCCGATGAGGATGACTCATGCTGATCACATCAATCAATCTTAATTTTACGTGCCAATATTGCCCTCAATAAAGCAGGCATCAGCACATTACAGCAGAACGGGAATGGGAATGGTACCGGGGGCATAGAGTAACAGGAATGAAAAAACAAAGCAACCCGTCCACGCCCTCAGCGACGAACACCGACTGAGCAAAGTACCGACGGTGAAGATGAAGACAACAAAGAACGATGAAGATGACAGACGATGAAGTCTACGGAAATTCCAACACATTCGTAGACACGACCACGGTGGTGCCGCCGCCCATCGACCCACCGGAGGGTGCGGGCGCGAGCGCCCTGCGCACGGTGAGGCTGACGTGCCCGTTGAGCGCCGCCTTCTGCATGAGCGCGATCACGTGCTGGTGCACGTGGCCCTCCACGGGCGAGCTGTCCACCGACAGCAGCTCGTCGCCGGGGCGCAGTCGCCCATCCACGTCGGCCGCTCCCCACGGCACCACCGCGCCCACGCGAATCTAGTGATGGGTGGGTGAGCGGGCGCGGAGAACGGATGAGTCGGCAAGCAAGGGGCAAATCGTACGGTGAAGAGAGAGAACGTTGACTTTGTCGTTCTGACTTCAAAAAACGTCACTCGATTATATTCTAGTGACGACGTTTCGTTCCGTTCTTTCGCTTACGAACCATTAATTCAGTGCTACATGCACCAGAAGGCCAAGTATATTTATCGACAGTTGGTAAATTTGAATCGTAACCATGAACTGTGACAAAATAATCATGGGAATGGGTGAATTGTGATCATTTCTGTGAAAGGACGTTCCTGCGAGCGGCTGCGTGACTCGTACGATTGTCACAGCAATGGGGCTGTAAGGTATCACAAGGTGATCCACCGCTTTCATTTGGAAATTTCGAAATTAAAGTTTCTTAGTAAAATTACAATATCATCGGGTAAAATATCAGAGAGCATCCATGTTTTAGAACGACTACAGAAACGAGAAAACACTAATACGGATTTGTATTTATATGGCGCGATGATGAAACGAGGGTGCGGACTGCGCCGTACCGGGTGCCCCGGCTCCTCCCCGCCCAGGATTCGGAATCCGAACCCGGTCTCCTGGCGCCGGAGGAACACGTCGATGTCCCGGAACTCCAGCGCTGCGGACAGAGACGCCGACAAGCCGTGAGCCGCGCGCGGCCGCAGCGCGTATCGGTGTTCTCTACCGGCAGCGCTCGTATCAAAAGCGTTCGCGTCGTTACCCGCGTCACCCCATTCGTCTCGACTCACTCGCACTCTCGCTGAGTTCTCGGGGACCCTCGGACGTCGCCGGTCCTGGGGGGCGCCCCTGCTGACCGAAACTCGGGGGGCCCTGCGGGGGTGGGGGGTAGAGCAGGGCGCGGCGCGGAGCGTTGGCGGTGTGCCCGGGGGGGCTTGTTCCCGTCCAGGGCGGGTACAGCGACGGGGGGCCCGGGCGGGCCGCAGGGTGGCCGCTCTCGCGGAAGCTCCCCGCGCTGTTCCGCCTCTCGAACTCCTGGTGGTAACGCAGCAACAACAACAAATGTAAGTCCACTGCTGGATGAGGGCCTCTTCACTCTGTGCGGTTCGTGGGGGTTAGTTGGCCATGCTAAGCTTAACGAGATTATGATGATGATGATGACGATGATAACAATGACAGGGCTGTGTGGACCCTGACCAAGATTCAATCTTATATCTTACAACCGGGAGCCCCTGCTGCTCCGCACATCATACGCAGTCTGAGCTCTTGCGCCTGTAAGAAATGCGGCCAGGTTACGTGTAACGTCATATACGGTACGTAATTGGACTGGGAGGAAAAAAGGCCACGAAAAAAACTCACCGATTGTTGGCTTCTGTTTGGGGAATGGTTCCCAGTGCCTGCAAGACAAAGTAACGGTGGTGATTAAGGAGCGTGCGTGCGATAGCTCCGCTCGCGTGCGGCCCAGGGGAACGGGGATCTGTGCAAGGGTGCGAGTGGCTGCCTGCCGCAGGCAACGTCGCGGGTAAACGGCGGCTCATTCTAATGAGCTCACGTGAATCACGCACGCACGCACGCACGCACGTACGTACGCACGGAGGGGCGATGCTTTCACAGAATGGGTGGGTGGTGTGGTAGAATGAGTTACGCTCTGTGTGCGCACGTGTGTGTGCGAGAGTTTGCATGTTTGTGTTGAAATCTTGTCACCATTGGACAACGGGACGATGGCTGATGCTGCTTCTACTGCTACTGCTGACGGTGGTGATTTTTGTATTGCTCACACTGCCACTGCTGCTAACGATGACGACAACTGCAATGATGCAAGTGATTATTAACGTTTACCCAGGAGAACCTCACTTAGTCTCAAGACTCTTTGACAGGAGAGCCCCACCAATTTGCACAGTAAGGGGGGTAATGTTGTCGTGTGTTATCACAATTGAGTGATTTCGCAGGGAAGTTTGGCCGATACCAGTCCCGTACGTTTTTGTATCTTTGGCAGGAACCTGGAGGAAACCCATGAAGCATGGGAGGGGGGGGGGATAACATACTAACTCCACAGATACAGGCGTCCAAATTGGAATGGCCCTTCTTGCGGAGAGGCGCAAGTGTTTCCACCGTGCCACCGTGCCGCTGCTGACGATGATCACAGCCGGATGAGCCTCCCAACTTGCCAACCGGCACCACCACCACAATCAGGTGCACAAGACACTGCCACCGTCGTGAGGGATCGCCGTTGCGCGTACCGGGACGCTGAACGACGAAGGGCACGGGGCTGCCCACGGGACAGTCCTTGAGCATCTGCACCACCTGCATGTGGCTCAGGCCCTGCACGTCGCGACCTCCGACCTGCAGGATGAGGTCGCCCTCGCGGAGGTCACGACCCCGCGCACGGTCCAGGATGTGCCGCACGCGCTGCCCGCCGGCGCCGTCTGCGATCGTGAAGCCGAACCCCGCAGGGCCCTGCGCGGGATGCAATGACCGCGTCTCCGGGTGAGTAACGCCATCACGATGTAATGAACCAAAGCCATTGAAAATAAAAAGCCTGTTGATTCTGTCACTTTTACACATAATGACTTGAAGTTTACTTGCCTAGTAATATGCTGAATGAGTTTCAAACTTGAATTCTTTAATTTGGCTGAAAATCTATACATCTCCTGACCGTATCGCCCTATTTCTAGCCCCACCACCACCCACCCGCTTGCCCGCCTGCCCGCCCGCCTGCCCCCCCGCGCACCTTCACGACTGTGGCGGTCAGCAGCTCGGGCTGCGAGGTCCCCGACGATGCCAGCGAGTCTCCGTCGTCGCGAGCATGTCCGTTCTCCGGCGCGTCACGTGCGCCCTGCGTTGCGGCGCTCGTCCACCAAGGCTGCTGCTGGGAGTGGACGGCGGTGCCGGAGTCCGGCGTGGAGTGCAACGACGGCAGTCCCGGTAGCGCCGCCACGGTCGGTGGGAGGCCCGGGTCAGCGAGCGGCCAGCCGTTGATGATCATCGGCTCCTTGCCCGAGACGGCGAACGCTGTCACCATGTGCGTGGCCGGGTCGTCGGGGTCGAATGGCAGAGGGTAGCCGCGGCAGAGGTCGAGGGTCACGCACTGACCAATGGGGATGCACTGGAAGATTCGCACGACGTCCACCTGGGAGTAGCCCAGGACGCAGGCGTCGTTCACGCTCACGATCACGTCACCTGCCGGGCGTCGCACCGACGGACGGGCGTTAATATAAAACTTTGACAGCGCAGCATTGTTCTCTGTGCTGGAGGGAGGCGATTCTGCAGTTGTTGATGCTGGTGCAGATGTTCGTGTGGCAGCAGGCGATGTGGGTGGTGGTGCTGTTCGTGATAATGGTGGTGGAAGTAGTGGAGTATCTGGTGTTGATGATGGAGGTGATGGTGGTTGTAATGGTGGTGGTGCTGGCTATAATTATGCTGGTGATGGTAAGTGGTGTGGTGGTGGTGGTGGTATTAATTAGAGGAGAGTAGTATGCAACGGTGGCTGCACTCGTGTTGATTACAGCAAGTGCGGCGGCAGTGCTGTTAAACGTGACGACAGCTGGTGTTGGTGATAAATGCTGCTATTCATTAAGCTAGAGCTGGTGGTGGTGACGGTGCTATCACGGGTGTCGATTGTAACAGAGAGGCGGTGGCGGCAGCGGTGGTGGTGGTCGTGTCGTGGCGTAGCCGGCCACCCGTTTCCAGCAGCTCACCGGTGCGCATGCGCCCGTCGAGCGCTGCGGGGCCACTGGGCACGAGGCTCTTGACCTGCAGGAACTCCTCGGGCTGGTCGCCCCCCACGATGGTGAAGCCGAAGCCCCGGCTCGTCTTGCGCAGGGTGGTGCGCACGCGCTCGCCCGATAGCTCGCGCTCGTCCCTCGTGAAGAACGCCTTCCCTGCAGAGACAAACAGAAGCGCCACCACCGCCGCCTCCTTGTCATCAGAGCACAGCAGAGGGTGCGGGGAGGAGTGTTGGTGAGGGAGGGAGGACGGTAGGGCGGGTAGGCGGGAGGGAGAATTGTGGTGATGATTGACGATTCAGGATGTAGGTAGCAGGTAGAGAGAGGGGGTTAGGGTTAGAAAGAGGTCGGGAAGGAGGGGCTGGGGGAAGTTTGTGGGAGATTGTGCTGAGCTAGCGGATCCCGAAGTGTAGCATTCAGGAGTGGTTACACTGGGGTGGAGTATGTCAGGGTACAGCGTTCTATGGTGGAACTTGGTGGACCATAGCATGAGTATTATGATGGTGGACCTTCAACCAATGTAAAGGTGGAGCGTACCGGGGCGCAGCGTTACCGAGGTGGAGCGTACCGGCGGGCGTGGCGGGAGTGGCGGGCGCGAGGTCGTTGGTGCTTCGTGACCTCTGTGCTTGGGGGCTGACGGGCGAAGGGCGCGCGCGGGGCAGCGTGGAGGCCGAGGGCTCTGACAGACGTGCGGAGGCCACACCGGCACGAAGGCACAAACGTGACGTCACTAAATAAAACCTCTTGGCTAGGAGCGCGACTAAAACCAACGTTGTTGTTTTCACTCCACAGAGATTCATTAGTTCCCCGGTGAGTCCGACGTTTTGCTCCATGTGCTGGGAGCTTCTTCAGGAGCCGAATAGGGTTATGGGAAGCTCCTGGAGTAGCTTCCAGCACGCGGATCGATACGTCAGACATCAGTGAACAACATACGGTACAACTTGAAAACGCATCGGCGAGCTACACAACAGAGCCGCAAAAACCTCCACAGTCATATTGATCAGTTCCACAGTCATATTGATTCTATTGTGCAATGGTTTAGATCTAGGTGTAGTACAGTCCTTAATAAAAACACAATGTAAGTTTAGTTACAGCTCATTATCCAACCTTAGCTCTAGTTTCAACTCTTGTTAAACATACTCTTTGTTTTTTTCTTTTTTTCGGTTAGCAGCGCATAAATTTAATTTATTTTTATTTTCTTTTTTACCTACGTGACTTTACCGAAAGAATTAACAAAGAGTATGGACCCTTGCAGTCACGAAAACTTCAAGTCTAGACTCTTGTTAAACAGTTAAATGTATTCATGATAAACATGAGGCTGAGTTGAATTTATGGTAAGACAGCTGCAGGTGAGGTTCGTAGAGTAAAACCTTGGATTGCGAGTAACTTGGTCTGCGTGTTTTGCAAGACGAGCAACATTTTAAATAAATATTAATTTGATAAACGAGCGAGGTCTTGCAATACGAGTAGTACGTGTATACGCTTTGTCTGCCGAGCGTCACGTGATCACAACTGATATACGAGTGCTTTGATATACGAGTGCTTTGGATTACAAACACGTTTCCGGAACGAATTATGCTCGCAACCCAAGGTTTTACTGTATATTTGTTATTCAGTCAGGTGTACATGTTTAAGGCTGAATCGACGGAGGAGAGGCCCGGGACCAGTGGAGATATGTATTGCCGTGAATGGCGATGGTCAGGAATGGAACTCGGGTTGCCGGGTTCGTAGTGCAGAGTGCAAGATAATACACAACTGCTCCCCGTGCCATGTGTGTGTATGTGTGACATACACACCTAGACTGGCACAAGCGCGGTAGTGACATCACTGTCACGGTGGTTATTAACGTACACACACACGCACACGCTCGTATACAACCCCGTGCGACGTGACTCCAAAAACACAAGGCGCAAAGCGACGAGCGAGAGCATGTGCGACGCCACACACGGGCGATCGCGTGCGCTGCTAACCCGCAGTCACCTTTCGGGTGGTTGCTCCTCCGCTTGGCTTCGATCACGGGGTTCTCAAACTGCGTCTTCCGGTTCAAGTGGCTGCAAAGACAACAGAGGGGGGGACATCAACGCACGGCGCCACCGGGTACACGGGGGGAATTCACGAATGCTGAGAACGAGGAGCAGGAGGAGCAGGAGGAGGACAAAGAAGAGGAGCAACTGGAGGAAGAGGACGAGGAGGAAGATGATGGGAGGACCGAGGGTGAGAAGTAGGAAGATGAGGTACAGGCGGAGGATGAGGAGTGGTGATGATGAGGACAAGAACGAGGTGTAGGAGTGGGACAAGGAGAAAGAAGTGGAAGACGATGACGAGAAAGAGGAGGACAAGGTGGATGGAGTAGGAGGGCGAGGAGTGCGACACTCACTCGACGTAGTAGGTGCCGTACTGCGGGTCGTCGATCTTTTCCCAGCCGTACGGAAGCTCTGCGTGCGGAAAAGGAAAAGGGGAGCGGCCGTGCATCGCGTCAGCGTCGATGACCGCACGGGGGCACAGGGGCCGCAGGAAGCAGCTGGCGCGCGCGACGGCCGCTTGCGCACGTCGCAACGACGTTCCCGCGTGAGTTTATGATGGTGAAAAGTGAAAAATAATAATAATTTCCCTCCAAAGATGTTTTTTTTTCGGGTGCGCTATCGGGTGTTGTGTCGCGAGATGGAGAAGCCGCTGGGTTCGGCTACGGTGTCCTGTGCGGTGCGGCGCTGTCAACTGCACGGCTTCTCGTCATCTCCAAGCCACTTTACCCGTGCACCTAACCACCGCGTTAGAACGGCACATGGGAGGTGGGGGATTAAGGAGTCTGAACATACATGTGACTGCGGTGAAGTTAAATCCATTCTCACGTCAGATTGTATTGAAATGTACGAGTCTCTGTGCGAGTCTTTGGGTCTCAATGTGAGGCTATGGGTCTCCATACGTGTTTGTGCGTGATGCTGTGGTTCTCTATATTAATTTATCCGAGTCTCCTCTGCAAGTGGGGGATTAACAAGACGCCTAATTGCGACTGCGGTGAAAAGCGATCCATCGCTCACACCACCGACCATTGGCCAACGCGCGATTTTGCAACAGGGCAAAAATGGAATCCACCCGGCGACCCCGGACAGGCCATTGAAACGGCTTGCCGAGGATCAACACCAAGAGCTGCAAACGGGCTCCGCTGCATCTCGAACGCCGCACGAAAGTGAGGAAGGCGCGACGGCGTCGTGCCACGGGGACTCTCACCGTCGTCTTGGCACTCCTCCAACGGCTTCTGGAAGCGCGCCCGACGTGGATCCAGCCAGGACGTGGTCTTCGTGTCGTGGCTGCGAGGACGACGACGATGTTCGATGACGTTCGAACGACGAGAGAGGGAGATGGAAGCGGACGAAACAACAGAAAATAACGCGTGGCGTCGTTCGTATGCTCTTCGGACATTTCAACGCACAGCTGTCCCAGGGTAATGACCAAGGGGGTACTTTATTTTCGACAAGGAAGAAAAATCATGAGTATGCATTGATTACATAAGTGCTTTCAAGCTGATTTGTTTAACACATCTGCCTTGGGGGGTGGGTATTTAATTAGCGGTCAGGAAGGAGACAGGAGCTGTCAGGGCAAAACGCATTTTTATGTTCGCACTGAGTCCTTTGTGCTCTGATTTGTGTCTCCCGGCTTTTGGCAACACTTTGATCAACTTGGCCACGGCGCGCACTCTTCGTACAGATTGGTTTGCCGGGCGTTGATGAATAGATTGGAAGTAGAGCTCAAAACTGCGCTATCCACTATGTGGATAGAGATGCACACTTGGCATCGCGCATATATACACAAAATAAAGACAATTACAGACAGAGCACACGCACAATCAATCATGATTTTTTACAGTTTAGGACAGTAAGGTGGCTTGGGCAGGACAAGTCGCGAAGATGGGATGACGGCGGATGGGCGGCAATAACGATTGAGTGGTAGCCAAAGGAGGGAATGCGCCCTAAAGTACATCCACAGCAGAGATTGAGCGGTAAGATCGACCCCTGTGTGGATGGTTGCATCGTGGCACCATGAAGGATGGCGGTGGCTGGGGAGGTGGGGGACTGGTGGAGGTTCTTGACCCAACCATGGATTGCTTATTTATTTTTATTTATTCGTGAGCACGCGCGGCGGCGGCATGCGACGCGCATGTCCTGTTAATCGCGCGCGACTGCTGAGCGAGCAGGGGAGCGCTGGCAGCCCGCAAAGGTCGTCACGCGCAATCGCACAATCGTGGAGGAAGAATGCGATGTCAGCCGGGTTTGGTCGACCGATGCTTTCCGCCAGGCGGTGGCGGAGAACACAAACACTTTATTTTTATATTGCGCTGCTCCGACGAACTATTTCAGCCCGAGTAGCATCTCGTGCCAGTGCGCTAGCCTCAAAGAGTAGGAAGGTCAGCGATTTTCTTTTTCCAGCCCTTTGTCAATCAGCGTAACGCGTTGCCCATGGGGGTTCTTTGAGCAAACGTCTCCACGCTGGGCTGTGCAGGTTGGTCAAGAGGGACCCAGGATCTGCGTGGATATCGCCCCCCACTCGTATTGGCCTCCGTTGAGTTTCGATCGCAGGTCACCAGCTTTACACTGCAGAGTGCTGACCGCTGCATTACCTCTCCGCTTTATTCGTAATAATTATGATAATATAAATAATACCAAGCTTATGTAGCTCATGCTGCTGCTGATAATTTTGACCAGTGAGTCCCTTTGACTTTTATCACTTAAACTAAACATTTTTTCTTTCCACAGGAAAGGCATAATGAGCTCTATAGCTCTTTTTCAGAAGCGACCTGGCCACTAATGATAGCTCAACGAAGTGACTTATCATGTGAAATGTACAGCAGCCAAATACTCCAAACGCGTGACGTTGATTCTAAATGTGGAGGGAAAACCCGGAGGACACGGAGAAAAATCCACGCGACCACGGAGAGAGAGAGACACCGCAAACTCAAAATATACAGGCATTGTCAGGGTCGGGATCAAACCCACGACCTCCTGTATACCAGGAGAGGCAGTTAACATCTCCTAGCCACCGTGACGCCCCTTTGGAGGACACGGTGTGACAGACGACAGGTGGCGATCGCCCATCGCCGATCGCGGGGGCACTCACTCGATGAAGTAGACCTCGCCCTCCTCCGTCGACGCCTTCTCCCAGCGATCCGGCAGTGGACCCAACACCTCGTCGTCGTCCCAGTAGGAGGGGGCCCCCAGGAACGGGGCCCCGCGGCTCGGATCGCTGGCGCCCAGGTAGAGCGAGGGACCGTCGGGGGGGCGATACAGAAGAGAGTGGCTTCCCGAGTCGACCCTCACCTCGTCGCATTCACTCGAATCTGCCAGGGGTGAGGGGAAGGTCAATAGGTCAACGAGGAGTGCGGTGTTGAAGCCACCGCACCTCGCTAGATCATCGCCACTGTGTGGCTTTGCGTCTGCCCCTTGTTACGCAGTCAACATGGACTTCAAGAACCGCTCTGGCAGTCTCATCACCACCACCGCCATCTGGCTTGTAGGTCTTCCCCTATGGTTGCCACTCCAATGCCGTCTCGGTAACCTGCCCTCCTCCGTCCTGCAGATGTGTCCTGCCCATTGCAACGTTCTCTTCCTGATTACAGGTCTAAAATGTTCTTGCCAAGTTCTTTTATGAAATTCCGCGTAGCTTACCTACACAAGAATTCATTTCCCAGATTAACAGCTGCGGAGAATGAACCCAGAAATAACACAAAGCAATGATAAAAAAAGACAATAAATCAGGACAACTTTGCGTGAACTCATTAACGGTTATACAGCCTGGCTCCCGCCAGATGAACATAGAAATTTCAACACTCGGTAGCCATGACTGAGTCATTGGTTCCTTCATGAGTGAGTCATAGCCCTTAAAATGACTGACCTATTTATATATAAAAAAAAACAGAACGGTATGTGAACGTAAGCTAGGACTGGGTGATTACTGGAATCAAACTACGCGGTCTCAAAGCGAGTGAGACGACCGGCGGAGCTTTGCGATGGGGGCAAAAGTGGCGAGCATTCCTGGGTGTGCTGTACCCCTTCGCTCGTGGCGTGAGATTCAGGGCAACACCCAGACGGATAGAGGGGGTCACAGAGTTCAGAGAGGGGGGGGGGAATAAGTAAATTAACAACCTCTGTTGTGAACATAAAAAATGTAAAAGTAAAAAAAACACCTACATTTTTTATTAAAGCGTTCAAACAAATATATATGCACATCGTGATCAAAGAAGTGGTGAACGCACAGGAGGGGTGGTAAAAATAACACAGAGCATTAACATGCCCTTTCATCTTTGCTTTTATTTGAGAGAGAGAGGGGGGGGGAGATAAAAAATATATAACAAAATTCCAACATCCGACCGTTGGACAATTCCAGGAAATGGGGGGGAGGGTGTGGGGGGACTGTGCCTTTGCTTTTCCGGGTTGGGGGGGGGCGTTGGGGGAGGTGCGCGATCTTTCCCGTGCGCACACCTGCGACCCGAGCTCCCGCCGCCTCTCGCGGGGCCTGGCGGGACGGGACGCCCGTGGACTCACTGTAGGAGGTCACGGCCTCCTGCAGCCCGGCGGGGCTGGGGGGGCGTCCTGGTTAATGGAGCGTGCGTGTTAACGAGCGAGGGCGTGAGGATGAGGTTTGGGAAACGGGCGGGAGGTGGAGACGGACGTGAGCCACTGGCCGGCCAAGGATGTGATTATGGCTCCCGTGGGAGAAGGAGACGCTGGGGAGGATGGTGGTGATTGGGGGTGGCTCTGGACGTTTACAAACGCGCTCGGCACGATGCAGCAATGGGATTCAAATACGATGCCGATTACGTTTTTGTCGCTAGAACACCGTGGTGGCACCGGTTGAATGTAACACCAAGTCTTTTTCTCTCACTAACGCAGCCTCAAACTCACGGGGGCTCCCATTGCCCCCACAAAACACCACAGCTGTGTCGGGTTGAGGGCAGTCTTCGTCGTTGCCCACTTGGTACGCCAATAGTATACACTGAAAAGTGCGTTCAATAAACAATGATTGATTGGTCTGCAAGGAAATGCAACCTGCGATAGTCACGTGATCTCTGTCTGTAATCTGAATGGCTGTTGCCATCTCAGTTGTCCATAAGGGGAAACAGTGAGCTGATGTTTTTTTTCCATAAGATTTGGGCAACTGCCAGGACTGTAAGAAATTGTGTACATGACTTTAAAATAAACTATTCTTACGCGCACTGTTTAATTCACGTGGCGCAAGTGAAAGAACCGATTTTAAATCGCCGAATCAAATGTAACATGTAGCTGCAGGCAGACAAGGTCAACACTTGCACCCCTACAGAACCATCGAACAATCCACAGCCCTTTGCAGGAATGGGGCCAATTTTATAAAGGACTCTACCAAATGCTGCATGTAAGGGGTGCACATGCAGGTTGGCAAGGGGGTGATTTTCCGTAGCTGAAAACGTTCCCTGGGTTTGCAAACGATTCACCACCACCACCGGCGCCAGCAGCATCAGCAGCAGTAACTGCGATAGGGAGCGGAGGCCATACGCACGGCTGTGTGAATCTGAAAAGGATATTGCCATTTTGCTTTTGTCCCTGAACTTTTCGCAGGAAGAGGCAATGTGCATCCTGTGCGAGCTCCACTCTTGAGATAAACACGCCAAGGCGGAGTGGGCATTTATAGAGCTCTTAGCGGAGGGGTGCGTCAACACAAATTCGTTTTGTTTTGCAGTGAACTAAACAAAAATAAATGCGTACGTGCATGAGCAAAGGCATCAAGATCTCTGTCCACGAGAGATAAAGAATCTCGGAGGGCTCTCGCACAGTTACGTGACTCACTTAGACCAATAGTGTGAATGGACACTCACCCTGGTTGTGAATAAGAACAAAAAAAAATCTGTAAGAACCGACACTTATTGAAATTAAGAATCACCTTACATTATTTGACAGGCTGACTGACTGCTTGATTCAATGACTGATTGGAAATAATGAACAATTAGTGACCGATCGACTCACTGTCTGACCAACCAGCTGACTGCTTGATTTACCGAAAGACTGTCTACCTGACCAAATGATCGACTCGATTGCTCGACCGACCGACTGATTGACCAATCCACCACACGGCTGCCTACAACCGCACACACCACCACCAACCGAACGTCACGACGTCCACACTCGAGATTCCCGGATGCCCACCTGGTGTGCCGCAAGCGCCGTTGCCGTTGACCGCGGCGTCGTTGGCCGCGCCGCGCCCCCCGCCGCCGGGCCCCGTCGCTCGCTCCATGTCGGTGACGGACTGGTTGCGTCGCCGTTTGCCCTCAGAGCTCGGCCGGGCTCCCGGCAGCAGCAGCTCCAGCGGCAGCACCGCCTCGGCCGAAGGCACGGGCGTGCCGTAGAAGTTGCCTGTGCACGCGCGCGGGGGCGAGGGGGCCGAGGGGGCCGACACAACACGAGGCCTGTTGGTCGCGGTCAACCGTCATCTATCCGCAGGTGGGTGGCGGTCCCCACGATCCGTCGGCAATTCTAAAATTCTCAAGGGCCTGCGAAGCGAAGGTTAATCCACCAACTGCAAGCAAGCCGTTCATCGCTCCGTCCCGCTCCATCTCCGTGATGGGCGCATCCCTCCCGTATAGAAATACAGTACAAGAATGGATTTTGCTGTATAAACCCACCTCCCACTCCCTGCACACAACAAAGCTCTGCAAGTTCGATCATTACATGCTTGTGATTGCTGGTCACCTATGCAAGCGATGTCCAGGCTGAATTACCTGCTTAGCTTCCAAGACCTGACGAAACTGGCCGCAGTCCTGGTGATTTGGTCACAGATCCATGGGCTAAACAAATAAGCATTAGTCAGGGGCCTTTTAACCACGTGGAAGCTGGTCGAGAATTATCCCGGTTCAGCAACGACAGATCCACAGAAGTCTGCTGTGGACGAATACGTCATTCTATTCCTTACTTGGCAAAACTGAACGCTGTCCTTTTATTATTGTGATTGCTGGGAGCCGAGCGACAAAGCCGGGAGGGTGGCGCTTCAGCTGGGAGCAGAGGACGCTGGTGCTATGTATGTGTGTGTTGAACTTCTTTCACACCGTATGTTGTCAACCGTGCTAATCGAAGGTGCGATGGGAGGACAACAAACTAAACACAAAAAGCAGTTTTAAATACATTCTTTTTTAGTCTAGATTTAAAAGTGCATAGCTCCTGTGGTTTCCGAATACCGTAAGAGCATTCCAGACGGCCGCAGAACCGCATCCGTAAGTGCGATGCCTGTGACAGTCTTTGTGCGATGGCCAGCCAAAAGCTGCTGCTGTGAGCATGACCGGAGTTTGCGCAATGGTTTATGCTCCTTGGCGAGATGAGTAAGATATTGTGGTTCATTTGTGGCAAGCACTGTGTGTAATGAGGGCGACCTTGTAATGTATTCGTTCAGCAACCGGATGCCAATGCGGCAACGAAGCATCACGAACAAAAGCTGACCCTAGACGGATTCTCAAACAGCCGCCTCCCCACACAACCCCCTCTAGCCTTTCACCCCTTGCGGCAGAAAATGGACGGTTCCCACTGGCCCCGGAAGGGCGGTGGGGAGATGAGGGTTTGCGTTGTCGGGTGATTGCTCCAGTATATTACATGTGTAAAGATTATGATGATGATGATTCTGAATTCAGGACCGAAGTAATCGTGTTATATTGCACGTCACAGGCTCGTCGGTGGCTCCGTGGTTTGATTCCGTTTGACTCGGGCCACAGATCCGAACGGTTAATGTCACCTTGGTGAGCGGGCGTGATGAGACGCTTCCCGTTTTAACGTCGTTAAAAGATAATTACTTGAAATAGGAGGGTGGCCTTTTTTCACATGTTACATTTAATAATTTGCTCTTTCTATAATTTGCAGCGCTATTAGCCCCAATTTTTTAAAAATAAATATATAACTGAATGTGGTTGCTCAAAGTCAAAGTGTCCCTCTACTCAAATGAGCATCTTGTGCTGACCATCTCCGTTAGCAGCCATGATCTATCAACTGCTGGATGGACGCCTCCCAAAAGCTATTTCAGTCTCTCGCGGTTCTGTGATGTAACAACCCATCTAACGCCTGCACAGTAGAGGTGCTTTTAGGCATGTTCCTTCCTTTCGTTAGTCTTGACCACTGGCCATCATCTATTCTAGCAACATTTCCTGCCCAAATCCACTTACTTTTATAAACAGTCAAACTTGATCTTGTATATAGTCTCGAATCTGTGTGTGTCTCTTTTTCGGTCTCTAAGCGTAATCGTTTTTCCTCATTTTATTTGTCAACGCCCGTGGTTCCGATCCACATGGGACAACAGTGTATCCAAGTCAGTCGGTGGAAGTTCCTCATTCCCAAGGCGAGGGCCTGCCTTTCAAAGAACAAAACAGATCATGGTCGGTGGCTGCACCAAACGCAAGCCGACTGCTGCTCACAACCTCGTTAAATAAAACAAAAGCAAAAAAATGCTTAGCAATAATCACACGACAGAGCAGTGGATAATTATAATCATTGACATCGTGCTTAAAACATTCCATTAGAGCCTCGAGGGGCAGGTGGGGCCTATTAAGCATCGTTAACCATTTCTCTATGCCATTGCGGCCTCTTCCACGATGAGCGAGTGTCAGAATGCGGCCCACGCTAAACACAGAGTTGCGTCGCGAGCGACACGACAACAATCGCCGACGTGGGTTTGTGTTCGGGAGACGTCAGTCGGGGTCTCAGTATGATTGCGTGAGGCAGAGCTCTCTCTCTTGCTGAGGTTTTAATTTATTTGTAACGACCCCCTCGTCCTCCCCATGCCTGCAGCGTCAAAGAAAGGCAACCGACAAACGAGCGCAAATACTGCCACTTCCCCGGACGCTCGATCAGCTTTGCAGAGTACGCGAGCGACGGACAAGGCGCACGCAGGGCCCGATTCGCGTGCTGGCGATTGTTCAGCCGAATTGTATTTTTGGTGAAGAGGTTGCCGATGTCTCCGCCGCGAAAGCAATGCGTGTCGGGCCCATTTCATCTGCGTGCAAATCAACGAAACCCATCGAGGTGGTCTGCCCAAAGCGTTGCTCAAATCGCAGACGCGCAAACACAAACAAAATGAGCGCGCGGGAATGTAGCCATGCAATCCGCCGCAAGCGGAAAAAGGCACGTGGCCTCATTTACGGCTCCGATCCCGCGAGATACAAAACCCCCACGTCGACCTCGGGGTGAAGCGGACGTCGCTCCGCACGGGAGCACTCGCGACGCCATCGACCACGTTTGTAATGAACGGAGCGCGGTGCGCGCCACTCAATTACCGCGGTCAATTTCCACGGTCAAGAACGCGCGGCGGTGGGCACCGCCTCTCCACCGTGCGCCGAGTCGGGCCGTGCCCGGCGGGACGGTGGATCGGGCTGTCGCGATATGACGCTACCGCATTACGTCGTACGATACGACATTCGCGATCGTTTTATCGCTCGTGTTGATCAACTATTGTTTTCATCGTGATTCTCGTTGTTTGTTTACATTTTCTCGACTATTATATCTACTGGCCAAATGTTTATCAAAAGTAACAAACTCATTTATTAAGAGCTGTAGATAAATAGCTATTGTCCATTTCACGGGTGCTTTACGCAATGTCTTCCGGAGTAACCGACGGCATAGCGGTTACGTGGCGTCTCATTTAAGTAGTTCATTGCAATTGTTTTAGAACGGATTATTGTGTAACTGGCAGTGTGAGCATCACAAGCAGTAGAGACTGTAGAGTTGAAATGACTGGAAGACTTATGTCAGGCCTAAGTTGAGTGAACTCCAGTTTAAGAACTTTCTGCAGAGCACAGAACAAAAATACAACAATAACACGCTAACTACGATTACAGAGCTATAGGAAAGTGATATCCCAATAACCGTCATAGGATCATTCTTATCATGAAATATCCTATCACGGCAAGTCTAGCGGTGGATCAGTGTCATACAACAATATGATCACCATATCGTGTGGTGAAAAACGATATCACGGCAATCCTAGTAAGAAGTGGCGACGATCGTGAGTTCGTGAAATATCTACGGGACCTTTTTGCCAGTATCAAAAATGATGAACAACAAGAATAGGTTTTACCCTTTCTGGCAATAAAACAGGAGGTGTTAAGATATTCAAACACCAAACAGAAACCTTTTGCAAGGCATCAAAAGTACTGCATTAAATACACGTACCTGTGGCAAAACATGCAAACAAAGTTGATATCGTGTCATGTCGTGAGAAGCGCAATCGTGGCGGCGCGGGCGGGGAGCGCACCTTCGTAGGTGCCGGTCTCCAGCAGTGCCCCCCTCTTCTCGAGGTCGGAGAACTCTGCCGCGCTGATGAAGTTGTAGTCGACGTCGGGGACCTCGCCCTCCCGGGGTGGCCGAGTCGTGCCTGCGGGAAAGACACACAGGCACGTGAGCGCACGTTAGAGAGACGCAGACCGAATAAAAACTAAACGGCGTCACCGTTTGGGTGCGCGCCGCACGGGTTCCTGCGCGGAATTGACGCCGTCGTTCGACGGGAACACCAATGTTACTGTGATTTGTGTAGCGTCTGAATGCAGCTGCGTCTCCATACATATCATCTTGACATGAATTAATGATCACACATGAACAACCGTTGTCATCTTCACCATCATCATCTTTATTGTAATTATAATCTTTATCATCACCATCCATCCCGAGTGAGGCTTCTCTATTTTATGGTAGGTCAACCCATCCCTCCGATTAGCACGGTTGGCCATGGTGCGAAAGAAGTTCAACATATATACATACGAGACTGGTCCCTGCCATGAGAATATGGAATTTCCACTCAAAGCTAAAGACCACCATCAGAGAAGGGTGGTGACAGCGCAGCGACTGTTTGAGGGTGGGAGCACGTCACGTGCCGTCGTCTTAACGCCAGCGCTGATTTAGAGTGAGACTCCACTCCAAACAAGACGCACGATTCTCATCCTGTAGACCCCTGTCTCACCAGCACGCTGAGGCATCATTCAACAGCCCACATGACCAACAAGACATGAGTGGGCCATCATCCAGCAGTGGATTTACAAAGGGATGTACTTATTATTATGACAGGTGCAACGATCCACGCCTTGGCGATTCGATGATTCTTCGCGATGCGGTATCGGGATTCTATTCAAGAACCAATTCTTATTTTGCCTTGTTTGTAATATCTCCCTTCTACCGGTCGTCTCATCGTTTATCGTCGTTCATCTGATCTTTCTTGTCTGTACTATCCATATTGTTATGATTATATTGAAGAATCAATTGTTCTATACTTTAACATTGTGGTTAGTGTCGCTGCCTCTAGTGGCTTGGGTGGTGGGGGGGGGGTCACGTGAACCCATTAATTACAACATACACCAATTGAAGAATGTCGTTCCTCACACGTGCGACTGAACGCGCATATCGGGAACTCTGAGAATCGATATTCATCAATGAATTTGACATCGTCACCACCCCCAATTATTACAAGAGGGACAATGAATACACCCTGCAGCCACTCTCGGCCACTGCGATAAACAAGAGGGCGGCGATTCCCGAATGCACTTATTACAGTCAAAATGTTTGACCACCTTTGAATCCTGTGAACGGTCACCGTTAAAAGTCTAAAGGGTGCTGTTAAAAGGTATTTTTTAAAATCCCTCCCCAGCGCCAAAGCTTTTCTTGCCTGAATACAGCTCTGTCAACAGAGCCGACGGGGTGATGCAGTTTCGAAGTAAAAAACGTTTAAAACGGTCGCCCACCACGTGACTCAAGGGAGAGGGAACGGAGGGGGGGGACATCAGCGCGACGAAGCCACGGCTTTTGTTATTCCGTAGATCGGCTGCGCAGGATCTGTGCGGACGTCCTTTGCGCGAGCAGCCATTGGGTCGGGGATTTTTTTTTGTCACGAAAAGCCAAATCTGTAATTGTTCCGCGGTGACTGTGGGACCGCTTGGGAACGAGCCCACACGTTTTCGATTACCGTTATGGTTGGATTCAAATCGTATTGGTCGTTTCAAAAGGAAACGGTAATTTCTTCATGTTTGTGCGAAGGCTGCGCGCGGAAGAGGTTTTTGTGGGCGGGGGGGCGGGGGGGCTATGCCAGTCACCCCGTGAAGGTCTGACAATAAATTACTGAAATAATTACACGCTGCCTCCGAGGATAGCGGGCTACAAAATAAATGGACAGGTAATAAAGGCGTCCGATTTATCACTCGAGTAAATAAATGTAAAATGATCATAAATATCAAACATTTAATGATACATTATTTTCAGCCCTCTCTAAATCCACTGCGGGATGTAGGCCTCCCCACGCTGTTGTCGGTCGTGGGGGTTGTTTGAGCGTACTTCACCAAGCTGATCAGTGCGGGTTGATGAAAGGGCAGCCCAGGACCCGTTCAGATATCACGTGCCACTGTTATCCGCAGCTGGCAATTCAACTCGGGGGTCAATGAGTTCATAAGGCATTACATTAACCATAATGTTACCAATCTGCCAATCATTAGCATTTATGAAAATTAATATGAATAGCAATAAACGCGTGAATACAATGTGTAAAATCGAGATACTGTACACAGTTGAACAGCGTTAACAGAGCTCCACACCCGTGCCTAACCACGAGCTTGCTGCTCAAAAAAAATAACAACGAATACATACAGTGTATACGGCGGTCTTTATGTTTCTACAATTCAATCCGTTGCAAACACAAGCGCACAGAGCCCGTGCCTTTGTTCCACGCATTCCAGCATCAAGGGCAGCGGTCGCTCCCTCGCACTCCACGTGCCGTCCCACGCTCTCTGTCAAAACTCTCCATGCCGAGCCGGGCGCCTCGCGACCCCCCTTCCTGACGCATGCTTTCAAAAAGGGGCAGCTCCTCCACCGCACACGGGGAGCTTCGTACGGCCCTCATGCTTCACAGCCCTTGCGCTTCAGAGGCCTCACGCTTTGCACGGTCCTCGCGACTCGCACGGCCCCCGCGCTAATCCTGCCGCGGTTTCACGGCCGTTAAGTTCCACGTTCGACTCCGCTCGTGAACTCCGAGTGCGGTCTCCTGGGTTGGGTCGTGTGTTGAGCATTTGTTCTCTCGAGCGTTCGCCACGCACTGCTGCTGCTGCCGCCACGAATTTAACTCCTGAAAATGCCAGCAGTTTTGTCGCCACGCAACTTGAAATACAATCGGGTTTTGAAACGTACGCGTTATTATATTACCGTAATCTTCTCATTACTATCACAATAACACTCATTTAGTATATATTATTTGGGTCATTCGGTAAAGTCACGAAAATAGGTTCAAAGAAAATAACCAAAAAATGTATTTGTTATTTTCTTTGAACCTATCTACATGACTTTACCGAAAGACCCAAACAATATGAATTCCTGCAGTCACGAAAGCTTTAAGTCAAGATTTAATTTAGTACAGTTAATATTTTTGGCATTCGTGCCATTCTTATAATAATAATACTGGTAGGAACCTCCTGGTTACACCAGCCCACAGGAGATTATTCTCTCCGTCCGTCCAGCATCACAAAATGGGAGGGGTGGGGTTGGGTGGAGAGGGGAGGGTGGGGAGGGGCTGGGTGGGGAGGGTGTGGAGGGGCTGGGTGGGGAGGGTGTGGAGGGGCTGGGTGGGGAGGGGCTGGGTGGGGAGGGTGCGGAGGAGCTGGGTGGGGAGGGTGGGGCTGGGTGGAGAGGGAAGGGGCTGGTCACCCCGTGATGCCCTTATAAAACTCAACGTTTAACCTACTCACGCCGGCTTGTGCCCGCCCTCACAGTCGGGCATATTTGCGGAATACACCACGCCGCCGTTGACCCTGGCCATTGACCGAGCAACCCAACGTTCCTACCAGCTCCCTCCGCAGGAATGTGCTTTACTTCTGCAAGGCATATTTCTCAGTAGATCCCGAGGCTGTCAGGAAGGCGCGATGATGCACAGAGAAGTGAAGTCCGCCAGTAGGGGGCGGATGCTGCAATGTGATTTTACCCAACTAAGTAATTGTAAACCAGTTGAAGGTCTACTTTTCAAGGGAGAAACAAACAAAAAAAACACGTCAACGGAAAGGCCTCTTAATTTAACTCGAGCGACGAAGATCACAGTTGGGAATATCGGAAACAACAAGTTCTGAGAGATAAGAAGATCAGGAGCCGATTAAGTCATTGATATTAAGAGGTTTATAAGAGGAGCAACGTTAACATCGACTCTGTACATGGCACAGCAATCATTGCTTCTGCCCGCGCCCTGCGCCAACTCCAGTTTGCGCATGACTTAGCGAGGCGAGTGCACAGACCGAACATTATACATTCCGAGTGCCGCGCATGAACTTATGAACAAATTCCAACAACCTCCACCGCTCTCAGATAACCACAATCACATGTTCCCGCATACGCAGGGCTCGCTTTGGCATAAATCACAAATTAATTTCAACTGCGGACGGACTTAGGGCGGGTCGAGACGGTCCCACAATTAAACGAGAGCTCGGAAGTCGACAGCCTCCACGGCGCGGCTTAAGTCTGGCGCCTTGGAATGATTGTGAATTCGGCGTGTGGTGGGGGGGGGCAGGAAAGTATGCACCGGGGACCATGCGGAGTAGCCAGGGGGGGCGCTTACAAAGGCTATAATACAACACAGCATAATTTCCTTTTATATGGCGCACGCCATGCAGAGCGCATCCCAGGGGGCTTTACAATAGCGGCCACGCTTTTATTTTTAAAGGCGACCGGCCAATCAATCCAGCTCAAAAGTAAGCTAACGCAAACTAAATATGCTTTTTAAATTTCGATTTCAAAGATTCGATTGTGCCAGCAGCCTTCTTGATAGGGGGACTTGGAATTGAATTCCAGAGCCAGGATGCGTAACAACTAAAGACCAAGGCGAGCCGTAATGGAGATGTCGTATATATGGCTTCCCCCCCCCCCACTGTCAAAACTCTGGGGGGGGCCCTCTGCCATCTATATTCACATGCTCACATCATAAGTTTCGCAGTGATCGAACCGGTATTGTGTAAACGGGCGGATGCATTACAGGCTAACGAAGCTGTCCGACGAGTCAAAAGTGCTGGCTGTCAGTCCGTCTGTCGCCCCTGTGGAAATTTGAGCCTCTGGGTCACACTCCCAACGCATGCCGCGAAAAACCAAATCCATTCCAGGTGCACGGCTCTGTAAAGGCGGCAGAGAGACTCCCTCTTCCCACTTCCCCTCTCTGTGTGGAGTGGAGGAGAGGCGAGTGTCAGGAATGGAACCTGCAATGTTGCCTCCCATATAATAGGTGGATGTACGACTGTGCAACTGCGGCACCGGGACCTTCCCTCCCATGCCGTGTGAAGGTCGCGGGGGTTATGTGTCCGTACTTCACAACGCTGGTGAGTGCGGGTTGGTGAAGGTGGGGAGCATCGACCCGGGGCAAGAACGCAATTCACATTTTTTTTTGCACAAGGCTCTACCGGCAACCTTGGGCCTGTAGCATATAACACTTGTTATTATGGTGGTCGCACATCCAAGCACAAGCACTATCCAGGCTCAAACTCGCTGACAAGGTCAGACACATTCTGGGTGATTTGGCTGTAGGTCCCATCATATGAGCTTCATACATTTTACTTCTTACTTTCATCCTTCCCCACCCACCTCCACCATTTTCATTCCCATTCTGCTATCCCTGTCGTGTCATGAGACAAAAAATAAATTCCATTTCGAACACTTCTGGTGAACCGAGCGACCATGATATGTTCTCCGAGTTGATCAAGAAGAGAGAGATAATGTTCCTGGGACACGTGCTGCGGAAACCCAGAGACTGCCTGGAGGTGGTGATTCAAGGCTCCATCCCGGGAAAGCAACGGCGAGGCCAACCCAGGAGAGCTTGGGTTGGTGACACTGTTGCTAGGACAGGGCCCAGTGTGAGACAACTCCTAGTGATAACTGCCAGAAACAAGTGCTCAGAGCCGTAGGATAGTCCATCTCGTGGCCAGCCCTCAGACAGAGGAAGGCTAGAAATGGATCCAAATGTTTGCTTGTGCAAGTCAATGGCCCTCGGAAATTGACGTGACAGAACAACTTCTGAGTTCCCTCCAAGAGACCTCTGAACCACACTTGAAGGCACACCTTTTTATACAGATTGCAAATAGTGTTAAAATTGTGCAGTTATTGGTAACTTTCCTGAGACCATCACATCGCTACACTTGAGGACCTGGTTTTATCATGGGCAGCACAATCCCAGGTTCAAACCCAGGGTCAAACCCAGGGTCTCAGCAGCACTCCCTTACTGCTGATGTGGAAGAGCCCAAGAGTGACCCAGCCAATTTTAAGCTTCGAAAATCCCAACCAATGAACAATCAGGAGCAATACTTTACACCACAGCAGAAAAAAATATTCAACATTTGAAAATAAAAACATTAGACATTAAAATAAACTACAACTTTTTTTATATTTCCAAAATAATGGCAGAAAATGCAAATGGTATAAAAATGCAGGTAGAATGTATGGGTGCAATCAAAAATCGTTTATCTAAAATGGTCGTCCTTTAGTTTTGCGAGACATACCTTGACAAGATTACAAATCACATTATCATGGCAGAACCGGCTGCACAGATGTTCATCGGCTCATATTGCTGCTGACATGCATGGATATTTGCTTGGGCAGGAAACTTGTTGGATTTTTTCATTTCACATTAGGAAATAATGGAGAAAATCGACAGTGACAATGATCAAATACTCCACTCTTCGGTATCTGCCTACATCTTAAAAGCTGTGCGCTAATACCAGCGATCAGAAAACAATGACTCAATAAATCATCGGCTGTCTTATTTTGTTGGCAATTATATTCCAATTGTGCTAGCGGTGTCGTTTTACAAAATGAAGAAATTATATTTGGGAACTCTGCAGCTAGCAGTGCATCACCCTGTGTCACGGACCGACGCCAGAAGATGATGTCACACAACTACTTCTGATATCGCCTCACGGCCCTCTACATTTGCAACTTATATTCTCTGCAAAGAGTGTTCACATCATATCAATTATCAGAGCTGAAAGTTAGCTAAATTAAATGCAGAACCCAAATTAAATGGTATTGATTTTGTGTACAGTCACTGGTGCCCCGGGTGAGACCAGCCACTCGACTTGAGAACACGGCTTTATCTCGGGCGGCTGTCACCTGGATTCGACCCCAGGATCTCAGCAGTGCCGCCTCATTGCTCTGACCTCTGCGCCACCCACCCTCCTCCTTCTTCAAATATATTATTGATGCGTCTCTAATCTGCTATTACCCTGACAGCACAATACAATTTGAATTTATAAAGCGACCAAGTGGCAAGTGGTGGCGACGGTAGTTAACGCACTGCGCTATGAACTCAGCAACCTCAGTACCTGAGTTTGATTCCCCGCCTTGGCTGGCCCTGCTGCGAACATGCACGGACCAGTATGGTGAAGTATGGTCAAAAACACCCCACGACCGATACTCTTTTTACTATTCTTATTTTACCAGGTAAGGCCCACTGCGCTGTTTGCTCTTTTTCAGAAGCGACCTTGCCACAAATGATAGCTCAACAAAATGGATTATTACGTGGAAATTTATAGTAGCAAAATTATCTAGACGCATGTTTATAAATGTGGAGGTAAAAACTGGAGGACCCGGAAAAAACATCCACGTGACCACGGGGAGAACATGCAAACTCCAAGTAAACACGTGTCAGGGTCGGGATCGAACCCACGACCTCCTGTATACCAAGCGAGACAGTTAAAATCTCGCCACCGTGGTGCTACAGCAGGCCTTCATCCAACAATGGATTTATAAAGGGCTTTCAATTATTTTAATGTATGTGTCTACATGTGACTGCATCTCTAGACACTGAGCATAGTGAGGGCCACGGACAGTAGTGGAGGGCGTGATAATCAAGAAGGAGAGTGGGGGGGGGGCACAGAGGTAAGGAGATGGAGGTGCAGTGGGGAAGATGTTATTGAAGAGGTCACTCATCAGAAGAAAGAGCAGAGACGGTCTTAAGCCCGTAATTACAGAGAGGCATAGCTCTTCGCCTAGGCAGTGAAACTCGATTTGTCCAATATAATATGTAGGGGGCGCTATGGGCAGATAATGTCATCTCTGTTTATTTGCACCGGTACTTCTGTTGCCGAGTGGGAATGCGGGACTCAACACTGGTAATAGGATGAATTTCCCACCACTTCCGGGTCCCCCTCTTACCCATGTGACAACTCAGATAAGAAGGTGACAGAGCTTCCACGAGGCCACTTCCAAAGTGACAGGTCTGTGCAAACGGCTCTGATAATAGGAGGCATTTTCACACATTTCCAGGTTGCTTCCTCGTATCCATGCAAAAGCACCGATAATTATCGGCTGATGTTGCCACTACCTCCAGGTCATTGATTTCATCCGCACGATGGCTTGGATAATCAAAAGACTTTGCCAACACCGACAGGCCACTCCTCACATCAGCGGAGGGGCTTCAACGTTGGGCAAAGTGTAGCGTACGGATTAATCGGACACCTACGTGCACGGATAATTATAAACACGGAAAATAAGGACCTGGTTGAGAGGAGTTGTATTGTATGTACAGCCAGAATGGCATATACTTACTATGGTAGTGCATTAGGGGCCAGGGCAAACTGTTTATATAACAAAGCGCAGTTGATCAATACTGCAGCATGTCAATGACCACACACGCACACACACGTACACAGCAAGTCTATAACCGCAGTGCTTAACCGTACATCAACAAACGCAAAGTGTACATGTCATTACAGTATACACTGCGGTATAGTGTACTGTGTTATGTGCCACCGTATTGTGTACATTAGATGTGAATGAATACACACGTATAATTGGAATCATGTCGCTGGGTTCATAGTTCAGTGCACTAACGGCTGTGGAATTGCTCCGCAACATAGTCGTATAAAGGATAACATAATGTATGTAATAAATATTAAGATTCCCTCTAAAGCTTGCAAAGGCTGTTGGGGCAAGCACTATTAGCGAGCACCTATGAAGGCCGGCATGATGCACGAATGAGCAGTGTGGTCAGCACCATGGCCAGCTGCCTTCGTCTCCCCCGTGCCCATGTTTATACACTGCACCGTGTAGTACTCAATTACGGCTGAGTGAGCTGACGGAAAACCCAGGACCAAATTGGATATTCACCAATTGGTGTCGGCCCTACGACTGACACATGCAACATGTCTACACCTGCAATGTTCAATCATACGGTAGTACAACAGTGTAGGTCAGCAATCCTCCCGTGAATCACGTGACTTCTGCAAAGCCACATTCACTCTGAATCCCTCCCCTCTCCCCGCCCCCCCCTGTGAAAAGAGACGCTGCTCCATACAGCTCTAACTCCTGCTTGCTCCTTCCTTCATTCTCCCTCTGTTACCTCCCCCATCATCACGTCTCGACCCCCGACATCTCGGCCTGCTCATCCCTTCTCCCCCCCCTCCTCCTTCCCTTCCTTTCCCACCCGGTTCTCCTTCTTGCATCCTGCGGCTCATCTTTGTCCGTCTTGGGGACTTCAGTCCCGGCATCCCGTTCCCTATTACGGCTATTCCGGCTCTACTCAGCCTTCCCATGCTGTGCCATGGCTAAAACATTTCGTAGTATGCACAGTGTCATCACAACAATATGTTACAGGAACGAACGTCACATGTGCCCACCATGATTCCCAAACCCCGCCGTCACGTTAACCACAGCCACATACGTCACGTGTAAATGGGCACACAAGCAACATGCGCACGCGCGCCTTATTCAACCGCACAGTAAGTTTATGTAATGTGTCTTTGGGAATATCGTAAAAAGATTATTTGTGACAACCACTATAACATATAATGTATGCTGTGCCATAGTTGACATGTCAAGGAGCACACATGCGTGCATGCCCGCCTACATCTACACCGTTCGATCACACATCAACAACGGCGTATGCTATAGGTCTAGAGGTGAATATGAACTTATTGTGGTAGCAAATTATATACTACACTGCAACACAGAATGGTGAGGAAACAGAATGGTGAGACAACCCCCGTGATTGACACGGTATGAGGCCTTCATCCAGCAGTGGATTGACAAAAGGGCTGCACAACCTGATATAAAATATGCTAGCGAACACACGCACAGCATGTCAACATCTGCAGTGCTTAATATTGCATTAACAATAACCCAGCGCAGGTATGCAGTTGATGTGAATACAAACTTACTGTGATCGTGATGTATATACTCGAACATAATACACATGTTAAATGCGCAGACACACACAAATGCAGTATAGGCACACACATCCAGTCTGCAGTATTCAAAGTAATAACAGCGCACGGCATAGGCGTATACGTGAACATGAACTTATCGTGATTGCAAATTATATACTCCAACATATTACGTGCGTTAATGAACGCTCACACCCACACGTGCGCACGTGCAGCATGCCTACATCTGCACCGTTACATCATGCATCAACAACAGCACACAGTATATAAAGGTCTAGATGTGAACACCGGATGGCACAGGCATACAAACCTACCGTGGTAGTAAACAAAATGCGTACTCTAACGTAATACATGTGTTAATGAACACACGCGTTCATAGACATATATACACACACACAGCATGTCTCCAATCCGCAGCGCTCAGTCGTGCAGCGCAGCAGTAATAACCACCTCGTTCAAACCTCGCTGCATTTTGACCCCCAACAACGATGCAGCGGGGGTGGTGGAGGGGGAGATATAACGCCTAAAATTAAGCAGCAGCAGGAGCTGGAAGAGGTCACGGATGCCCGAGGTTAATGCCTCGCCGTTTCGAGCATCCACTGAGATGTAGGCGACCCCCCTAACTGCTGGTATAGCGATGGTGGTGGTGGTGGGGGGGGGGTAGTGGTGCGCGCTGGTGGACGCCGTTCCGAATCACCTGGTCGTGCGCCAGCTGCCGCCCGTCCCCTGCGGAATCCAAACGCGCCACGGTGTGCACGGTGTGCACGGTGTGCACGGCGTGCACGGTGTGCACGGTGTGCACGAGCCGCAGCGAGCGTCTCGCATCCGGCTCGCAGCACGGAGGAATGAATGTCAAACGCGGCGCGCACCATTTTCCCCCAACCCCCAAAGCCCCCACCACCACCGCCAACCCTCCCCAGCCCTGACTCCGCTAACCACGTCAAAATAATCCTGCAAGAGGAATAAATAGCGACAGCGATAAATATAAAACTGACCCACTGGATGTATTGTCCTGTCTTTTTTCCCCCCATGACCTTCCTTCCACACATCCCCACAAAAAACCTGAAATCACTGCACCTTCCTGCGACAACAACCGTGTGCTCGACGAGCAAAACAGATTTAGCAAAATCACAAACGTAAACATTTCCCCACGCGCGCCACGAGAATCCCCCCACCGCGGCCACGGCAGTTCGGCCAGCAAAGCAGAACTGCAGAATGCAGATCTCAAGTTTGGAGCAGCGGGAGCGCTTACCGAACAATGGATGGGCATGCACGGCGGTCTGCGAATCTCAAGGCTTTTATAGTTCGGTAACGACTAAGTAGAGTGGCGTCTGGCTGTTGTTATCAGCCTGCTGCACACAATCGCGCACGGCAGGGGCAGGCGGACCATGTGACTGGGATGTGCAAATTGCGAGCGGGGTGGATATAACACGGGCGCTCGCAGTAAGCCGAGCAGCGGCAGAAGCAGCAGCAGCAGCACCTCCTCGACATGATCAATCTATCCCTCTGCTTATCGGACAGACCCAATCCCACACCACCACCATCACCACAGAAAAAAACAATTTCATTGTCTGATCCAGTCGGTCACCTTCTCCATCATCAATAGGATGGATGATGCGAAAACAATGAGCACCTACATCACTACACATGCACCAGCTGCTTTAACATACACCATTCGCCGCTCACAACTCCGATTCGTTTGCGTTTATTTAAACCGCCCAATTCCTGCATTTCTGCATCGTAAATATGAACACCGGCCGCCCATGCAGGCACGCTGGGCGTGCGAGAATCGTATCCCCATTTAGTATCCGAACCCAAAGAGAAGACGCAACGTCGCTGTCGAACGAATACCTGTTGTTTCGCGGCCACCGTCGTCGGCTGTGAAACGAATTGCGCTCAGCTGTGCTTCCTTCTGTTAATGCCAGACACCCTCGGCACTCTTGACTCATGCCTCCTGCATGCTAACGTTCCGCTCCTCCCCAGCCGCTCCGGCTCCGTCCACCGCCTCCGCTGCTGCCACATGCCCAGGGGCCGGTCAGTTATTCTTCCAGAACTGTCTCGTTTTAACGGATTTGTGCGAGAGGGGGGGCGGTGGGTGTGAGGAGCGAGGCAGTGGGAGAGTGGGGGGGGGGGCGCGGGAGGGAGGGGAGTGCGGCTCAGGCAAGGCACGGATCAAACCGGGTCGAATTATAGGGGTCGAATTATTATTCATGATCACGGCTACGACGTAAATATTCCCCTACATCACTAAGCGTAAATCAATCAATCGATCAAGGCCATTTCGTTTATTTACAAGCTGGTGGGAATCCACTGATGTGCAATAGGTCACCTGGATAGGGGAGCCTCGAGCTCACGCACAGCGCAGCAATGCCGGGAGTGAGGACCATAAATACCAATCAGCCCGACAGTCCGGTTAACAATCGTGATCACACGCACGCGCGCCACAATGACATTTCCTAAATTTGCACACTTTGTCTCTTCACGTCTATTGCAATATAATTAATATCTAGTTTTAACGTACTGCAGCCACAGGATGTTAATTACAGGCTGTTTGTGCGGCTCGCAGTGTGTGTGCATGCGTATCTTTGGTTTTGTTTAACGTCTTGTTCGCCAGACTGGCCAAGCGCCCGGGTTTAAACACTACGCGAGCCTTCGGAGGCCTAATGGAATATCCTGTATAAATATTTTACAAGGGGAGACGTCAAGGAGCTAAAACAAACCCTGCCTCGCACCCGCGGCTGGACGGGGGCAATATTTCAGGCACGCACGCACGCACCCGCGCGCCGCCCCACGGAAATGTGCACGGACTCCGAGCCAGCGCCGCTACGCTGTTCCAGGTGGAGCCCGGCGGCCGTGGTGGCAGGTTCAGAGGTCGCGTGACGCGTGACGCGTGACGCGCGACGGGGGTCCCGGAGGAGAGAGGAGACGTGACAGCGGCGGTCGCACGGGATGAGTGCCGATATTGCTCATGGAATGTGCGCAGCCAAGCACCGTTGAGTCATCAGAAAATTCCGTGGCTTTGTTGCAACAATTTGTATTTGTCTTGGACCACAAATTCTCATTTGTTCATTCACTGACTCGCGCATTCATTCAGTGAATAATCTACAGTGTAGATTTTTTAACTCATCGTCATTTAGCATCAACAAAAGCGGTGTTGGCACCATGCTGGCCTTAATAAGTGAGTGCTAACAGCACTTGCCATAATAGCATCTATGCATACATGGCAGACCATTGCATGTTTTTGCAGTCGTGTTTGTTTGTGTGTAACCACATTTTAAAAATAGCGGGGAGCAGTAGTGTAGCGGTTAGCATGCTGCGCTACGAACCCGGCAATCTGTGTTTAATTCCCGCTCACGGCCAACACCAGTGATGATTATCGGAACCGGTCCTGGGCCTCCCCTAGGTCGACTCAACCTCAAATGAGTACCTGGTGTAAACATATTATTTGGGTCTTTCGGTAAAGCCACGTAGATAGAAAAAAGAATCAAAATAATAACAATATCACGACGTTTCGATCGCAACACAAGCAATCGTCTTCAGTTGAAACATCGCCAACCCACAACTCACCAGTGTGGTGAAGTATGGCCAAATAACCCCCACTGCTTGCATGGCATGGGAAGCCCTTGTACTGAAGTGGATGAATATAGGGTTTTATATGTTATGTATCATGTCCGAGATATATTTAGTTTGGGCTACATCTTCTTTGGAAAAGAAAAGACAAGCCAAGCACAAGCAGCACCTCAGCGTTCCAAAGAGCAGTGAGGAGGAAGACACTGGAAGATTTATTGAAGAGCTTAACGGGATATGGCAGTGAAACATGGGCACTGTGGATTAGTGAGATAAAAAAAAATATTTGTGATACTGAAGAATAGAGAAAATGAGCTTGCGTGATAAGAAGACCTCCAATTAGCACGGTTGGCTACGTACGGTGCGAAAGCAGTTCAACATACATACGTGTAAGACGGAGAATGAAGATGTGCTGGAAGAGATTGGCAACAGACGGGAGTTATTGAGAATGTCTGATGAGAAGGAAGGTGGTGTTCATGGGAGATACCCCAAGAGACCCAACAGCTGGAGATTTGACAAAGATGATTACGCAAGGGAGAATGTAAGAAGGGAAGAGGCGACGGAGGAAGGAAACGGATCACCCGGTGGGACAGGGTGAGACAGATGGCGGGACAGGGTGAGGGAGTTGGTGGGACAGGGTGAGAGAGTTGGTGGGACAGGGTGAGAGGGTTGGTGGGACAGGGTGAGAGGGTTGGTGGGACAGGGTGAGAGAGTTCGTGGGACAGGGTGAGAGGGTTGGTGGGACAGGGTGAGAGAGTTGGTGGGACAGGGAGAGAGAGTTGGTGGGACAGGGTGAGAGAGTTGGTGGGACAGGGTGAGAGGGTTGGTGGGACAGGGAGAGAGAGTTGGTGGGACAGGGTGAGAGAGTTCGTGGGACAGGGTGAGAGGGTTGGTGGGACAGGGTGAGAGAGTTGATGGGACAGGGTGAGAGAGTTGGTGGGACAGGGAGAGAGAGTTGGTGGGACAGGGTGAGAGAGTTCGTGGGACAGGGTGAGAGGGTTGGTGGGACAGGGTGAGAGAGTTGATGGGACAGGGTGAGAGAGTTGGTGGGACAGGGTGAGAGAGTTCGTGGGACAGGGTGAGAGGGTTGGTGGGACAGGGTGAGAGAGTTGGTGGGACAGGGTGAGAGAGTTGATGGGACAGGGTGAGAGGGTTGGTGGGACAGGGTGAGGGAGTTGGTGGGACAGGGTGAGGGAGTTGATGGGACAGGGTGAGAGGGTTGGTGGGACAGGGTGAGAGGGTTGGTGGGACAGGGTGAGACAGTTGGTGGGACAGGGTGAGGGAGTTGGTGGGACAGGGTGAGAGAGTTGATGGGACAGGGTGAGAGAGTTGATGGGACAGGGTGAGAGGGTTGGTGGGACAGGGTGAGAGGGTTGGTGGGACAGGGTGAGGGAGTTAGTGGGACAGGGTGAAAGGGTTGGTGGGACAGGGTGAAAGGGTTGGTGGGACAGGGTGAGAGAGTTGGTGGGACAGGGTGAAAGGGTTGGTGGGACAGGGTGAGAGAGTTGGTGGGACAGGGTGAAAGGGTTGGTGGGACAGGGTGAAAGGGTTGGTGGGACAGGGTGAGAGAGTTGGTGGGACAGGGTGAAAGGGTTGGTGGGACAGGGTGAGAGGGTTGATGGGACAGGGTGAGAGAGTTGGTGGGACATGGTGAGAGGGTTGATGGGACAGGGAGAGAGGGTTGATGGGACAGGGTGAGAGGGTTGGTGGGACAGGGTGAGAGAGTTGGTGGGACAGGGAGAGAGAGTTGGTGGGACAGGGTGAGAGAGTTCGTGGGACAGGGTGAGAGGGTTGGTGGGACAGGGTGAGAGAGTTGGTGGGACAGGGTGAGAGAGTTGATGGGACAGGGTGAGAGAGTTGATGGGACAGGGTGAGAGGGTTGGTGGGACAGGGTGAGGGAGTTGGTGGGACAGGGTGAGGGAGTTGATGGGACAGGGTGAGAGGGTTGGTGGGACAGGGTGAGAGGGTTGGTGGGACAGGGTGAGACAGTTGGTGGGACAGGGTGAGGGAGTTGGTGGGACAGGGTGAGAGAGTTGATGGGACAGGGTGAGAGAGTTGATGGGACAGGGTGAGAGGGTTGGTGGGACAGGGTGAGAGGGTTGGTGGGACAGGGTGAGGGAGTTGGTGGGACAGGGTGAAAGGGTTGGTGAGACAGGGTGAAAGGGTTGGTGGGACAGGGTGAGAGAGTTGGTGGGACAGGGTGAAAGGGTTGGTGGGACAGGGTGAGAGAGTTGGTGGGACAGGGTGAAAGGGTTGGTGAGACAGGGTGAAAGGGTTGGTGGGACAGGGTGAGAGAGTTGGTGGGACAGGGTGAAAGGGTTGGTGGGACAGGGTAAGAGAGTTGGTGGGATTTTCCATAAAAGACTCTGAGAATCGCAAACTATGGAAAGCATCGGTCATGGTCATCAACCGTCAGTTATGAGGATGGCAGCAGAAGGATAGACGGAAACAAAATTCAACACATTCGTCAATAACACTGTGGCGTTATAAGAAAATAGAAAAAATAGGCGACGTTCAAGGTAACAGTCATTCTCCATAGCACGTAACTGAGAGGCTTAAAATATAGAGTTCATAGGAGTTGGAGACTGCACTTATCACCATTCTATTATTATCTCTTTTTAAATAGGCATATGAATAGTTACCTAATAGTAGCCATTGAGAAAGAGTCAAACCCTTAAAAAAAGTATGAAGTATTTCTAATTAAACTCATTTATGTTAAATGTAATATTCTAAAACGCAACTGGCACCAGACAGATAAGATATGACATTGGCTCAGTGTATGTATGGATGTATGTGGAACTTCTTTTGTATAGTACATACGTAGCCAACCGTGCTAACCGAAGGTGCGAAGGGAAGAACACCAAACTAAACACACAAAGAGCAGTTCTAAAGAAATTAGTTTTCAATCTGGAGTGGCAGTAGCTGGCGAAGTGGATAAAGGCAGGCAACCGGGAGGGAGCGTGGGGCCGGCACTCACAGGGCACGGTGCGCAGGTAGAGGTTGTCACGGATCGTCTGCTGCAGCTCGTGGTCCACGGAGCCCTTCTGGAAGCGCTGGTTGAGGTAGAGCCGCAGGTCCTTGGTGAGAGCTCCGCCTGGAGAACGGCGGCGGTGGGTATGGGGAGGGGGCAGAGGCATCGCGACATCATCGTGGGCGCGTGGGTAACGCGGCGGGGTCACGCACACGCAGGGGGCACGAAAGGTTTTTTTTTTTGCAATAGCAGGCCGAGGCTTTGTCTCCTGAACTGTGTGACCCAAGTTTGTAGCGCTCTTCGTGAGAAAGCAAGACGATAGAGTGGATGTCAGCAAAGCCCTTGCAGATGTGGCACACGCACGCACACCTACATCCATCGATTTGGCCAAATATCTCAATGTAGGACTCCTCCTGAAAACAAGTCTCAAGAGTGATTGAATCTTCACGAGGCAAAAAATAGGCATTATGATTATGAAAACATGCTTTAAAAAAACACTACAGCAGTCATATAAACCACAATTGTACGGCCTAGATGTGTTGCCACTAGGTAAGAGCTGCATGTTGGCTTATTAATGTACAACCTTCTTGTCAATCCACTGCTGGATGAGGGCCTCCCCATGCTGTGGGGTCCGTTGAGGTTGTTTGACCATACCTCACCACGCTGGCCAGTGCGGGTCGGTGGAGTCAGGGAGCACGACACAACCGTGGATTTCCCTGTGCCGCCTTCTGTTGCCCACAACGTGGCGCTGCAGCCTATAACACCTGTTACGCACGCCGGTCGCCTGCCAAAAACGCTATCCAGGCTCAACCTTTGACTTGTATCTTCTTTAATTCACCGTTTACCTGATTGGAACATTATCCGGTTACCTGATCAATGGCTGCGGTGGCACTAAGTGATAAATTAACTTCCACCAGAGGGTGCTGCACCGACGTAGGGGCTTCAGACGCTTCCAAGAGGCATATGCGAGGGACTTAGGAGGCTGTGCGAGCGTGAAACGGATTAGTGTCCATTAAGCCCACTGAAGGTGACTGCATGGATACATGAATGACTGAGTGAATTAATTGGTGTGTATTTCCCATGCTCCCCAGATTAATGTGCCTATATATATGCGCGGTCCTTTCCGTCAATCCAATGTTGGAACAGAGCCCTCGACATGCAGTGTGGGCCTTGGGGGGGTATTACTTGACCACAAGTTCCCATATAGGCCGGTGGAGGTTGGTGCAGGTGGTGAACATAGACGTAGGGTACAACAGTGGATTTATTTTTTGGATTTTGACAATTTTTTTTTGCCACATTGCATCTCTACTCCGAAATAAAACCCACTGCGTATACACTTTTGATTGTTTTGTGTAACTTACATTTTATTGATGTAATGTTAATGTTCACGCGTGAAGCGCTCTGTGACAATTTCATTGTGAAGGGCGCTAGAATAAATAAAGTACGATTCATTGATTGGTAAAAACAGCTTGTTTTTAAACATTAATGTCATCACATTAAACATGCCTACATTACTCTATTGAAACAAACCCAATGACAATAAATATAAAGTGGATTTATATCCCTGAATTAAGCATGGTTTCTTTGTAAACTAAACAATTTTTTTTTATTTTACCAGGTAAGACCCACTTGAGCTCTATAGCTCTTTTTAAGATGCGACCTGGCCACAAATGACAGCTCAACGAAGTGGCTTATCATGTGGATATTTATAGCAGCCACGTACTCGAACCGCATGTTTCTCAATATAGAAAAAACATGCAAACTCAAAATATACAGGCATCAAGGTCAGGATCCAACCCACGACCTCCTGTATGCCACGCAAGGTAGTTAACATATCGCCACTTCGGTGACCTTTGGAAGAAGGCTTCATGAATATAACAGAGGTCCAATGTGTGTTTTTACTATTGCTAATACATACTGTGGAAGACTTTGACTTTGTCACTGATGAGAATTCTAAAGATGTTCGAGAAGGACTTGGAAGCTGAACTGTTTCACAGAAACAGTCATGTCTATGCTTAAAAGGAGACAAATCTAAAAACCTGAATGTTTGAATTTGGGCCTCAAATATTTAATTTATGGAGGTTGAGTGTTTTCACTCATAAGGCAACATTAGCCAAAGGTTCTAAATTCTACAAGCTAAACACACATATACGACCCCCATTGCATGTATGTTGAATGTCTTTCGCACTGAACGTAGCCAACCGTGCTATCAGTGACCCACTGTCATTAATCTCCAGTTGAGTACGCCAGCAGATAGAAGTGGACCAAGTCTGCGAGGGTTATTAGTTCCCTAATGACTGATGGGGAAACCGTCATCCAGCAGTGGATTAACAGAGGCTGTGAATTTTTGAGATTTTTTTTTGTATTCAGTGATCAATGAGTTGACATTTGAAGATGCACAGTGCTCTCCCTCACCCACACAAAGTCGTGCACTCTGCTGCGTTGTTTATTTCGGTGTCCGGCAACAATTCACTCACGAGTGGTTTCCTGCTTTAAGCAGAGTGGGGCGGGATTCGTCTCTCGTTTACAGCCCCCGGAGCCAGACGTGGAAATCCCTCATTGCAATGGCACATTCGATCCAAAGGGTAACCGCTGTTCACTTCATCCAAAGTGGTACTCATTTTACTGACCTCGGAGAGATGAATGGCCAAGTTCAAGCCTGGCCAGGATTCAGGATTTTGAACTCGCAGCTCACAGGTTAGTGAACCGCTCACCACCGATGTTAGCAACAGCCAGTATCCAAACTCAGGATGCCGGGTCCACAAGACAGTGCGCTAAGTGCTATGCTATCACACCACCCATAATTATGTGGTTGACCACAACTTACAAGTAAAAATGTTTCTATCATTAATGATGCTTCAAACGCATTCAGCTCGGGGACACACGGCCTGAGTTCACATCAGGAACACAAGGGCTGCTTGTTATTATGTCCCGAGTCTTCCCGCAATTCAAACAGAATGTGGAGAGGACACCAGATACTAGATTTGAAGTTTTCGTGACTGCAAGGATCCATACTCTTTGGGTCTTTTGGTAAAGTCACCTACGTGACTTTACCGAAAGAACCAAAAAGGACACCAGATATTGTCCGAGGCGAGGCTCCTCCACGCGATCGCCCGCGCCACAAAATCCCACGGCCGCTGCTCACTAATTCCGTAACGACCCCGCAAGCGCTGCTAATAACAGGCGGATAAACGACCCCCCAGGGATGACGGAACGCACCCGCACGCTCGCTCGCTTTGCTCCCCGACAGATGTTATTGCTGTTGCCACCACCGCTGCTGCTGCGGTATGGTTAAGCCGTCTTACGTTTTTGCACGAAGAAACAGGGGTAAGCGGAGGCAACGGCGTGCGGGTTGAGCCAGATCGACTCGGAAGCATGTCAAAAACATCCAGCCCAGCCCCACTCGCTCGCTCGCTCACATCCAGGAAGTCCAGCATCCAGGAAATTGAAGCTAAAAACCAAACAAATACGGTATATTTTTAAAACATTGTTTTAAATAGTTCGCTCAACAACTGGCTGTGTTAAGAATGCTTGACTCGCATTCAGAAGGGGTGCGGGTTTAGATCCTGGGCAGGAGGGATTTTCTTTGACCTGCGTCTCCTCTGGTGTGGGTAATAAGACTGCCACTGCACTGTATGAAGTCAAGCGTGGTTGTTTTACTGACCCACTGCCATACGAATGTGCAATTTCCCCAACAGGCACATGACTGGAATTGGGGACGATTATTTCCACATACTTGTTTGAGCTAAAAACACTTTCCATCTTTGTTTCCTCATGGCAGAGTTTCCCAAACGACACTGCTTGTCACTACCACTGTACGGCTTTCCACGTCTACCACATTTTAAAAACAATTGAAAAAAAATAATTCTACACGTGCCTGATAATTGGTAAACACGTCTCATGTCAACCAGTGAGTGTTGATTAAAATTAAAATCGATAACTCGTGTACATGCGCACGTGTGTGTCCCACGGGACTAAGATGCTGCCGATTCAGGTGACTTCATGCTGATTCTTATTTAGATAGAGATCGTGTGCATGTACACATGTACACGTGCACTGCACACGATGAACGGAACGCTGATTCAAATGAATATAAAGACATTTTGTGTGTGTATGTACGTATGGGACCTACATGTTGTCGAGGGCACCGATTCAAATTAGCTTCACCGGAATCTGAATATCTACTTCGCTTCAGATGCATTTTCCAATCATCAGGCAAGTGTAGTGCATGGCAACTTGATTTTTATTTAAATGTCGGTAAAACTGCCAAAAAAAGAAAATGCGTATCGTGGTCGATCACAAGAACTGGAATTTTGCAAAACTCTACCGGAGCAAATTTCCCAGCGGAGCACGAGGCAGAGCGGAACGTTTTGGCAAGTTAGCGGCACGCAGTGCCCCTCGAGTGCCGTACAGTTCACTCAGCCGCGGCTTCGAGGGCGGCCGCTTGAGCCGGCGAGGGCCCTCGACGCAGCGCCGAGGGCCCGCCGGACGGACGGACACACCTGCTTGCGGTGGAAAGATCACGGCCGATGACGATTGTGACTTTCAAACGTAAATCGTGCAGCCCGAATTTGGAGCTGCAGTGGGGGATGGGTTCACTCTGGCCCTGCCTGGTGCCAGGGCCCACCCAGCCCGGTCGTCGGCGATTGTGGAAGTGAGCACCATGTATTAATCATGCCATCGGTGCGTGGCACGCACGGTTGCTCCCACACGTTCTCAACGTGTGTCGTCAAAGGCCTCGGAGCTGCGGTATCACAACCCCAAAACCATTTCTGCCATTCCTTATCTTATTTGCGCAGCGGTCTGACATTGTGGAACAAACCACCCCCTCCTACCCCCAATCGGTCTCCCACGTGTTCTTGGGCTGCCGAGCGGTCACGGGAGGATAGAGCGAGGTGTCCGAGGCTTCAGACACATGGCCGCGCGGATGACGGATTAATGCGGAAATCTCTTTGTGTCGCCGCGATCTTCAAGAGAACCGTTGCAAACTCTTGACCCTGTAAATCTCATTAGGTCTCGGCCCCAGTGCAGATACTGAGGGAGGACAAGACCTCGGCCTTTGGGGGCCACTCATGGCCGCACACAGAGCCCAGCGGTACCAAGTGATGTGCACCACTGCTGAATGTCTTGCACTTTATTGACCAACACGTGAGATTTTATGTACTATCGTGAGAGTAAGGTTCATCAATAATTGATGAATCCATACATCTTTACATGGCCAATCATTCCTGCACATGCATTCAGCTTTCAGGGCAAAAAATTCTCATGTAATTGGACCAGCGATTTTGTTTGCGTCTTCGTTATGCGACTCAGAGATTGTTTAAGTGATTGCGCGCGGTCGTATATATAATAATTACGTACAACACAGGGAGACAGAAGAAAGCTGCTTTAGATGTCGGCGCAGGTTCAGTCCCTTCTCTAGAGCCACGGAAGTGGGCTAAGCTGCCCGTGAAACCTGGCGAGGGCACGTGCCTCTCTCGTTTTACAAACAAACGTGTAGTTACGTAACCTCTAAGTCCGGGGTTGCCCGAGCTCTCGTATATAAAACCTTGCTTCATTGTAATCACGGCAACAGCAACAACCGTAATCGATAAAAACGTTAAGTTAATTCTAACACTTGCTGTATAACTATGAGAAAGTGATTACGCATTATACTGCAGTAGGGTGATGTCATGCAAGGCATGATGGGGGGACCGATTTTATAGTCATAATCGTGCCTTTTGCTGTCTAAAAATCACATTTTGTGTGTGTCATTACTCTGCCGTGGTGTATTGTATAGCACACCGGACTTCCAATCCAGATTTTGCCGGTTCGATCTCCCAACACGGCAGTTGAAACAATGGACAAGTTTCTGAAATCCCCCCCCCCGCCTCTCTCCACCCAGCCATAAAATGGTAAACCACAGTTAGTCAATCGGCAGGTCGCATGTCGTGGGGTGAAGTGTGGGTATTTTCACCTTTTCCAAAATGTCAGGCCAGTGTGGAAAAGTAGGCCAAATACCCTCTGAGGGGCTCTCTCGAACTTGTACCCATTGCAGGCCCTTCTGTCAGGAGCAAGCAATTGCTGAGCTGCACCTTTGGCTTTGTCTCACTCTGACAAAACGACAGCCGCAACGGAACTCTCGTGCCTGCTCTCAGTGCAGAGCGCTGGGGATGAGGATGGGTCACGAACCGGCTTAGAGGTGCACCGGAGCAGCACAGCAAGTGAGACGGGACAAAAATGCGACCAGGACCAATGACTCCAACAAAACGGCCGCGGCAAACAGCAAACCAACGGGCGATGGTGGAAACGACGCTCACTTCACGCGGGGTCCACGGAGAAGGAACATTCGCAAACACGAGAGGCGATCGCTGTCTGGGGGTCGCAGGGACCGGGCCTGGGTCACCCGGCCTGTCGCCCACTCGCGCCTCTCCTCAGCGGTGGCGAGTTCACCCTGGGAAATCCGCACCGCCTGGAAACGTGGGCTGGTGTACATGGTCGGGTGCGTGTGTGTGGTCGACTCTGCAAACATTGACTAACCTTTACGTTTTGGGGGTATTTTTGGAGCGCAAACTGGGCAGTTGGTCTCACAATGCGATGCACTGGTGCGTTACAATGTTCAGCGCTGAAAGTTTTTTTTCGTTTTTAACGACCGTGCCGCCTCTTTAGAAGGAAAGAGGCATTCCAAGGTGCCAAGGTTTATTATTTGTCATCATCAAACTTGTAATTATAATGCAGATAAATTAGTGACTAACACCGTTTGAGACGAGGCTCAAAAGAAAGGTGTCTCTGGTGTGGACCAATCAGTTTAAAAGACAATGCATATATTATCAGAGTATGTTTTTTTTTGCATTTTGACCACAAGTATTGTGGTTAATGCAGACATGATTCCTTGTAAAAGGTTTCAGTTTGGTGTTTTAACAACTTAACACAACTGTTTTGTTGCCTGATAAAAGGGGAAAAAACCTCTTCTCAAATGAGTGACTTTTGGCCAAAACAATTATGATCACCTTCCGCAAATATAAACCGAAGAGAATTCGATTTCATTTCCCATTCCAACAAGCATAACACAGTACACAGTGTCTGCGTTACAACTCTCAGCAGAGTGGCAGAAATCCCACATACCTATGGCACAGGATAATGTGTGTATCAGATAACAATTATGAATATTGCATTGGCAGACTCAACCACTTACAGCACTGTGATGAAATACGTCTGATCAGTGCACGTGTAACGCGAGGAAGTGTGCCTTTAGGCACCCAACGCAATACCCCAGGTTTGAACCCAGGTCCTCGGTGGTGATGGCTGTGCCTGGACACTGGCAATGAGATCACTCACTATTCGACCATCCTCAGGAATTAATCTTAATTAATATGTAGTTTCTTTCAAATACTTTCCAGTTGCATTATCAGCATAATGTCACAACACAAATAAATATCCATTTGGAACTCTCACAGAAAGCTTGCTTTCTTGTTGTGCTTTGCTTTTTTGAAATTTTTGTCATTTTGGTGACAGATGTCATCTCATACAAATGAGACTATCCTGGTGCCTTGAGTTCTCACCTGGTTAAACAAAACAAACTGGAAACTTTTCGGAAAGTTGACACCACTGAACTACACCTGAAGTCTCTTCACACTTAGGAGCACAAACTGTATGTGTCCTGCTATGAATGGTCATCGCGTGCCAATCAAATCAACGCTTTTAATTCTCAAGAGCCGGTGAAATTAAGCAACAAACAAAATGTCTTGCGTGTAATTTATTGCTGGGTTGAGTCCATCAACTCGTCACACTCGACAAGCCGGTTTAATCACGGGTGGCTCAAATCCAGATTTTAACTCAGGACCTGTCTTCTAAGCCACCCCGCCACCTCTGTTGATGAATCATTTCTGAGATTCCATTCTCAGGTTGTAGCACCCAACCAGCTTGGCATTGGGATGCCTGTCGGATGCTTGTCTGGCATTAAAAAAAAACACAAGTGTGCTTTTGTGCCAACCCAAGGTAAAAATTAACAAGTTCCAATCGGTGCTTTTCAGTTACTCACCGTGAGTGTGTGCGCACACATGTCTGCTCATTTGCTCAGGGCTGCTGCCTTATCAGGCAGCCATGTGTGACTAACTTGTTGTTCCAACATTCCTGATGATGTAACAGCTCTTGTAAGAATGTGCCCGGGTTAAATATTACTTTGATGTAGCCAAACAAACACGGGGCCGGGTTAATTTTCGGGAAAGCCCAGTTCGGTTGTGTGCCTAATTGCAGCTCTGCTGTAAGCCTAGCTCATGAGTTAACCGTGTGCAAAGATAGCCCACAAATTATTAATCAATTAACTCAATACATGTGATATGCATAACGGATGTTATAGGCTGGTGCAGGTGTCGTAAGAGCGTCGTTGTTATGGGAAGCAAAAAGCAGTGCAGCAAAATTCACTGCTGTATTTTGGGAGGTCAATTTCCCGAACCTCAAGTGACTAAGGGTAACCGTGTCTTTTGGCGTGGGAGACAGAGGTGAGGCGGCTGTTCATACACCTCCGATTAGCGTGGTTGGTTACGTATGGTGCGATAGAAGTTCAACATACATACATACATAGTATTGAAATGAACGGTGGCGGCGTTCAGCTTTTACAAGCGACGAAAGGTTACGTGAAGTCGTTGTCTGCAGTGACGCACTGCGGACGAGCTGCCAAACGTCGCATTAAACGCAGGCACATCGATGTTCCCCAGCCGGTGGCGACGGGCGACACGTGATGATGGCTGCCAGGGTGGCAGCGTCGCACGTAGCCCTTTTGGGGGGGAGCAGCATTTTTCGGAACGCCGTGTGCAGAGAGGCAGGCGGAGGGACATTGCTCAGGCCACCGCAAGGGCAATTCCTGAAATGATTCGACGATGCCGCGCGCTGAGAGTGACGTCTGTGAGCAGAAGACAAAGAGTCCAAACTGGTAGGGCCACGTTCCCGAGCCACTTGGCACTTTAATAGCTTCTGCTGGTTCACTTTGGTACGTGGAAGTGGTTTAAATTATGCGAGTGAGGGCAACTTGATTTTAATCACCGGAACTTTCCAGAACAGCTAACTGCTGCCTAACGTGCAATGTATTGTTTGTGGAAGAATGTTAGATGCGATGTGAAAGGTTCACAGGGCAGTTCCACAGATTCCACAACACAGAGCTCAGGTGTGTAGCTGTAAGGTAAGCACAGCGTGCTGGCTTGTAGCTGCACATGTACAGCCATTTTATCAATCCACTGCTGGATGAGGGCCTCACAACACTATGTGGGGTTTTCTGACCATACTTCACCGTGCCAGTCAGTGCGATTTTTGTAAAGGTGACAAACGTTTTAAGAAAGCTATTCAAGACGCTACAGTAATTTTACTGGAGCAGTTACACCTCATGACGGAGGCTTGTTGCTTCCAAAACGTCGTGATTTAATTAAGTTATTTTCATTTATTATTATTTTATTATTATTATTTTACCTACGTGACTTTACCGAAATAACCTAAGAATATGAATCCTTGCAGTCACGAAAGCTTCAAATCTAGAAGTGACAAACGTTATTCAAATACCACGTTTTTACAACGTCGTGCGTCAAACACAGAGGATTCTGCTGCAGACGGAAGCTGGCAATGGTCTGGATAAGCGTGTGGCCCAAGTCGCTCGGATCGGGGCAGGGGCGGGGTGGTGGCCTGAGCGGACGCCCAAGCCCTCGATAAATTTGAGTGCGACGACGGTGGCGGCGGCGAGAGAGGGATGCCCCGTGAGCTCGGCGACGGAGCGAGACGTGTTTTTCACCGAGCGGCACGGGGACATGGCGACGTTGGGATGAGTAATGGCCGAGGAAACGCGACGCGGAACGCTCCATCTCCGCTCCGAGCCGTCAGAAAAAAACGCTGCCCCCCCCCTCCCGTCTCTATGTCTCTCTCTCTCAACAACGGTTCGTCTAAAAATAATCAGGCGGCTCTTTATTTTTGTAAAAATTCTTCCTCGCTAGGCGTGGGGAAAGCGGGGACTTCTCTACGGCTAAACAACGCCGCTTTTCTTGTCCGCGATCTGAATTCCAAACATGTTTCTTTAGTAACATACACAAGCCCCTTTTGGTGGTGGCGCGGAGCCTTAAGACGATGTCCCGACATATTTGTCTTTCAGACGCTCGCTGCCAGGGCCTCGTCTTGTTGCTCCTTTTCCACCGGATGTTCCTCCCTCGTCGCGGCCACCGCACAGCCCCGATCCGCTGCGTCCGGGCACGCCGACGCCTCGTCGTCCTCTTTTATGCGGGAGGACCTCGCTTCTCGCCGTTTCGTGGCTCCTCCTCGGGATCACGGCTTGGCCCCTTCGCTTGACCGCGTGCCTCTCCGCGTGCCACACGCCCGCGAGCGAGCTCGTCTGAATAATTTAAGGGGCGCGCGTGAGACGATTGCGTTTATGTTTTATTCACGCAAACGTCACGACGACGAGTGGCTGTGATCCTGTTCCTCTCGACCGGCCCCACTCCTATTGTTTAATCTGTCACTCTAAACGCAACGCATAAAATTCGCTGCAGAGAACGGTTCCCTCTCTGTCATTAATATTTTAAGAGGTCTTCAGGTATGTGCTGGTGAACTGGACACTCGTGTACAGTGATACCATACCCTGCGGAGATTTAACATATTGTCATGATTCAGGGTCTAGATTATAATCAAGGATCGTTTATATATTGTCTCTCTTTGCAAGAGTTTATTTCATTTCCCATTTTCCTTGAGTCTCATGCTACAGCTGTGTTGATTCCGCGAGACTAAATATAACCTCAGCATATAATCTTCACGTAATTTGCTTACATTATAACTAATGATTGTCAAAACCTGATGCGTGGACTGAGAGCGTTAGGATCGATATTTAAATTAACCGAGTAGGACACCTTCTGCTTCTGTTTGTGCTCAACAGTCGCTTTCTAAGGAATCAATATTAATCCATGAATCATTACACGCCTGCCAAAAGCTGTTCTCGTTTAATACAGCAACCCTCAGCAACAGCGACCACGTGACAACATGAAAACCGCGCAGTTTTCCAATAATTAATTACACGGGTCTCAGCTGCACCTGATGCCGAAAAGCAAGCCAACGTGTAAGCTTATGCTACCAGGTGCAAACCCTTTCGGGCCAAAATAAGACATTTTGAAATACTGGCATGCCTACATTGCTGCACACCCCGGAGAAAACATAAAAAAACAACCGCCAAACTTGAGAATGACAAATTCGATTGGCGCTACCACACCGCACACACCTGCTTCCTGCAGCCCGCCCGCCAGCCCGCCAGCTCGACCGCATAGTTTTATCGTCAAAAATTATTTCACGGGCGGCGTGGTTTCCAGCGTGGGCAGCCAGGAGTCGCATGCTCAACGTCACGGCGGGGCCCCGGGCAGAGGGGCCGCGGTGCGCAAACAATGCATTCACACGGGTTGCGCCGGATCGGACACACGCGTCAATCGGCACCGAGACAGCTGCACCCGGCATCTTGGCGGCGGGGTTAAGCCGCCCCATTTCCCTGGGGCCCACGACGTTACTCGCGTGAAAGCCGGCAGCGCGAGCTTCCGTCAAGTTACGCAAGAGCCTCTTACATCTCACCGACGACCGTTCGCCCGCCTGCCCGCTCGCGATCTCGGCTGCATGAGCGACACTTTCTGGCGTTTTCTCGGCGGTGATAGATTTTACGGTGCGGCGCGACCGCTCATTCCGGCAGTAGCTCGTTGCCGGCCCGGCATCCCACTGCACGCGAACGCATGGGTGATCAGCCACACGAATTGTCGTTACCCCCCCCCCAACCCCTTGAGATGCGTGGCCATTAAAAGGCTGCCCCCCCCTCCTTTCCCACATTGAATGGTTCGCATAAATTAGAGCGTGGGAAAAGTTTGCTGTGTGACGACACCCCTTTTAAGACAGGTCCGTGGATTTGATTTATTTTTTTGCTTCATGCAGAGGCTAGAGGCGTGGGTCGCCCGTGTTTGCTCCGGAGGGGAGGGGAGCGCATTGTCAAACATAACAATCACCCTTGCTGCCCCAATTAATGGAATGAAAGAGCGAAAGTTGACAAAGCTCATGAAAAAATATTTCTGGAGGTTGCGCCGTCTGACTTCGAGCTCCGAATTAAGTACAGTATTATAAATAACGACGATGATGATAATGATGACGATAGTGGCGATAGTGGTAATGTAAGTGGTAATAGTCATTTTCGTGAACAGTGACGAGTGTGATGATTGTTGTGATAGTAATGGTAGTTTTGATGATGGAACATTTTTTGTTAAATATATCCTTGACCATCATATCTCAAGGAAAACAAGCTACAATATGATAGCAGAATGCTCACAATGGCAGATTAGTTGAGAATAGAATATGATGAAACCAGCACACGATGACTGACTCTTGGCAATGAGTCAGCTTGCCAGACTACACGTGAAGGAATTTAACACAAAAACTGCCAGACAGCTGTTGGGAAAACTGCACAAGGTGGCTTGATCATTAGCTAAAAACCGGCCCACCTGACCACGAACCTCTCCATGCCATTCACAGACTCACACAGACATCCGTAGACTCGCACAGAGACCAGCAGACTAACACAGACATCCATAGACTCGCACAGAGACTCGCAGACTCACACAGACATTCGTAGACTCGCACAGAGACCAGAAGACTCACACAGATATTCATAGGCTCGCATAGAAACCCGCAGACTCACACAGACATCCGTAGACTAGCACCAAGATTGGGCCTCCAATCACTACGATGTAATAAAGAGGGTTCGATCATATAAATGGAAGTTGTCTGACTTTCCCTGGCTGCAAGATTGCCAGGAAACGGCAGTAGAGAGAAGGATTCTTAAAACTACCTTTGTGGAACTTGGTTGTGACCACGTCATGTGGTTGGGTTTTATCCTGGTAAACTTATTTTTCCACAGGTCAAACATGAATCAATATTGAATTGAACAAATATTAGAATATAATACACTCCTGAAAAAGTCTGCAGAGTGAGCGAGGCTATCCTAGGTAAATAAAGGATGATATTACTATACTTGTAATGTTTCCCTATGAATAAAAACGTATCCTACTCGCAATGAGGTTAAGAATGCATTCCTCCTGAATATATTCCTTAATACATTTAGCATGGACTCAATAGATGTTCATTAAAAATTCAGACACCCCTGACGGTATGCCATTCAATTATAGACAGTAATAATCATGACACCACGCTGTAAAAATAGTGCATACCTTTACAGCACATGACGCCATTGGTAGACGCTAAGAGAAAGAAATACCGTATGGGAGATCGGGAAGTCGCTCAACTCACACCAGGACAATTTGATCGGAACAAGTCGAGTAAATTACTTTTTCTCCGGAATATGTTCCGCGTGCCAAACCCGCTGATTTTGCTACAAGAGGGATCATTTGAAAACTCTTGGAAAGAGCTGTCAAAATTTTGGGTGGCTTGTTTGAGTTTGATTAAATATCAAGGTCACATCAAGCGACCTTTTGTGTGTAAGAGGCGTTTTCTTGTTGTGTTGATTTCGCATGGAACAACCTAACCTGTCCTTATTTTTAGCTGTGTGTTTTGCGGAGACACTGGACCATAGCTCTGCCATGCAGCGGTCGAAGCTGAATTCACGAGTCAGTTTACTACCTGGCGCAGATCTTGACGGAGCGTTCTCCCATCCTCTCTGTCAGGTTACATCTCTCTCTGTCTCTCAACTCCCCTCCACGTGGTCTCCGCTCCAGCGACCTGGGCTTACCGTTACAACCACCCAGTCAACCGCCCCTAAACTCTGTTGGTCATGTGGGTGGTTTTACCATAATGGTAAGGGGGGTCCCAGAACCGGTTGAGGCAAAACTCACGAGCAATGTTAACCATGGCTGGAAATCAAACTCAGGTCACTGGGTTCATATCGCAGTACAATAACCACTGGGCAACCACTCCAACCAAAAATAATAATGCTAATGGTGTGCCCAGGAACGCTTCAAAGAGTCTGAAGACACAGTTACAGGAGGGTCCTGCATTGGGACATTCGGCCAATTCCATTAATGAGTGTTTTGACTTGTGGAAGAAAACTGAAGCAACTGGATAAATCCTACCGAGGTAACACTCAACACTTCCATCTCGTGGTCACACCTCGGGCCCCCGTGCCTCCAACACTTGGCAAGCTATAATGGTCACCCATCCAAGTACTAGCCAGGCTTAACGCCGCTTTGCGTCTGAGAATTGACGAAATCGAGTGCATTTATGGTGATTTTGCCACAGGATTGTAAAATAAAATAAAATAAACCAAATGTGTTAGTGACCAACGTATTAAAATCAGAATCTGTTTTTAGACTGGAAGAATCCGATGAGCCATGAAGCTCTTTTTCACACATGTCCAGTCGACATCGTAATGAACGTAATCAGCCGTCAGCTAGGTGATAACCACCCCCCACTCCCACTCGCGCAGATAAGAGCCTACAGGGGGGAGGGGCGGGACAATAACGGTGATCTTGGTATTTAGCTCAAAATTACAGCCAAAGAGCTTAACTGGTAGTGCCGGTACATCCTGAGCTTGTGTGTCTGCAGCTGTGGCGCTGAGAGCGCCAGGCTAAACGTAAACACACCTCTGGGTTGTCACGCCCAGGTTCAAAAAGTAGAAACATGTCAGATGCTTACAACTGGGAAATCACTGCGCAATAATGGACGTGAAATGATTCATCGATTAACATTGATTTGTAAACTCTTGATACACAGGCATCTATCTAACTGTGCATGAAAAACTGATTAATGACTAATTGTCATTTGCAAATGATGAGTAATTTTAGGCGAATGGAACGAATTAGAGAGTATAAATATGACCAAAAAAACGACGAATTATAAAGACGCAGCATTACAAATGACAAAATAAAAGTATTATTGATTGGAATTGTGACCTCGAATAGTGATCCAAACGTTGTAACAACTGAACGAGTCTCAGGAGTGGAGAATCTCCACATGGCTGGGCAACAATATTATGCTTAGGAATAACAAATATTGACAATGGAAATTAATTTAAAAAGTATTATACTCATGTTATTGTATAGGTTATCCATGTGATTTGACAACTAAATCAGAGGTTGCAATCGTTAGATGCCTAGGCAACAACATTAAGAGTTAGCGAGACAATAATGGTGAGTTACGTGTAACTCCAAAACTGTTTGTTTTAAGAATAAACCCTTTCGCGTTAGGTAGCGAATAAATACATTAATCAAATAATTTGACAAAAAAGCATCTTGAAGTGTTCATTAAATGACAAAAAACTTACCTCTCTTACGTCTATGACTCCACATCTGCCGGAACATGATTGCCAGCTGAAGGATTAATCAGTGGCTACAACTAGCGGCTCGCAGCAGCAAACCTTTCTAAATTTTCACGGCAAAGTCCAGCGACACAGCCACACAGTGACAACAACAACACCCGACCCAAATACGGAATCACGATATTTATTTATACTGGGGGAATCCGATGAGCTATGAAGCTCTTTTTCCACAGATGTCCAGTAGGTCACAGATGTTCAGTAGGATGTCCAATACATCCCGCCAACTCCCAACGCAGGGAAGGAAGGGGGAGGCAAACACACGTGCGATGGCCACACCGCGTTGTTTTATACAAAGACGTGGCGTCGCCTCCCGCACGTGAGATCAAGTCGCAACTCGCAGAGCCGCGTCACGCTGGCGGGCAGCACTCATTAATGCAGCGAGTGGCGACGGTCGCATTAATTGGATTTTCGTGGGTGGGTCACGCGAGTCTGTGTGTGTCCACTTAGTCGCCCGCACAAAGTCGTTCAGTCGAGCGGGCGAGCATGCGTGGCTTTAAACGTTGTGGTTGTCGTTGTTGAAGAAAGACTCGGCCCCGAGTGTTAGATATGAATGGGGCAGTGAGGAAATAGTGTATGCTCACTCCACCACAAACAGCTGTCTCTGCACTGCCGAAGCTGCTGATAACAGGCAAGTGCAAACAGTGATCTGAAATCCCATGGCACCTATTACCAGTGATATAATGATTAACCCCCTCCACTGATTCTATGAATTGCTATGATTTGTCATGAATAAATTCTTTATAGCCATTGTGATGCATGTAGACTCTGTAGTGGCTGTACAGTTTCCAAGAAACATAGACATAACAATTGATTCTTTCACGAAGTTAGAGTCATATATCTTGTAAGTAATAATCAATTATTATTTTTATATATTTTTCCACAATTTTATCCAAAGCATCAGATATAATTGATGAATCATAACATCCTTCAAAGAGTATACAACACAATTCACCACCATCCAAGACATTCTCAACTGTCTCATCTCTGCTTCCATTGTTCCACTTTGGATTATTTCATAACTGCACTGCCCTCACATCTCTGATTTTCTGCGATGTTCTCATGAATTCCAGTTGTGCTCTTGTCGTGTTCTTTAACAAACAAGCTGCTGCTTCAATAATAACACAAGGACACGTGGTGACTATCTGTGTCACGTACCAGGCTTGTAGCGCATTGCACTATGATCCCAGTGACCTGATTTAGATTTTCAGTAATGGCCAACATCAACGGCGAGTGATATGCAAACTGGTTATGGACTTCCCTCTCTTTATCCGGCAACCAGCACTGACCAGCGTGAAGTGCGGTCAACCAACCTCCGCGACCAAAACACAACATGAAGAGCCCTTGATCCAGCAGTGGATTGATAAAGGGCTGTAAGTGAAAAGTGAGAGTTGTTACCGGGTTTGAGCAGCTTGAGCTGCACGGGACTGGGGCTGGCGGCGATGAGAGCGGTGACGTCGCGTGACGTGAGCCCAGCGACGGGCGCTCCATTTACCTCCAGCAGCAGGTCACCGGCCTGCAGCTTTCCGGCCAGAACTCGCACCTGGGGTGAACGCAAAGCAGGAACTTCAGCCGCCAAATATGAACAAGTCTCTGGTCAAATGAGTGTCAGGACAGTGCTCATGTAGTAGGCATGCGATGAACAGGCCTGTCACATACTCTTAGGTTTTTTTGGTAAAGTCACGTAGGTAAAAAATAATAATAAAATAAAATAATAATAAATGAAAATAACTCAATTAAATCACGACGTTTCGGAGGCAACACAAGTCTCCGTCTTCAGGTGGGACCGTCACAGCTAGATTTACTGTATCAAGTGAAGAGAAATCCGAGAGACTTGTAGGTGTTTGAGCTTGTGCTGTAAAGCCCTATGGTGGCCGTGTCGCGTTTTGCTTAACATTTTGCTCCACGTGCTTGGGGGCTTCTTCGGGAAGTGAATTCAGTTTCGTAAACAACTAAACTCAGATCCTGAAAAATTACCCAGGCATGTGAAACATTCAGTTCCTGCAGTTCCCAACACGTGGAGCGAATTGTTACAGATCCAAACAAAAAAAGTGCGACACTATCCGCGCACCCACGAGCGTTAGGCTCAGGGCCCCCTCGGCAGGCAGCCTCACCTGCTGCTCGTCCACCGCTGTGGCCAGGTACGGGAACTGCGCCACCTCGGCACCGCCGAGCAGGGATAGGGCCGGCACAAGCCTCGCGCCACTTGGAGTGGCGGTGACACTCAGCACGGCCTCGCGCAGCCGCCCGCTCCAGTGATTCCTCTTCCTCAGCGCCTTGGACATTCTCATGGGGTGGCCGGGCCCACGTTGGCCTGCGCACGGCGGACAACACGGGGCGGATGAGTCACCGACGAACACAAGACGGTTGTTGTAGGTTGCTCGCGGCCAGCATAATATGGTGTGTGCAAAATCCAACGTCGTAACGTGTTATGCTCCGTCTTCACAAATCTGCACTCATAAGCAACATAAAGTTTGGTCAAATAACCCTCACGACCTACATAAAATGGAGAGGGCCCCATCCAGCAGTGGACTGGCAAAAGGGCTGTACATGTGCTGCCCTCCCACATATATCTTACGTGGTGCCGCTGAAACTCCGTCTCCCCTCTTATCTCGCTCTACTCCCATATGCGTACACTGTGATACCACAACCAAGAATTTCTGGCGAAACTCCCAGTCTGCCTCTTGTCAATCATAGTAATACGCAAATAAAGGTGTATTCGATAGTAAAAAGCAGAACACATGGTCCCAGCATGCTTTGCATGTCTAGAAGAAAGTGCCTATTCTTGCGCATGTTCTGCACACAGCCTGTGTTTGCCACCAGTTCAACAGTTCAGGCTCAAGACCTTCCTTTCCTCCACCTTTGACTTCTTATCCTACTACAATGTGTGCTCCCACTCAGCTCAACATCCTGAGGGGTGACCCAATTTAGATGCTATGTAAATCCCATTTGTATTGTATCCCAACATACAGGGAGGGAGCAGCTATCCCCAACTTTTTGACGGGGTGGGGGACACACCATATGCAGTTCCAGAAATTACTAGCCTAGTACGGATTATCATAACTATGATTTGCTTTCGGAACTTTATCATTGTGCCCATAACCATGTCTACACAAGTATGCTGGTTTCAACACTCAGTGCGAGTGCTCGCAATTAAAAGGGCAAATCCTTTGCACAGGTTTCCCTGCACAGCTGAGAAAACGGCCCTATCCTCGAATTGGGTGTGGACGGCCTATCCCCTGCATTCTCGCTGGTGGGTCATCATCACGGCAGTAATTAATCCAACGATGATGTCAGCATGACTATTCAACATAAAAACGCATTGAGACGAAAAAAAGCTCCAGCAGTATTAGTAAAACATTATTTATAACATATATTTGAACCTGCCGAGCGGAATTGTACATCTGACATCATCAATAGCAAGTGATATCAGAACCAGTTTTGGGCTCCCCACCCCCTTCTACAACCCACACTGATCAGCGTGATGAAGTAATGCATGGTCAAACAACACCCATCACAAACATGGCATACAACAGGCCTTCATCCAGCAGTGGAGATGGGGACTCTCATGTGAAAAGTTCAGTCTGGATAATTTCCTCTCCTGCACTGCCTGTGAATGAGATTGAATCCATTCCACGGTCTTCATTTACACATCCAAAGCCCTCTTTCCAACCATCCCACCTGTCTCTCACCTCCCTCCCCCTAACTTCTCAATAAACATATCCTCCTCATTCACGTTATCTCGCGATTTGCATGTCTTCCTTTGTGTGCAACGCTGCGAACGCTATTGTATCTTTAGAACTGATTTTTAATGTTTAGTTTCTTGTCCTTCCCCGCACCCGATTAGCACGGTTGGCTTCATACGATGCGAAAGTTCAACATACATCGTGTTACTCAGAACTCTAAAGTGCCCACACCATATTTAACAATACACACAAATAAATGAGTGGCGCAAGGCTTCTAAAACTTATCAAGATGCTGATGTCACTGCTTACAAGCTATGCAATTATCTCCCATTGTCTTTGGAGTGTAATTACAAGGGGCCGTCCATAAATGACGTCACACACCTAGGGGGGGAAGGGGGTGTCAGACATTTGTGACGATGTGTGACGAGAGGGGGAGGGGGGGTTTGAGAAATGTGATGTCACATCAAAATGCGCAACTTTAAATAAATATAAACAAGAGATTTGTTATAACAACACTAATTTTGATTAATTTTCATTATTAACTATTTGATTATTTAAATGTACTAAGGTCACCTTTTATTTATTCCATGAAGGAGAATTTTGCTTCTCCATGGGAGAATGGAGAAGCATACATTTTGTAATTTTTTTTAAATAATTGTTATTAAACATTTTGATTCTAATGATTCTACTAGGGCTTTTCATTCTGTGGAGAATGAATGTGATTGTTATAAATGTACTCTCCCATTTTGCTTCGTTCTACTACAAAGTTTCAAGTATTTGTTATAGTTATAATTACTTTTAATATTTTATAATTATAAGATAATTTCAATATAATATTCTGAACATCTGCAGTTTTAGTTAGACGTTGAATATTTCCAAGTGAATTTTATGCTAAATTTCAGCTTTCCAATGCCTCCTTTGTAATACGTGTTTTCTCCTACAACATCGGAGTGCAGCGCCACATTAAATTCGCACTACAATGACAATAGTTTAAAGTGATTTGAAGCATGTTTTTTTTTCAAAATGTAACAACGGTTTGGGGGGGGGGCAGAGCTTTGTGACGTCATATTTGAGGGGGGGTCTGACTTTTCGTGACGCCGTGTGACGAGGGGGGGTCAAAAATCGGCCAAAATCGCGTGACGTCATTTATGGACGACCCCATCTTCCACTTGAGTAGATTTTTAACTGCTCACAAAATACTTGTGACAAACACACACACACACCTCTCGCTCGCAGTGCCGAGTCACTGCGATTGATAAAATAATTAGCTGGGTGAACGATTAACCAATCAACCAACGAGACCACCCTGTTTGTCATCAGCTGAGTGATTCATGCGCTCCCAATTTTGGACACAAATTACGAGGCCACCTTTTAGCTGTCATAATCATCAAACCCACTCGGCGTGCGTGCGTGCATTACGAATCCACGCCAGCAATATTCCACCAATACAGTAACACTGTGGCAATAAGAATGATCAATGGAACAGCGTTGGTGGTCACTGCAAGTTGTTGTTGTTGGAACAAGTAAACAAATGGAATATTGGCAATGTGACAGCTTTATTTATGGGGTATTTTTGACCGATGCATAAGTGCCATTTGTCAGACCAGAAGGTGAGCAAGCCACCACAATGCATCAGCAGCGCACTTTGCGGTGGGGAAAATCCCAACCCACACTGTGGTGTAATGACGTCCTCAACTTACTCACAAGTTCATGTTTTGTTTTCAACATTTCAAACGACGACGGGAAAACAAGCAAACTAATGTCGAACGCTTGTGTTGTCAAAGAAAACTGCTTCGGTGTAGGCGTGCAAAGCACAAATGCGTTAACAACATAAGCGTGTACTATTGGCCATTTTGGGAAATTGTCGACAATGTAGCAAACTAGTAATCTATATTTTTCTTCCCCTTTCGCGGAGGGCCACAGCTTGAAATGTTCGCCTACTGTGTCTGTTTTGTGGCGGTGTTAACGGAGGGGGCAGTCTTAAGTCGGTGTTGATGATGGCACGATGTGTCTGTGTGTTGTGCCACCCATCCATAGCAATCAGACAATCACTGGGATGGCCATTAACCTGAAACTCATGAATGTAGATCACAGAAAACGCGTGCACATGTTCCAATGATACGTGTACCCCTGAAGCAAAGTACTTCGCAATAAAATTGTACAACATTTTAGTGAGCTGTCTTGGTAGATTGCGAATACAGCGCTTTAATAACACGTCAGATGGGTCTGTTTAGGCACCACATTTAATTTACACATCATTTACGTCCATCGGGCCTATGGGCCTCGTAAATCAAATTCATAACGTGGCCACACGCTGCTGATGAGACTCGTAAAAGCGAAACCGGTGCAGCATTTCCAGGCTTAAACAGACGCTGCTAGAAGTCTCATAGGCTGATGGACTTAAGGACTTTGGTGATGAAACAGACCCGTGCCTTTTTTTTTATAACTTATTATTCTCCACATACACTGGTAATCACGACGAGGTATTTACAACACTGCCCAAGCATAAACCCAACCACAGGGAGACCTTCAGGTACAGAAAGGTCACATAGGTGATCGGACTGGTAAAACCACGCATATATAAACCAAACGGAATCATTCAAAACATGACATGGTACTTTGAGCCACAAACAAATTTTAATATCAAGCACCCTCACGGGTCACCCTTAAAGCACAACACTCGTCTCAGTAGGCGAGGAGTGAGAATGGTGTTGAAGTTGAGGCGGACAAGGAGCCATGGAGACCCCATGTCGAGTAGCCACGAGTCCCTATCGAGGTTGTTCAATTATTGATGGGAGACACGGTGGCACACGACGTACGCTGCCCCCCACCTCCCAATATCACTCATCAATCAATATGCCTCACATCAATATCCCTCATCCACATCAATATCCCTCATCCACATCAATAGCCCTCACCTATCAATATGCCTCACCCACATCAATGTCCCTCATCCACATCAATATCCCTCACCCATCAATATCCTCACCCATCAATATTCGTCACCCACCTCAATAGCCCTCACCCATCAATATCACTCACCCATCAATATCCCTCACCCACATCAATATCCCTCACCCATAAATATCCGTCACCTATCAATATCCGTCACCTATCAATATGCTTCACATCAATATCACTCGCCCACATCAATATCCCTCGCCCATCAATATCACTCGCCCACATCAATATCCCTCGCCCATCAATATCCCTCACCCATCAATATCCCTCGCCCATCAATATCCCTCACCCATCAATATCCCTCACCCATCAATATCCCTCACCCATCAATATCACTCACCCATCTAATATCCCTCGCCCATCAATATCCCTCACCCATCAATATCCCTCACCCATCAATATCACTCACCCATCAATATCCCTCACCCATCAATATCCCTCGCCCATCAATATCCCTCGCCCATCAATATCCCTCGCCCATCAATATCCCTCGCCCATCAATATCACTCACCCATCAATATCACTCACCCATCAATATCCCTCACCCATCAATATCACTCACCCATCAATATCACTCACCCATCAATATCCCTCACCCATCAATATCACTCACCCATCAATATCACTCACCCATCAATATCACTCACCCATCAATATCCCTCGCCCATCAATATCACTCACCCATCAATATCACTCACCCATCAATATCCCTCACCCATCAATATCACTCACCCATCAATATCCCTCACCCATCAATATCACTCACCCATCAATATCACTCACCCATCAATATCCCTCACCCATCAATATCCCTCACCCACATCAATATCCCTCGCCCATCAATATCCCTCACCCACATCAATATCCCTCACCCACATCAATATCCCTCACCCATCAATATCCCTCACCCACATCAATATCCCTCACCCATCAATATCCCTCACCCACATCAATATCCCTCACCATTTCAACACCCCTCCCGCATGGATCTCAACATCATTCGTGGACAAAAGTCAAGGAGAAAGGTGAGTGCATCAAAAAACTGAATGGTGGCACCTCGCTCACCTGCAGATGACTGTGGTGGAGGTCTCCCTCAAGCCCGGCCTCACCCGGTCCCAATGTCAGCCTGACACGAAGCCCCCAACTGCGTCGGCAAGCAGTGGGGCCAGGGGGGTTCGCGGGTCCACAACGTCCGGTAGGAGGAGGCGACGGAGGTTTACGCAGAGGGGACCCGCGGCTGGGTTCTCATCGAGGCGAGGAGATCCCCATGCGGGCTTGGTGATGATGTCCAAGGGGGTATCTGGCTCCCATCGTCCTCAATTCTTCAGGCAAGGGTGGCCCTCCTTCGTGGTATCCAGCACAAATAATCCGGCAGTATAGTCCGAGAAAGGGAGCGATGGAGGGACTTAATTGTTCAATGAACGACTGAAGGGACCCTTCTTGACTGCGGCCAGCTTCGCAAGTCTTCACCGAATCGAGGCGATTGTTTACGTTTTCGAGAGCTTCCTTTAAAACAGAGACTTGTGGTCTCGATGGTTACAAGACATCACGAATACAAAGCTCATACGTCCATCTGCCTGACTACAGTACTGTAGTTTGGTTTGCATCACTGAAGTTGTCGCGCACACGCTACTCAAAACTCGGCGCCTGAATCAAACCCAAATTAACTTTGTAGCAGCGCTCCCGGTTCCAAAGTTGCAGTCTTCTCGCCGTACACTGTATGCACGTATCAATAATGTGCGATTCGCAATGACTGCGTACTCTAACGTGTACGTACACACGTACTTACGCAGTGGCTAAGCTATATGGCGTGGTAGTGGTGGTGGTGGTGACCCAACCACTCTGACCCGCAGTGCTAATGCCGTATCCGCCCGCACGCCGAGACGCAATGGCTTCGACCCTCCTCCTCTTCTCAGTTTCTTGTTCCTCCCTCCTGAATCTCTCACCACCACCACCACCCCCTTGTCCCGTCTCCCAGCGCCGTCCCGCCAGCAAGGACCCCACGTGCGTGCCACTGGCGCCCCCTCTAGGGCCCAACACGCTGAGCCACGGTTGTTGATGATGGAGTTGGGGTGGTTGGTTGGCTGTGCGAAAGGGCTCTTAGGAGGCCACCTGGCGGATGGACAGAGATTTCAGTTTCATTTATTTGGTATAGCCCTGTGAGCCATTCGGCTCTTGAATCGGGTGCAACCGCAACAAACAAAAAACCTGAACAACAAAAGTGACTATGCGCAAACAGAAAAATCCAGGAAAAAACTGCAAAGTCTTCCAGAAAAAAAGCACCGTACAACAACGCTCTGTGCAAAAATCCCAGTGGGATGCAAGTCAAACAACAACAAGACAACTTAGATTAAAGCCATCAGTCTAACTCCGCACTACAACACACAAACATGGCCATACCAAAAAACTTTTCGAAATCACCAAAATAACGCCATAAGCAATGCAACAGTGATCATAGAGCAGAAGCAGCAGTCGGCCAAGGGTGATCGTCATCGACTCATCGTTGTTTAATATTGTTCATCAAGTTCATTCGGCTGGTGATTCGTGAACCAGCACGACCAGGCTGTTGTAGAAACCAAAAATGTGGCAACTGCCTGATGATGTTGCTGGTTGCAATGAGCTGCGAAACGTCGAATGACGACCCAATTATATTCTTGGTTCTTTCGGTAAAGTCACATAGAAGGGAAACAATAAAATAATACAAATATAAAACAGTTGAAACGTCGTGAGAATGTTATTGTTTCATATTTTTATTATTTTATTGTTTTCCTTCTACGTGACTTTACCGAAAGAACCAAGAATATGAATCCCTGCAGTCACGAAAGCTTTAAATCAAAATTTAGGCGACCCAATTGTTAGGTGTTGTGGCTCGCTCTCCAACATTGTCGGTGGTGCTGAATCAGTAACACAGTCACTGAGCATTGCCACGTTTATTCAAGTGACAACTTTATTCATTGGCTGTGTCGGGTGGAGGAGGGCTTACGACACACATTTTCCTAAGGCTGTCTGACCTAAAAAATCACCATTATGCATCATATTGGCTGCGAAGGCTTACGCGTTAAGCATTAGTAAGTGTTCATCATTCATATAGTAGTGGCATTAGCAGCATCATAATTTATCAGTCATCATAAAAAGCAGTCAGTCGTAATTTATCGACCATCATCTGGTGCCATAATCACAATCAGCATTTATGACGTGTACGTTTCTATATCGATCATATTTCTTTCCATAAATGGTGTAATAATTTCTTATCGTAACAGTAATGTAGCAGTTATTAGGATCACCAAAATTTATCAATCATATGTCAATGATCATTACTATAATGTGTCAATCGTGATTTAAGGATGATTAGAGTATATTCATGAATCAGTCATCAAGATGAGTCATGATCTATCCACTGCTGGATGAAGGCTTCCCCAAGCCGTCACAATTTCACGGTCTCATGGTGGAACAATCCACGTAGCTCCGATAAACAAAACGATGTCATCGCTATAGTGAGCTGCCTCCCTTTGGCGTGGCATTCCATTGTTAAAATCATCTTACCTTCCAGCTATAAATTAGCAGACAATAACACCTCCAGTCCATAGATAAAACCAATGTTTTTAACACATCCCATGGGCCGCACTGCCTTGTGAGAGTGCATCATTTCAACAGCATTAGTTCAAACCAAGCAAACCATCGGTCGGATTTGAAATCCAGTGTCTAATCAGCAGTCAAGCTTGCTTGAACTGTGTGGGCAAGAGCATTCTCTCTGTCAGATGTGGGTCCTGGGTTAGATGCAACCATTTCTAATACATAACGTCAACTTAACAATGAGCGTCGTTTGGGGAGAATATATGGCACCAATAAATGAGACGACAATTGGCATTGTACATTAAACAATGTAAACTCACATTTGAATTTCCCGCCAGTTGCATCACATTAACGAGATTGCCTTCTGATTGGCTGTCACAGCTCATGACGTCACCGCTAAACGTCCGTACGTCATCAGCCGATGTCGCGCGCCGCTGGGAACATGGAGCCGAGCGAAGGCGACGCCGGGGCGAAGGTGGCCGTGTCGTTCGGCTTCAGCAAGAAGATCGACCGCTCCAGGGTCAAGGAGGCGTCCGTTCTCCACGATGAGAAGCCCAGCGCCGAGGAGACGGACTTCGTCACGGGCGTGGAGGGGAAGGAGGTCGTGAGGTTCGCGAAGTGGGCGAGCGTCGCGGCCTAAAATTAGAAGTCTTGACACGGGCCCCCCCGTCTTGCCTGGTTTTGTTTACCCGCAATGCGCACTGTTACCGGGGGTATTAAGCAGGCAAGCGCGGGGGGTTGGCAGTGGAAGGGACGCCTTGCAATTCTATTAATCAGCTTGAGTTTCATTCATACTGAGTGAGTTTGTTTTTTTACTTAGTTTCCCTGATTAACAATTGTTATGGCGCCTAGTCTATCCACTGCCGAGTGAAGTTTGTAAGCCGTCGACTGCGATGCAACAATCCATCTTTCGGCACATGGGCTGAGAAGACACCAACCACTGCGCACTTGATGACTGCCTGTCGCCTGATGAAGCTGGTTGTAATTACTGGCGAAACGTCGTACTCAAATTGTAAAAGTTGTGGATTTGCTCTCCAACACACCGGTGCTGTACTAGTAATGAATTGGCATGTTCTGTTTACTTGACAAACCGTTCTAATTAGCTGCGTCGGGTGGTGACGGGTTTAACAACACATTTATATTTACGCGATCTAACCCAAAAAAAACTGTATTATGCACTTGATGACTAAACACTTAACATAGCAACGGCTACACTGTGCACTATATTGTGTCCGACCTTAGAATGCCGATTTAAATTAATATCGAGGATGTTACATATTTGTTTACCAATCAGATGCATGCGTCGTGTAACTACTTCACGTGTATATTTTGAGTGGATTGGTTTGGTTTGATAAAAGTTGAAAGGTGGTCCCTGATAGGTCGCGAGGACTGAATTATGGAAACCACTCCTGAATGACAATTACAATAGAGCGCTGTTACATGGCAAGCCATTACAGGAGTGTGTGCAGTATTCCCCAACTCGTTAGTATCTTGAGATGTGGTTATGGTCAAGGCACCATGTCGATACAAATTGAGAGTGCATTTTTTTGTTTCCAATGTTTGCAGCGTCAAATCCAAGGAAAAAGTAGAGGAGCTGGTGATACCACTGATCCAAAAGAACCGCTATGTGGGCCCTGCACTGGAGAAGCAAAATACCACGGAGGGGCAAGAGAATCAAGGGCAAAAGAAGGACGATGTGGAATCAAAGGCCATCCAAGAGCTGCTGGAAGGTTAGGGAGACGTTGTGTTTAACTTGTGGTGGGCAGGCTGCAAGAGCAATGCTCTTGGATATTTGACAAGGCAACTTGAGTGTTGGGAGCCATCAGCCAGGTATGGCAGTTAATGGTTGGAATCGAGAGCTTTTGACGAATGGGTTGGTGGATCGTAGATTTATCAAACCCACAAATAGGCTGAGTATGGGATTGAAGTACAATTTCATGAATGTATTTGGCCAAATCTTCCAGTGCAGGACCCTCTTTAACAAGAGTCTTGAGACTCAATGAGGCTTCCCTGGATAACTAAATAATATACGATCACATTGTCAAAGGCAAATTATTGACAGTGGGACTTTCCAGTTTGGACTTAATATAGAGTAATTTTAGTGCCGAGAAAAGCACTTAAGAATATTTGGCTGCTATACATTTATACGTGATAAGCCACGTCATTGTTTGTGGCCAGGTCGCTTCTATAAAAGAGCTGTATAGCTCATTGAGCCTTATCTGTGAAAAATAATAACTTTGCATTGTTTGCAATGTTTTTATTTGTATGGGTCGGTGTGCTGTGCAGAGTCACGGAGGTTCCAAGAACTGCAGAATGGGGGTGAGAAGGTTGATGAAAACCTCGCGATCCCACTGCTCATGCAGAACAAGGTTCCTGAGGGATACGAGGATGGGGACAAAGTGGACGTCAGTCTGAGACCCGAGTCGGTGAGTGCTTCACAGAGATGGCTGGAGTGGTGGTTAAAAATGAGTGTCAGGTGTCTGTTAGAATACGTTTTTGAGGGACGTAGAGATGAGAGGGGAGAGGTAGGCAGTGGAGAGTCCACGGAGGATTTTGAAGTCAGTATGATCTTCAAATGTTTTTTCATGCTCTGTCATCCTTTGCGTGTTTGCATTTTAATGAGCTCTGCATTCCTTCTCTTAGGCAACGGAGGCAGACTACGCTGCAGTCCCCATCGAGGCGTATGGCTTGGCAATGCTAAGAGGAATGGGTTGGAAGAAAGGGGAAGGCATTGGCAGAACTTTTAAACAGTAAGTCTTGCAGCAGCAGTCTTACAGCTTCAGAAAACTACCAAACTCTGCACACTGTAATGTGGACTGGGAATATATCGATTCATCAGTTAAAATGTTATACTCATAAAATAGAAAAATGTGTCCGAATGTATCACAACTGATGTAAAATATATGTAATTCATGTAATTATGTATCATGAGGAAAATGGAACAGATGACTGCAAAGGATGAAAATTAAATGACAATCCAAAATGGTTAAAACTCATCGAATCGGCAAGGGGTTGGTAGTGGTGTAAATCATTACACGTCTGGTGTGCACACCTCTTTAAACACTCTGCACGCCCGTGTACCTCTTGCGCACAGAGACGTGAAGCCTATTGAAGCCGAGGTGAGGCCAAAGGGCCTGGGTTTGGGAGCGGACCGCTCGGCGGCCGATGCCCTCAAGGACATGAAGCCTCAGCGGCCACTCAAGCCGGGCGAGAAGCGCCCAGAGGCGCAGCCCAAGGGCTACGCGGCCGGCGCGTTTGTGGTTGTGGAGAAAGGGCCACACAAGGACCTGTATGCGAAGGTAACAGCAGCTACACTTCATTAATGAAACAGTAGATTTTTGAAAATCAGATATGGATTGGGTTATTTCTGAAAGTTATGGAATTCGTTGACGTTTAAGGAAATTGGTGTGCACATTCTAACCGCACAGCGCATTCTAATGTAATTGGTTAGCGGCAGCCATCATAAGGCACTCACCGTGTGGTAAGTTCGAATGGGAAGTTGCACTTGTATTTTTCATATAAGACACTTCGATATGTGTGGTAAAATTATTACTAACTTTTTTCATTGTTGGCATGCGATTATGAAAAACACTAATAAAAATTAACAACCCGAAATAAGAACCCATAAACTCGCCTTGTCTTCTGTGCAACTTTCTGAACATTGGAATGGTTGTGGAATGTATTGCTAACTTTGCCTCGCCAGGTGGATGGCTTGGACCCAGACAACGCACGCTTGGTTTTGCGTCTGGCGATCGGAGGAAACGTGATCACCATCAGCCAGTACGCGACGCGTCTGGTGAACAAGGAGGAGTACGAGAAGTACAGCAAAGATCTCAGTACGTGATTAACAGTTGCTGCATCACACCGCTTGGGAGTGGCGCTCCGATTGCATCCTCTCCTGTAACAGTTTTACATCTGAATCGCCCACAGGTCGCTTAAGCAAGGCGCACAAAGAGAAAGAGAAGCAGGAGAAGAAAGAGAGGGAAAGGGAGGATGAGCACCGGGAGAGTCGCTCCAGCAGCAAGAGGGATGAGGGTAAGAAGAACTCCCATGACGGGAGCAAAGCCGGCAGACCGACAGACGACGACCGGCACGGCAAAAAGAGGAAACACGAAGATAAAGACGACGGCCGGTAACAACTTTGGCCCTCGACTGCATAGCATGAACCTCAATCTGGTTGTACAATGTGTTTTATTTGACCGTGCTTTCATTTTACTTCCACTCATTCTCTGCTCTAGGAAAAGCAGCAAACAGGTGGTGGCTGCGAGTACTTCCTCCAAGCCGCGCTGGCTGCGCAGGGACCTGCGGGTCCGTTTTGTGGACAAGTTTTACAAGGGAGGCAAATACTACAACAAAAAGGTGTGCCACAAGGTTGCAGCACTGGTGTGATATTTTCTGCGTGTCCAATGGTGGTACAACAAAATAAAATGTATGGATATTTAATTTTGGACCGGCTTAATCATCTGATTTACGTGCTTTTAGTTGCTCTAGAAACCGAAATCTCAGTGACGTAGAGAGCAGCAAGTCAAATGAAGAGGTTTTGTGTGTTTGCATGTGTGGCACGCGGTGGGCAGAGTGCATTCATATTAAGACAGATCTTGCCCAAGCTCTGTAGTCCTACATTGGGATGTTTGTCCAAAGACGACTGGAAATATGGAAAGGCAGACCATGTTGGGATGTGAGAATTGGAATATGATTAACCCTGGTGAGCACCTTTTACTTCTTGATGAACTGTGTTTACCTCTTTCCTGGCAGATGACGGTGGATGATGTGGTCACGCCAGAGATATGCGTTTGCAGGACAGAAGAGGGCCGGATATTGGAAGGTATTCCATCACCTGCTTTCTCCTCACCTCAACAAAGGCACTTTTAAAATCGTTAAAATAAAATTTCCTTGACATTGTTTAAAAGTAATTTTTAATATTTTTGTAAAGTATTACATGCCTTACTTGTGGATTTTTTTAATTAAAGGAATCGAGCAGTCCATGCTGGAGACCATAATACCCAAGACAGACAAGGATTATGTCATGGTGGTACTGGGGAAATACAAAGGACAGGTCGGTACTCGTCATTGAAGGTTACAATTTGTTGCAACCCCAAATATGTGCATTGGTTTGTGTATAGCCGCAACAGTCTTGGGTGATCTTACACAACTGACTTTCATTAGTTTCCCTAGCAGTGAGCCACAGATGACACTGTAAAGAACCAGAAACGAAAGCGTCCTTCCACCTCACCACGTGTATTTAACCCCCTTTGCGACTGAGATATTTTATACTGATGAAGACTGATCTCCTTACTGTAGTTTTTCTCTTATATTTTTGGTGTTCACAGCACTACGGCGGCTAGCTCTGACGGTCTCCAAATATTTGTGTGCGACAACCTCCGCAGGTGGGGCTCATCTTGAACAGGGACAAAAACAACTGCCAGGCGACCGTGCAGCTCACGGGCCAGTCGGACCAACTACTCAAGCTCAGCTACGACGACATGTGTCACTATGTGGGCGAAGTGGATGAGTTTGAGTGAGGGTGTACACGGGGACTCCACCCCACGATCCACCTTGCCGCAACCCGGCAGCTTGCCGCACGAGTTTGACGGTGCAACCCAAAAAACTAAATATTTCTGCGGCTGCACATGTAGGTTGTGTCACAAGTGGTCTTTAACATGAGTTTTGAGGGTTGGTTCATGGGAAAATATAATTTAATTGACTATCAGATGCACCGCCGTGGTGTTCTAGTGATGTCACTGTGGAGTGACTGCCGTACTGTTTGATGGCCCCACGATGATGTCGATGCAGTGCCATGGCAACGTGCATGCAGTCACTTCAGGGTCTTTATCATTAACGACACTTTAAACTCGTGTATTACAACTTGGGACACAGCCTATAAGCATGCCTAATGTGTACAACTGTGTCAATCCACTGCTTAATGAAGACCTCCCACACCAGTCATGGAGGTTATTTGACCATGCTTCACCACATCGGTTCGTATGGTTTGGTGAAGGGGACGCTCAGGATCAGTTCTGGCATTACCACTGATATTAGTTGACTAGAAATCAAACTTAGGTTACCTGGCTCGCAGTGTATTGCTCTTAGTTTTTTGGGTGACATTAAATACAATTCACATGTAACTCGGCACTCCACATACTGCTCATAGGGCTCCTTATGGCAGACTTAATCTATACCCAAGATGCCTAACCTGAAACCAGCCCTAACTATTCACTGGCAAGCTGATGCAAAGTTCGAGGCTAGTTGTAAACCTGGTTGCTTACAAAGGATGTTTTTCCCAACTGAACAAAGTGTTTTGCTTCCAAAAAGGCTATTTGTGATAGCACTGTCACCTCTATCATTGCATCTTGTTCTATTATAACAGGGCAAAGCCTGTCTGCATACTGTCGTTAATGGCAGCGGAGAAATGTGATTTGAAAAATCACGTGGTGTTAAAATACAGCCAGTGGCTGCTGTAATTGATGATGATCAAGTGAGCAGACTCCCTACTGCCTTTTTAGTTCATGGGCCACAGCAGAATTTGGTACCACAGTTGGTGTATAGGGCTAATAAATATTGCTTGTGATAATGTAAGTGAGATAAGATTATTGCATAATTAATTTTATGTGCCAATTTTTTTTTGCAAAACTCGATTTTTTTTTTTACCCAGGAAAGCTTCACTGAGTTTCAAGATTTTTTTTTAGGAGGATCCTGTCAAGTTTTTGCAGTCGGGGACAATACTATAATCCCAATTGAGTAATTTGCAGTTAATTGTCCAGCACTGGGATTTTAGATCAATACCAGTTGTATTGGCTGGTTCTATTTGAAACCAGACATCGAATGCAGAACAGGGGGAGGGGAGACATCCAAACTCCACACAGAAAGGTGCCCAACTTGGAAATCGAACCACAGGGCGTCTTGCTGTGGGGCACAAGTGTTACCACTGTCAACCTGCCGCCAATCGGGTGTTGCCAACAAATACGACATTTCGTCTTGGCCCATTGAATATTTTGTTAGGAATGTAAAGATTCAAAGATTGCTATTCAAATCCATTCTTACGCTCACGTAAACATGCCGGGAATCATGCCCCTCAATCGCAAAGTTTTGTTGCAGTGGTGAACATGCTGAAAGGTCACCTGAGAAAGCATGGTCATCATGGGTAGCTGGCTTATCATTGGTGGAAACTTCCATGGGGATTGCCTTGGAGTGTGTTTAACATTATATATTTAATCTGCAATACTGTGTATTGCTCAAATGAGTGAATGTGCTGTCTGGTGTAGTTACCTAACCTGTACTTCCACATGTTTGTGGTTTAAATTTATATGGTTCAATACATTTGTACATACCACTCAGCAACAAGGTATTTTGTTGGGTTGATATAAAAAAACACTTTTGTAATAAATGTAATAGTCCAGTGGTTTTCTCAGTTGGCTTTTATTGTTGTACATGGTGTGGCTTTGATTTTATACTTAAGTTTCTATACACGTACTTTCCATACTTCATATGGATTCTTTGTATCAAACTTTTTTTATTCGCATTTCACACAAGGTACTTCCACAAGTGCTGCTTCACAAGTATCACATTTACAAGAGTAAATACTCCAGTTTTTATTTTATATATAAATCAGTAATTTTTATGAGCAATCATTCAAGCTGTGCGTTTTAAACAAGTGCTCTCCATTTTGCAGCTGGAAACATTTTTCCTCTCCCAAGTCTTGGGGCAGTGCCAAATCTCCTCCCAGTCCAAATTCCTGAGAGCTGACTCCATCATAGCCTGCAGACGACAGGGCTGACGAGCTTTGGGAGAGTGAGATTTCAGGTTTGGGTGCGTCTTAACTTCCCGAAGCACCTTCGTAATCAAGAGGCGACGATAATCATTTTACAGGGGTAACGTCCCATCGGATGCACTAGAGGTTGGCTTCGTAGCGGTCGCGTGACTCATGCTGCAGGAAGGCGTACTTGGCGTGCTTCTTGCTCAGAGGGATGCGGCCGAAGGGCTCCAGGTCGTTGAAGCACGGCTCGAACACGCGATCCACGGCCGCCTTGGCCTCCTCGACAGTCGCGGGCCGCACCGCCAGGATGGACAAGACGGCTCGGTTGCGCACGCACGTCTGCACGCGTGGGCACAGTTGACCATCATCGCTTCGTACGATTTTGCATTCGTGCCATTCTCAGTGCAAGGTGCGATGTTTCACAGTCTACAGTCGCACAGTTCAGGCGAGAGTGTCGTGCTATATTTAAAAAAAATTGTCTGGCTCGCGTGACGTCGCCCACATTGCGCATTGGCCGTAATCAGGAGTTCAGAAGCTGTTGAGCGCTGGCAGGTGGAAGGGTTTACCTCCAGATCTGGACGAGGTGGCTTCAGTGTTATGCTATACTCATATTTAATACTATATTATACAAAGAAAAATTTTGCCGTCTGGCTGGTTGGAGGGAGGGATGGAGGTCACAGAAACATGTCTGAAGCAGAGCTCGAATGTTTTTCAGCGGGACATGTACTACAGTTTGTGGCCAAGGGAAATCAGTTGGAATGAGCAATTTGAAAAGCGGAGAGCCATACATTGGTACCAAACGCCACAAGGAGCACACGTACGTACGTACGTACTTGTGTATTCACTCATCTATTAGAGATTCAGAGGTGCCGTTATGTTTTTGACCACTTGGTGTTTTGGGTTGGCGCTTCGCAACTGTGATTTTTTTTTTAAGTACCTGGTGATGGCCTTTCAGTCCAAAGTTGTATCGCCTGAGTTCGTTTTGGAAGGAGCAATCCCCACTGAGGTTCGCAGCTCGGATCTGACAGAAATAAAATTACGATTGCCTTTTTTTTATACTTGTAAACAAACAAAAAACTCAGCACGTACCACATTTTTGCATTACGACCACCGGTTTGGGACAGGGGGGGGGTAGAGTGGTGGGGCAGTGTAGCAATGCGCTACGCTTGGATTTCGGGGACCCATGTTCCATTGTCTCGCTGATATCGGTGGTGCAATCTTAACCAGGTCCGGCAACCCCCAGGATTGATACAGCGTAAGAGAGGCCTTCATCCAAAAATGGCTGGAAATTATAATTATTGCTAGGATGAGTTTCTAGAACCATTACGGGAAAAAGGAAATAAATTCTCAAATTTGCTAATCGACTCACTCTCCCGGTCAGACTAATAACTGTGTTTTTGAATCGTGGTGAAAGCAGCAGCCTTTTGTGGTGACCGGGGAGCACACGTAACCATGAAACCGATGAATTTTACACCCATAATGCACACACCCGGTTTGTGTAGCCCCTTTCCAATGCCACACGTCACCATCGCACGCCACCAGGTGCTCGTAAAAACAAACCACAGATGTGGCTGAATACAATAGACACCCCATCTCTTTTAATGCCGCTGTAAAATGTATTGTATCTGTACCATTATGATCTAAAATGTATCTGCCCCAACCCAACTTGCACCACGGGAATTGATTATTTAGCATCGTTTCGATTACTCATTTGATAAGTTGTATATTATGATTTATAGGTTGCTTTATAGCTGTACTTCGTTATGATTTTGTTATAACCTAGGACACTCTTGCATATGAGATTATGCTGGTACCGCGAGTTCTCACCTGATTAAATAAATAAACTTGACTACAATAGACACACGAATCAGAAATACCCCTTATTCTATATCGCGTAGGTTTTTTGCAGTTGCACGGTCCAGGTTCTCTGGCGTGTCCTCGGGTTGCACCGTGCGTCGTGTGGCACAATGTCCGACGGTTCGCTCCATTCAGTCACCGTGTGTTCAGTCGCATGTCACGGAACCAGTTCTTGAATTTTTGGAATCCACAATACATTTTTGAAAACGCTGCGTCTGGGGTAAAAACGATAATAGGCAAACGACCCTGCTGGGGACCCACCTCGGAGCAGGCCATGTGGTCCATTGAGCCGAACCAATCGACGTGCGCGCGGCAGTGGTCGAAGGCGTGGATGAGCTCGTGCGTCACCACACGGTCCATGTAGTGCTGGTTCTGCACGTTGTTCTGGCAAATCACCACCTGGGCGCAGGCACACCGCCAAGCGACAAACGCGTCGTGTCCTTGCGCCGTCCGCGATGAATTCATGTCATGATGTAGAAACACAGAGGGGCGGGACGGAGGATGGGCAATTGCTCCGCTAACTTTTATACAAAAGTTTTGCCGTGCCCTCTCGGTCAACTGGCCTTCCTTCGTGGGCCACTTTGGCTGCTTCTTCGCAGAGCACGAAAATCGCTCCCACAAAGCTATTTAATACGCGACTGAAAATAATCTCGAACGTCGTTGAGGTATTTAAACACACAGCGCAATCTGTAGCCCAGGAGTGTGCAGTATTTTGTGAGCGTGAGCCAACATCAAATCTCATAGCTCACCACAGGCCAAAAGAGCTGGAGGGGGGGGGGATTACGTGTAAACTTGGCGTACATGGGGTGACATTAGTGAAAGTGACATCACGTTCGTGAACAAAAGAAAGTGGCCGCGGTAGGTTGTTTGCAGTGAACAGCACACCCAGTTGTTCGCTGAGCGTTCATTAACTGCTGGCACTCGAGGGTGGGATTAGGGTCACAACCATGCCGTCAGACCAATGCAGTCCACGACCATAGGCTGCAGTAGCCTCTTGACACTAAGCATGTGAGGATGCATTGATTCTATGATGAATAGCGATTCTTAGGTCACGATACATGCATCGGATCATGCGCGTAAGAATCTGTTATTTACAATTATGCAAGTTACATGCAAATGATGAGCTAGTGTTACATTTCGGAATGGAAGACAAACTAAATTGGACAAGTGAGAAACAATACAATGGAGACGGAAAAAAGACAACAAAAGTCTCTTCTCGCATAAATATACCACAAAATGTATGAATTAAATATCGTTAAAAAATATGCCACCAAATCGTAATATTTCAAATCGTTTACGCAGTTAATCGTTAAAAACCTACTGTAGACTGGTTCTGTGTGTAACCCTCACATCATTAAACCAGACCGCCAATCCCAGATAACGTGGCGTGCGTTGGGAAGGTTTGACGAGAGAGTTAAATGAGAGGCCCGAAGCCTCGCGCCAGTGGTGAATTATCCGACAAAGCAGGATGCTCACAGGCCAAGGTCAAACGCAGGGGGTTTGTAAGGAAGCACCTGTGATGTGTTGGAGTCGAATCCCCCGGCAACTTTATTGTCGCACTCTTCGCATGAGAAGTGTCGATCCCTGTACGCGGTACTGCACAAAACAACGCGAGCTCGTGAAGCAAACATTTGAATTGGGGGCACGGTCACCCCCCACGACAGCCTGGCAAGACGAGTGCGTTTCTATTCAACATCCGTCAGTGGTTTCCTCACTCAAATGAGCAGTTTACAGCTCTAAGCCAGTTTTTTTTTTATTCCACACTTGTATGTCAGAGGCAAAATCTACCGACGGGACAACTAATATTTACCTCCTACAAAGCGGTGCTCGTTTTATCGACCCCCAGAAGGATGTGTCGATCCCCCACCGCGATAGAACGCAATCTTGCAAAGCAGGTTGTAAAATACTTCCCTCTATTGTACGGACCAGAGATAACTTAAGAGATATCGGATGTAGTTCTAACACTGCGGGTTGCATTGCTCTGTCAGAATTTTGAATGAGTACAGTGATTCGCCTCAATGACACGAGGTCGGAAGCAGAATTGCGATAAAATTGGGCAAAAATGTCAGAACATTAAAAAAGCCACTTATCACTTAAAGCACACGCCAATACGAGGCTAAAAGCAATTTGCAACACCGATGTGAAAATGACAATCGCTATGAGAGCTGCATTAGCACGCCCAATGACTCGCCCCATTTACAAGATCTATCACGTCTAATCCAGCATAGTCTAAGGCGAAATAAACAACTGTGCTGACGCGATCATCGATCAATATTGAGCCACTTCACTTTCGTTCAACTTGGCCCAGCCCTGCACGGAGTGGATACAATAACATCGATAGAGCACACAGCTGTGCCGAACAGACGCAGAGGCTGGTTTTATAAAAGACAAAGGTGCAGCCCTGCAATAGCTTGCTCACGCCACTGCAGTGGAAGTGCCTCCACTAGAGGGAGCTCTAGAGGACACCTCTAGAGGGTATTCTTTGGGTCTTTCGGTAAAGTCACGTAGATAGGTTCAAAATTAATATAAATAAACAAAAAACCACGACGTTTCGATCGCAACACAAGCGACCGTCTTCCTTTTTCCCACCTGAAGACGATTTTTGTGTTTTTTTTAATTAATTGTGAACCTATCTACGTGACTTTTCCGAAAGACCCAAAGAATATGAATTCCTGCAGTCACGAAAGCTTTAAGTCAAGATTTAACCTCTAGAGGGTTTTTGCCTACTCTTCCTCGCTGGCCAGACGTCTTGGTAAGGGTGGGGGAGTGCTCACACTTTACCCCACCACACCGCGACCTGCCGGTTCACTTTTGTTCCCATCTATTCTCGATCGACGTTATTGTTGTCATGAAGTCAGCGAGACACGAAACTCTATCACATCGCCCGACAGAATCCCCCTCAATGTTCAGTCGGAGGATCCTTGTCCCGGTGTCTAACTGGGGCGTTGTTTGGCCCTGACGATGGCTGTTGGTGTAGCAGCTTGTGTTGTTGCTCGGGATGATCGATCGCTGCGTTGATAGCGTTCGTCGTGATTTGTTTGTATGTTGAACTTTTTTCGCACCGCACGTAGCCAAACGTGCTTCTCGGCAGGTGCCGATTTCTCACTGAACAGAGTGGGCCCGCGTGAAGGCAGCGATCTTCCACTCCCCCGTCGATGCTGAACGTCTGTGAAGCGACTGTGGAAAAGAGCTTTATAGCCCATCAGATTCCCCCAGTTTAGATACATTCCTGATAAAGTGGTCTGACACTGCTGGGTGGACAGAGGCGGGGGGAGATCTCAGCAGGAAAATGGTTCAGGATCGGACATCACTCGCCACCGATAGCAGTAATCGAACTCTGGTTAAGAACGCAGTGCGCCAACTACCGCGCAACGGCACCAGACACATTGAGTTAGGGTTAACATAATTAAGCGTTCGAATAAAAAATAACCACGTACCACCCCGACCTCTTCAAAGCATCTTGTAGAAGTTTTGCATACGGATCTGAAAAAAACAAAAAAAATGCAGGTTTCACCATTGGAAATAAAATCAGTGCATTAAAATGGGAGTATCGAAACATCTGTACGAGATAGCGTGGTTACTTAGTGTGAAGTGTGCTGTTGTATATGCTGTCGTGCAAGGCGGTGTGTAGCGCATGGGTGTGGTGTTGTTTATAGTGCAGTGTGCACCATGGTGTGTGGTGCGATAGTGTGTCGTGTAGAGTGGTGCGTCGTGTGGTGTGACCTATAGTGTGTCGTGTAGCGTGGTGTAGAGTGCGGTGTGTCGTGTGCTATGTCGTGTGTAGTGTCGCGTGGTGCACAGCGCGATGCAGCGTGCTGTGCGGCGCTCTTACTCGACTCCAGCGCGACCTTTAGCAGGTAGTTGCACCTCAAGCTGGCCACAAATCCGCGCTTGTATTTAGGCACCAGCCGCTCGGGGAAGAGGTGCAAACCATGGCGCTCGTCCCCAGAGCCCCGTGTCCCCGTGCCGTCTCCAGCCCCAGACTCCCGTGTCCCCGTGTCCCCATTACCCGGCGCGGCGTCGCCCACGTTACCCATGGGCGCGGCCATGACGGTGTGACGTCACGCCGCCCCACCGCCCACGTGCTCAAAGGCGCTTGGGAAATTGTCAGCATGCCGCGGATTGGCCAGCAGCATTAGCAACACGCATTGGATGAGCTCGCTCAAGTTGATATTACTCATTGGCCATTATTGGTGGGTAATTACTTCTGCGTTCGTTAAAACGCGACGAATGCGGCAGTGGCAATTACGTTGTGGAATTAAGTTGCGTCGCCTTGCCATATGCACACTTACACCCAATTTTCCTCTTTTTATCAAAACGCTCAGCACGTTCGTCAATAACACTCCCTGTGTGTGTCTGTGGCCTTGAAGTGAACAAATATAATAGTCGACGTTTTGGACAATGTCCCTTTTTGATATCACGTAGATAGCCAGGCCAGAGAGATGGATTGCACAGTCGCTTTTCTTGTGATCCACTCCTTCTCTGTGGCCTCTAAATGTATACGCTATGAAATAGAGCCATTGCCAGAAACGTCGCCTAGTATATACTTTTTTCCGTTTAAGGCCACACGCAGTGCTATTGATGACTGTGATGAGTGTTGTTTGCGCACCACTGCCAATGCAGCAGCAGCAGGAGCATCACCAAATGTTTCCCTTTGTTGATCCACTGCCGGGTTGGGTGCCTCCCCAAACCGTCGTCACCTCTCACGGTCTCTCCATGCCACAATACCAGCTCCTGCACACGAGCCCATCTCTTCGTCGTCGTCGTCATCATCGCTCCATCTCCGCGGTGGATGTTCTCTCGGGCGTGTCATCGTGATCACAAACTTCTTGCGTGGTTCCCGTGTCCCCCCCATGACAGGCTTTGGTGTGTCCGTAAGTGTCCAAAAAGAGGGCCACGGATTCATTGTCAATGTTTACAAAAACGGATAATAAGCAGCATGACCCAATCAATGGCACGGGTCCCAGAGAACGTCAATCAAAGGGAGATGGAGCGATGACTCCAGCTCGCGTGTGCAGGTAGATCGTTGCAACGCAGGATCTTGAGAGACGGCGGCGGCGTTGGGAGGTCATCGCCCAGCAGTGGATCGAGAATGTCTGTTATTGATATGTTCAAGCTGCGCAAAATATCGCAAGTTAAGCAAAAAAGTGCCTTGACCACCATCGTGTATGGAAGGTTGACCCAGCCATGCACAAACAGGTTGTTTGTTATGCTGCAGCGCTACCTGGCGGCCATGAGTGGACAGTGCACCAACATACTTTGTTGCGCTGTGCTTCCTCTATACTCGCCACAGCAAGACCCTCATCCAGCAGTGGATTTACCTTGGCCAATGATGAGATAAAGGCCTTCATTATCCCCATCACAACACACACAGCCCTGACACCCCCCCCCCCCCACAGCCACCACTACCTTCATCATCACATACGTCTGTGGAAGCAGGCACCTTGCTATATTATGCATTCTGTTACTGCCATTGTTACACGGGAGTCGTTCGTCTGGCTGTGCATGCAAATATAGATTTTATTTCCAGCGCTACGCGAAGGTTACGCGGGTCACAACTTATCTGGGACACCGCCGTCTTCCTTCCCACACCACAGCTCTTGTTGCCGGGCTGCATCGGCGTGGTTGGAGACATCAGCACACGTGGTGATGTCTCCACAGATATCGAAATTCTGGGGTGGGGTGGAACAACGTTTTACCAGGCGAGGGACACGGCCACCGTGAATGTCGTGGTTTGTGCGGACAACTGCAAAATGTTTTGACGTGGAAAAATAAAAGGTTCACTTCAGTCTGGAAATCTGTAAAATGTCCCTGTTCTCCACCACAGCTGTCTGGGTGGAGAGGGCCAGGGTCAACGGGATTGGGTGTTGGTGTACCTCCAGAAAATATAATGTACGAGAAATTTAACTCTGGATATGGTGACGAGATACCCACAACAACAATTTGGACACAAATCCTGGTCTCATTGCATCCGCCCCTTACCTCCCTTCGACGAGGTGACATGGGTAGGTGCTGATGATGCTGATGACAGGACATTGAGATACTGTAGACGGTAGCTGGGCACTGCGCCAGGAGCCAATCTGTCACAGAAGACGAAGTGGCGAGCAACGGCGCAGAGGCATCCAGGGGTAGCACCACCCGAGCGATGGAACGATGAGATTTAGCCGATGTGCAAGAGTTAAAAGGATAGCTACATCGTGTGGCTGCGAGAGATAGCGACGGCTTGAAGAGGCCTTTATCTCGCAGCGGATAGAGCATTGCTGATGATTGCTGATGATTGATGATGATGATAAGTGCTTCACACAAAATCTCCAGTGTGGCGCAAGAGGAAGTGAGAGCGAAGGATTGGTAGGTGGAGGACTCTTTTTAGGAATAGCAGGGGGGGGCATCTTCTCCGCCACTTAATCCCAGGATAGGAGCGCAGGTTGCACGAGGTAGGAGAAAGCGCGGTTGTAGACGCCTTGCGTTTTGTGTTGCATGCCAGGCACGTAGCGAGCAGCAGCAGAACGGCGTAAGACAAGCTGATGAAGTGCCTTTCAAGCAGAATTAATGCTATATCTGGGATCGCTTTCTAACATCGGACCTGATGGCGGAGAGGGGATTGGGTGAAAGTGGGTCAATGTATAGAATGAAGAGGAAGATGTGGAGGAGGGGGCCCTATGGGGCAGATATGGAGGGGGCAGGTGAGAGACAGCGAGGGAAGGGCAATGGAAGAGTGAGCTTCTTAGGGCATTGGAGAGAGGTACGCAGCGGTGCAGCTGAACCAGGGCGACACGTGCCAGAGGGACACGGGCGCTGGGCTACGAGGAGGGGAAAGGCAACATTGGACAGGGGGCACCGTTTCATTCCTTGCACCAGGGTCCACGCCAACCACGCTACGCCACGTGAGGGTGTTGACCGTGCAACAGTTGAAGAATCTCGCTAAATGAATTAATCAATGATGAGCTGTGGTGGCATCGATGGTATTGGCCGTGATAGTGTTGACCTTGACACCATTCCCTGCATTTCGTCATCAGACGTTGCCCTTCCCCAGAGCCATCGTAACAAGAAGTGGGTCGCGTGGAGACGGGGAAGGGGCCGAAAGACAGAGACACAGGGCCAAACACAAAGACAGACAGCCATAGAGGGAAACAGACAGATATGGAGAGAGATCCTGGAGACAGATACATGGAGTGAAACCAGACAGAGGGACACGGAGAGAGACATAGATAGCCACAGAAGGATAGATTGAGAGAGAAATAGGGAGAGGCAGGCAAAGACAGACACACAGAGTTATACAGAGCCACATAAATAGACAGAGGCGGACAGAGAGGCAGAGAGACAGGCGCAGATACATGTTGGGGTTGGAAGTGAGTACACTGTTCACGTGCACGTGTCGCACACACAAAGAGACAGACGGAGACACGGGGCAGTGATAAAGTGACACGGAGAAACACACAGAGGCACACAGAGAGCCACGGTGGGAGACAGACACATCATTTCCCCCCCCCCTCTCTGAAAGAAGGAGGCCCCTGTGCACGTATGCCACCGCTTCTCTGCGTCTCTCGTTCTTTTGTCCCTCTGCGACTCACCCCCTCCTCGTATCCATCCACCATCGCAGAGCCTCCCTCCACCCCTTACTCCTGGGGGAGGTGCGGATGGAGCTGGAAACTTGCCCCCGTCGCCTCCTCCCCCATCACCCGAGGCTATTTTTAGCCGCTGCTGCCGCCGCTGTTCCTGATGTCGTAGAGGCCACCCGATTTGTAAATCCTCAAAGTGGCCCGAGCAGATGCAACGAAAAACAAATTGGCTGTCAAATTAGAGAGCCGAGCGCTGTTAGCATGAGCGCGCGCACGCGCGTGTCGTGCACAGGTTGGTGTGCGTCTGTGTGCGCATATTGTGGAAGCGGTGGCGTAGTGGTTAGCGCACTTGCGCTACGAACACGACGACCCGAGTTCGATTTCCGCTCACGGCCAACGTGCGTGGCGAATATATAAAACCGGTCTCTCCTAGGTCGACTCCGCCTTAAATGAGTTCTGCACCTGGTGCGGTGTGTAAACATCAGCACTGGGGAGACAAAGGCGGGTGGGCGTGGTGTTTGGTGACCCATCCCCTAGTGTATCGTGCCGCCTTCATAGGTTCTCGCGAACGACACTTGCCCCAACAGTCTGTGGAGGCTACAATTGGGACCTTTAGCTTTGTCCGTATATGCGTGAAGTTGTGTCACTATTGTGAGCGCCCTGTGGTATGAACCCAGCAATCTGGATTCGAGCCCCAGCCTGGGCCAACATCAGTGGTAAATATCCTCATCGACTTCCCATCGATGATTTTTTATTTACTTCATCAAACCGCGATTTATTCTTTAAAACGAATGGGTGCCCTGGAAACCTGCAGTGCCGTTCAAATGCAGCGTGCTTAGAACAAATGTGAACACCTATAAGGGAATATCGTTTTTAATGAAAAAAAGAATGGACAATACACTGTAACATGATAACAAATGTATGTTAATAGCTTCAAAAAGTCAAAGAGTCTCCACTTGTTCGCCATCGTTGTCAACGCGTGCCGGGAATCATCTCCAGGTGGTCTCCAGAGCCCAGAGGCACATGCTCGGGGCACTGTTGCAAATTTGCAGAAGTGTTAAAAACATCTTCTTTGAATCACTCTGTATACAGTCATCATCGGACATGATTTATTCACTGCTGGATGAAGGCTCTTACCCAACGCTCTCGCCATCCCTCACGATCTCACACCGATGTAGCTCCTCCACGCGAGCTGAATTTGCCGTCGTTCCGTCTCCACCGTGGCCGTCCCATCGGCCCACCGAGTCCGCTGTCGCCCATGCGCTTGGGGCGATCGTCGTCCTGAGGTCCGACTCACGGATGCCCCCCCCCCTCCCACCTCACCCACAACAACGACCGCTATCACCTCGTTCAAAGCAGCGAACGCCTCTGTAGTGGTTTATATTTGGGTGGGTTTTTTTGTTGGTTGTTGTTGTGGTTTTGTGTCCATTCTACGTCGATGCCGCGTTGTCAATGTCTCGGCGGTGGCCGTGGAGCGACGGGCTTCCGAATAATTCCCGGCGCGTTGCTTCCACGGCTGGGAGGGGGGAGATGGACCCGGCACGGCTCCCGCGCGCGCTGGCTCAGTGACCCCCCCGTGCTGAGATCAAAGCTGAACTCTGCAAGCCGCGGGGGGAGAGGGAAAAGGGCAACCTCTGGGCGGTCGTGAGCGGCGCGCGCGCCCCGCGTCATCAAGAGGCAGGAGAAGGGGCATCACACGGGCACCACAACGGGCCCCCAGCCGTCCCGTCTGACCTTTTCACCCGTGTTTTAAAATTCGTTTTGAAACGTATTGACGATTACACCCCCCCCCCACCAAAACCCCCCTCCCACGTAGTCTGTGCTGCTACAGGGTCGTGGAAAATTGGCTCAGAATGCACGAGTCTCTCTGTATTTGTTGACAAAATAGTGAAGAAACGATGGCTCGCGAGGAGATGGCAGTCGAGCAAAAATGTGGACTCCACCTGTTCCGTCTGTATGGGATATAGTGTTGCTCCCTCGCATGCGTGGGTTTTCTCTGGGTGCTCGGATTTCCTCCCACGTGTAAAACACTCAGTAATTGCCCGGTGACACCTTACATATACATCGAGGACTGCAGAGCTTGGTCAATTGTTGCCTCGGCTTGTCTATGGTTCCTCGCGCCTCTGATTCGTTCTCTCTCTTCCAGAGGGATTGAATGATGTGCGGTGGTGATGGCGGCGTAGTGTTACAAGTGGAGACTACAGTACGGTATTATTATATTCCGTACAGTACTTATGGTTCAAAAACATTGTTAAAGGGGAAACGAGTTCACGGATATGCACGCAGGAACCAAATAAACCAGAGGGCAATCAGAAAACGAGATATGCTCTCACCACGGCCACACGCAGTGAAATTCGTTTTTATTTTCAGCAATTTTGACCGAGGCATAACATTTATTGTTAAACACGTACAGTAGTTTAAATCGCATTAAGAAAATCAACGGTTTATATTTTAAAATCCAGTGCGCTAACTTGACGTGTCACCCTCACCGTGGGGGATCTGCTGTTTTACATTTTTCGGGCAATCTTTTTGTTTCTTTTGTGGTAAATGACCTTCAGCAAAGTACTCATTGTGATAAATGACCTCGAGCCCACGGTGGTACTCCTCCTCGCACACGGAATGGCATTGCCGCTGAAAAACTGTACACGTGAGAAACGATGGCACGAGCCAGGTCACCTGCCTACGCGTTCCTAAGATGATTTATGCCGATCGCGTGCACGTCGGAGAGTTGTGAATAGATTTCTTTCTTTTGTATTTACACCTCCGGCATTATCTTTCACGGTCACCATCGCGACGTTATTTCCACTCTGCGTGATTGCTTTGCTCGCTCCTGTTCATTTGAGCCACCGTTCTTCGTGATGTTGTTGTTGTTGTTGAACACTTGAATTACATTTACGAATTATTTATTTCTTAAAATGAATCTTTATTTTAATACGAGGCTGCTATAACTTGAATGCCGAGTGATATATATTTTTTTAAAATTCGCCCACAATCGACTGTCGTGCTTGCACACACGACAGACCCAGATTTTCTTCCTTGCGAAATAAACGTAAATTATTTCATTCTCAGCCGGTTCTCACATGGCTATAAATAAACGACGTTTCAATTCTATCGTTACAAAAATCCACACAAAAACGGAACACACACCATACAACACACACAACACAATCCACACAACACAAACCACACGACAACAACACAGAACACACCCTGCACACCGCACACGCGCGCCCAATATTGAATGAGATGCTGCGGTTTGTTGTTGCTTTTCTGTCTGAACATCGTGACAATTCAGTGACACGTTGGAGAGCGGCTAATTAATTTACAACGCGACTCATTGCGGAGTCGTCTTGATATAAATAACCCCAACGCCGCCCCTGTGGGTGGCAAGGTGCCTCTATTTTAAGCGCAGACGTTCGCTCTGCGTTAATGAAACCCAATTCGTATGTGGGTCGCGCCTTGCTAGCACGCGTCTGCGGGTTGAGCCTAATGGTCAAATCACCGCTATTTTTAACTTTTTTCTTGAGCCCTGATTTCTTCCGCCCGGTGTTCCGTGTCGATGCTGGACTTTGTGCGTCATTTGAAAATGAAAAAAAAATTCATGGTAAATTTTTTGCAGCAACATTTCCGATGTTACTTTGCGTGAACGGTTTGTAAACACGGTTGTTTAATCGGTTGTTGTTGGATTACCGGTAACCGCAAGAAGAATAACGGTTACCGGTTTCGCCGTACGTTGTAACTATCTACAGGAGAAAAAAAAAACACGTGTCATTGTCACCTCTTTCACCGAGAAACGAAGTCAGCTGCCGGTGGTGGAATGTCCAGCACGCTCGAGTCCATACATCGCCGGCTCGATGCCATCTCCCGGTGCAGCAGCTGAACCGTCGTGGCAAATTCCTTGAAAATCGTTGAGTTAAAAACTCACGAGCGGGCGGAGCGAGAGGAAAGAAAAGAGGCGGCACGGAGGAGCGATGGTCACGTTTCACCTTTTGTGATTTTTTTTATTTTATTTTTCTCGTATTCGTGTTCAAAACGATGCAAGAGAAACACAAAAAACCAACGCGCGAGCCCCGCTAATTCCCAGCTGCATCGCAGCGTCGCGCCAATAGAAATAACCCCGCAGGTGCGGCGCTCATCACCGCGTCGGGGTTGGGGTTGGGGGGGGTCACCGTACGCGCCCCCTCCCCATTGCCCCTAACGACACACGCGGAGCCCCGGGGTCGTGAGATCCCACCACCGCTTGTCAGACTCGCATCGCACACCGCACGAGAGGCGATTGTTTTTTTTCCTCCCTTTCTTCTAGACAGCAAACAACAACAAAATATGTGCAATCGTCACCAGAGGCGTCCCTAGAATCTGGGCGACCGCCCTGGGCCCCGCGCTTTGGGAGGCCCCCACGCGTTGACGTCGCGCTGTCAGATTGAATACTTCCGGTGTAGTTTGAAGGTGTCGGGGGGGGGGGCCAACACGGTGTGATTTGCCCCAGACCCCGCACCCCCCCCCTCTATGGACGGCCGTGATTGTTACCCCGCCAACCGCGTACCTTGCGCGTCACGCGATGACGTCACAGTAACCGCGTGACTAACGCACGTGGCCCCACCGCTCATCGCAGTCTCGTATAGAATACAACAGCGACCTGCTCGTACCCTGTCCAATTAAATATGAAATCGTTTACAAATATAGATATGTGTATATATATCAAATAAATATCGACCAGCAAAGTACAGTGAACTCTCGATTATCCGTGGGGGTGGGAGGCGGAAGGGGGGTAGATTATCCAGACTGCCAGTAAATAAATATGCAGGCTGTTTGAACATTGACCTGCCCCTCCTCACTCGTCGATGGCCAATTGGCTCAGTGCTCACGTGACCCCAAATGTATTGGCAGGCAAGTGAGCGATCGCTTTAAGCAACAATAAAAAAAGCCGGCGTCGTCAACAGCCATCCCATATTGTCATAGCCTCATTTGCATGTTTACTTAATTGGGAAACCCATAACTCTGGCGAGTCTCACCCCTTACTGCGCAAACCTAAATGTATTGAGACTGAGCGAGGCTTTTTTGGTAAACATCTGTAATTGTAACAACGTGTATTGTAATAGTCGTGGTTTTCGATTTGTCCGGATCAGCCCTCACCTCCACTGACTATTGTATCTGTATTTTATTGTGCTTGCTAACCCCGGAGAGCCTCAACGAGTCTCAAGACTCTTTTTCAGCCGGGTCCTGCCAAGTTTCCACAGGAGATGGGCCAACGTTGCGGCCGTGTGTGCTCGTGTGCGTCATCTCAGGTGAGTCATGCGCAGGTCCATTTTTTCAGTACTGGGGATGTTTTGGCCAATACCACTTAAATGTACAGGCTGGGGGAGAACATTCAAACTCCACAGAGGCGAGGAAGGCCTCTCTTCCTGTGAACCATGGTTGTTGCCCACCGTGCCACCGTCCTGCCACGCGATTACCCTGGAAAATCGAGAGGCGACTACATCAAGAGGCTGTCTGTACCGAGACGCACAGTACCATGCACGCTGTGTAGTTATTTATATCTCCCTAACAGATTTGTCCTATTGTAGGAAAACACAGTCACCAGAACAATGTACTGGAATCATGGCACCATAGGCACATACATTAATACTTATATAAAGGTTTGTAATATGTTTGTGATCGTATAGTCATTCAAATAACAGGTTCGATTAAAGTCGTGACGGGAGCTTTTCCCAACTGTCAGTGCTCGGAGAGGAAGGCGTCAAGATAGGGGCCGAGGATTGTTCATCCAGCAGTGGATTGACTGTGGCTGCTGCTGATGATGATGGCCTTCATGCATTTCTTGACGCCACGCTAGACATCTTTTTTCTCCAGAAAAGGGCCGGGCGAACGAAGCGTGACATCTTCCTTTCGTGTCAGAGACGGTGATAAAAAAAACAACCCAGTTAAAGTATCGCTATCTACCTCGCCGTGTTCCTTGTTAATTCAGCAAAGCAGCCACTCCACACCAACTTCAGAGAGTTTAAATAGATTTCCCGGCATCTAAAGCATGGGAGTTTACCCGCACAATTGTCGCCCCATGTCTCTCTGTCATCGACTGACGTCAAAGTAAAACAAAATCAAACGCGTCTCGCCGCTCAACCGAGCCATCTCCATCGGCGGCCCTGAGCCAGGGGTGGAAGTTCCACGTTCCCATGACAGGGGCCAGTTTGTCAGCAGAGAGACCGCTGTTTAGTTGACACAAAGTGGTAGTTATTTTATTGACCGTGGAGGGATGTTGAAGATGATCGGCTGAGTCGATCCTTCGTGAGCGTCCATTGTTAACTCGTGACCCTTCGAGTTCTACAGGGTGGCCCACAAGTCAGGACACAAAAAGGTTATTTTATTTATTTAACACTGGCATTACAATATTTGAATTATTCATTATTTAAGTTAATATTTTATCTGTTATTATTAAATGTTCCTATTATTATTATTTCTGTGGGCAAATGCGTCATTTACAAATCTCGACAAAGAACCCGTAATGAGTTGAGATGAAACATAATTGATGAATGTTCAAAATGACACAGCTATCATCTTAAAACATACAAAGTCGTGAGTTCAAAAGAGAATTCATGCATCACGCATGAATATTAATGGGGTCAGTTTGAACATTTGTTAAAATTAATATAATAACCCCGTGTGTCCTGACTTTAGGTCCACCCTGTACATGAAGCACCATCACCACCACATTGCTGGCCACGTGGTGGCCAACAGAGGCGCAGTTGCAGAAACGATTATTGTACCTTACTTCTACGCTACCGCGTCTGTGGCCCACCGCCTCAACCAACCCGCGCCGACGTTACAGCGTGGTGACGTCTCATCAGGGAAGGTCCCCATCCAGCAGCGGATGGACAAAACGTCCGTACGTGGACGCGTACAAGCGCCGCAAAGGCCGGCCGATTAGGGGTCTGCCCAATTAATTAAATAAACACAGATGAGCAGAGAAACTAACGGCGCTGTCGTTGAAGAAACAACAACAGCAACAACAAAAACTCGACACGTTTGTTGCCAATGACATGTTGAGAAACGGTGGCCGTTCTTCGTGGTAAAAAGGACCGATCATAAACAGCAGCAGTCGCATCAACGGATCGGGAATTGAAACCACAAACATTCTGAATAACAATTCGTTGCCCGGGCCCCTTATATTTTTATAACACCGCTAAGGCAGGCGTCCCTATAACCCACGCAACAATTAGACATAATGTAAATTGTTTACCCAGGAAAGCTTCCACTGATTCTTCTTGAGGCTCATTTTCAGGATCGTCTCCTGGTTCATTGGAATGTTTGGCCCACTCCATAAATGAGAGTCTGGATTCATAAGGGAGGACACCGATAGACACCGGAGAAAACCCACCGCCCAATATGAGGAGATAACACTCAACACTGTCATGTGCTTGCCACACCTCGCAGCACCATGCCCACAACTCCTGGGAATCCCTGGTGGTCAACCAAGTCACGTGAACCCATTTAATACGACGTATGCCGATCCTTCGATACCAAAGTTGTCGTGAGCTCGAGTATCGATATTAAACGATAAATGATCGTACGCCTGACCGCTCACGTAACATTTAAGCCCACGTGGGTTAACGCAGAGGTGGAATCACGTGCGTGCGTCCTGACCTCATGACGTTAAATAAATAATAAAGATCCGTAATTAAAAACGACGAGTAAACTGATCAATAACCAACACTTGCGGTTGAATGCATTTCAAATTTCAGATAATATTGATTCATATTATCACGTCCCTGCTTAAGTTTTGGCAAAATCAATTTTCCTCGATCGACGCTCATTCGCAGGCGATCACCTTCACCCGTACATTTCGGCGCGGCGTCCGGCTTGCGATCTTTACCGCTCTCGTGCGTGGTTAGAACGCAGCCGTCACCTCCTGGTGGTGCGCGTTGGGCGTGATGTTTTCCGAAGGGCCGTAGGTAAATGTCACCCGTCAAGTCCACAACAAGTTGAGGAGTTCACTCCCCCAGCCCCGCCAGGGGCAACCGAGCGACCCCACGTGACTCCCCACGCACCACCTGACTCCCCACGCACCACCTGACTACCCACGCACCGCCTGATTCCCCACGCACCACAACCTGGGCGTGCTGTTGGAATCGAGCCGGTTACAATCCGCCGGGGCCATGCTGAGCCAACCTGGCATGGCTCAGCAGGCGCTGTGGGTAAGAACCAATCGTCTCTGTTTCACCAACACTAGCATCAGCTGCCATGATCTAGCCATTGCTGAATGAAGGCCTCTTAAGTCTCGGGCAGAATAATTAATTTATCGCCAGATCCAGGCAACGACATGGATTAGAATAATAATCGTTGGTGTGGATCATAGAATTTTACGTGGTACGCTCCAAGTCGATGGGTATTGAGAAGTCCGGATAATCGATGTGCGGATGAGAGGACCTCCACTCAATAGGAGTTGATTTTTCCTTCCATGCAGCGGAAATTGAAGTTCACCGCACACGAGATGCCGGTTCCATCTCGGCCGCCACTCGGCCATCGGATTTCTGAGCTGCCAGCGATGGTTTCGGATCGACAGGCGTAGTAATTATCATCATTATAATGATAACAATAATCGCTAGCGCCGTGACGCACCTCCGATTAGGACGGTTGGCTGCGTACGGTACGAAAGCAGCTCGACAAACGAGCTGCGTGCATGGTCCTTCACAGCCGGAGGAAGCAAAAAGAATACGAAAAGTAACAAAAAGCAACGGCGCGATCAACGTGAGCGGCTCGCGGCGGGGCACCGGGGCACCGGCGTCGCGTTCACGGCGGCGGAGATGACACTGCGAGCGCTCAACCACAACCGGCAGCGGCGTCTCGCGTAGCGAGCGCGGCTCCCTGCGTCCACAGCACGGTCCGTCCCTCCGTTCCCTGAGATCGCAGTCAGCTTAGCTTACACGTGTAACCCTAGCCCTGATCTTACACGCATAACCCTAGCCCACGCTGAGAGGTCAGCAAGGTCAGGTTGTTTAGCCTGGGTTTGTTTTCGTTCCTCAAGGACACTCCGCCATCCACGCGGCCACAACGCTCCGTCACAAGCCACCGCGTCGTGCCACGTGGGCGATTCTCTGCCGGATAAAATTCCGCTCTGATTTGCAATCGCCGTTGTGGATTACCGTTCTTTCACGGTCGTTAGTTTCGCCCCCGGATTTGGCAATCGGAGCTCGCGGTAAAATTACCGGAACAATTGCTTTCCATCGCGTCCTCTTGAGAGCAAAACAAGAGCAAGACATTCACGTTACCAGATCGGGGTTATGGACATAGTTTTCACAAAGCTGGAATCATATTTAGCCCGTTTGGGTCTGACCACAGCACCATTTGCAAACGCAAAGCCTAACAGATGCGCTGCTCACAATGTGATTCAAGCATCTGTTCCACTCTTTGACACCGTAATGAATGTAGCGGCCTCTAGTGGCTGGAGGGGTCAAATGAACCCGTGGACATACAGCACATAAGCAATTGTGGATTCTTACGCTCGTGATTGGACGCATGCAATTGTGAGCCTTGAGAATGAACGTCAATGTTGAAGGAATTCATCGTTACGCCCCAACACCGCCACCGTGGGCACGCTTTCTATCGACGTAATTCAACACGTTCGACAAAAGCTTAAATATACACTGCCAAGCATGGTGGTGTTCATTCAGACGCTGTCTTTCCGACAGACCTGTTCTTCACCTGAGGGCGGCTGCTTGCGTTGTGGCCGAAACATCGTGAGTATTGTATTTTATTATGTTTAATTTTTATTATTTCCCTTCTACGTGACTTTACCGAAAGAACCAAGAAGATGAAAATCACTGCCCATCGAAGAAAAGAAGAAGGCAGCAAGCAAGATTTTGTGGCAACGTCTCTGCCAGAGAGGCGATCTTTCCCGATGTATTTGGTCCTCTTCAGGGCAGCGTTATTCCGCCGTTGAGCTTGTGCGCCACTGCCAACGCAGCGCCGCGGGTTTCCCAGAGACAAAATGTCACGCGGCGCGCTTCTGCCGAGCTCCTCCGGACGGGACTCTCGGCGCAGCGCTCCGCGCACCTTACAGGAAGCGAGTCCATGACCCCTGGTACAACGCCGCTGAACAGAGACATAGTCATCTCACCGGGCCGTGGGATGGAAACTGTGGCTTCGCAGGACCCCCTTCCCCCCGTGACGGATTAAAAGTCAAATTAAGCACCGTTTTACAACGTTTTTACGACGCCTTTTAAGGCCGGTAAATTCTGTAAAAAAAAAAATATTCCGTCCATTTTACCGAGCGGTAAACTGGGATTCTCGCTCGCTCTCAATAAATGCCACCGTTTGATTGATTGGCAATTTTATATTTTGTACCACATTCTTTCTACACAACCACGTAAAAAAAACACCAATGGCTCACCACAAGTTAATTAAAAATGCAACTGGGGGAGAGTGGAGGGGGGGGTGGAGGGTGACATAAATAAATAAATAAAGCACAGTTATTGGGCACTGCCGGTGCAGGCTAAAGTCCCAGCTGACACGTTGGCAGATGTCCCCATTTTCACGCGGATTTGGCAAAAAACGTCGCCGGGGAAGGGCCCACGTCGCCAAGGCCGTGACGCGGTGGCGGCGGCGGCACCGCCGCGGCTACGGGTCCCGCGCGGAGTTGGAGAACATGTGCTCGTTGTATTCGGACGACTCCTCGGGGATCTGCCCGGGGATGCGGAACCCGAGGGCGGCGATGTGGTCCAAGGCCCGCTTGGGCGTGGACGTGGCGAACGCGACGGGCGGCTCGGGCCCCCCCCCGACCACCACGGGGCAGCCGGTGCGCTGCAGGAACTGGAAGAAGTTCTCCTCCACCGAGCCGTGGCTGGACGGTCCCGGCGGCTCGTCCCTGGGCCAGGGGCCGGCGCAGCGGCACCGCGCCAGCTTCTTGAGCTCCTCGCGGATCTGCCGGTTGAGCCACCCGTAGAAGAACGGGTTGATGGAGAAGGAGGAGTAGGCGAGCCACGTGACCAGCGTCTCCGCCGACTCGGTGTCGCCCCGCCGCCCGCTCGTCGCCGCGTGCAGGTGGTAGGCGAAGTGCGGCAGCCAGCACACCACGAACTGCCCCACGAGGATCGCCAGCGTGACGGCCGCCTTGCCGCCGCCGAAGGCCCGCTCGGGCGAGATCCTGGCGGGCGGGCCGCCGCCGCCGCCGCTCGCCGACCCGGCGTTGCCCGCGGCGTCGCTCACGATGGTCGTCTGGCTGTTGAGCGACACGGAGCGCTGGCGCGCGCCGTTGGTCCACGAGGGCAGCGGGCCCTGCTGCAGCGCTGCGATGCGCGCCACCTTGAACACGCTGCAGTAGACCACGGTGACGATGAGGCCCGGCACCACGAAGCAGAAGACGCTGAACACCACCACGAACACGTTCTTGTACTCGCCGTCGCTCCAGTAGAGTGAGCAGCGCGCCGCCGGCGCGGCCGCGGTGCCGTTGACGGGCCACGGCGCGTCGGGGGTCGCGCGCCAGCCCAGGAGCGGCACCACGGAGGCGAGGCCGGACTCGACCCAGATGAACGCGAGCACGGAGACGGCCAGGCCGGCGCCCACGCGGCCCTCGTAGCGCATCGGGTGCACGATGTAGTAGTAGCGCTCCACCGAGATGGCCGACACAGAGAGGATGGAGGCGCTGATGAGGCACACGTTGAGGAAGACGTGCGCCTTGCAGAAGACGTCCCCCTCGCCGACGGGCGGCCCGCCGAGCGCGAGCGACACGGGCCGGCTCGACGCGATCGCCATGGGCATGAGCACGGTGGCGGAGAGCAGGTCCACCACGCACAGGTGCAGCACGAAGATGAACTTGCGCAGGGGCGGCGCGCGCAGCAGCACCACGAGCAGCGCCAGGTTGCCCAGCAGCGCGGCGGCGTTCAGCAGCGCCGAGAAGGCCAGGCCCACCGCGTCCCACGCACGCACGCCCTCCATGCCGCCTGGCGGGGGGCGCACGCCCTCCATGCCGCCTGGCGGGGGACGCGCTGCTGGCGCCGAGGCTCGGAGAGTCTCGCGTTCGTCTGCCGAGGCGATGCGCGAACGGACGAATGAGCGAACGAGAGAACGAGCGAATCAGTGAATGAGCGAATGAGTGAACGCGCGAACGATGGAATGAATGTCGATGACGACGCCGCGACGGAACCTTTCGAGAGGCAGCAACGCTCGCACGAAAGTCTCGGTAGCGAGTTACTTGTAGGAGGTAGTTGCGTCGATGTTATGCGATTGCACCATATTCATTATTTAGCGGCCGAACTCTTCTCATCCGTGACAAAGAGGGGTTGCGGGCTTTTTTCTGGCCCGACTTGCGATCTGACCAATAATCACCGGGAACCTCTCACTGCGAGGAGACTTTTAAGCCCCACAGGGGCCTGGCTGGCAGCCAGAATTGTAGGAGGAAGTGGGGGGGGTCGTGTGCGAGCTCACAAAGCGGCACGAGCCAGGGACTCCGCAGGGCTGTCAATGGATTCATAAATTATGTCACGTGTATTCTTATTATTATTTATCACTTCAGATCAATACAAAAATTTCAATGGCTTTCTTTACCGCTGCTCGGCCGAAATGCACTTTGCAAACGAACTAAGATGATAATAATAAAACTAAATTAATATCCTCTGTTGTCCAAACATCATTAACTCTTCGTGAGATGTAATCGTGTGTTAAATAATGAGCAGAGATGTGTTCACAATGGCACTTCGATGCAATTAGCCGTTCCTATATTTACACGGCGTGTCTCACACGCGGTACCCAGTGGATATTTCACGGAACCGATTAGCGTTATTATGCAACACGGAAGGTGCCGTTTTCGGTCACCTAAGAGAGGCCCTGCCCTGGATAAGACACACGTGCAACGCGTTGATTGAAAAACCGAATCCTGTGGGCTGCCCGGTCACTACTGCGGATGGATTAACTGAAAATACAGTGGGCACTTAAAAATCCCGTGAACCCATTGGGATTTGTGCAGGGCATTGCCTGCTGGCGTCGCGGTCCAAATTTGCCAAATCTGGAAAATCACTCGCAAATTGCCTAATCTGGTAAAACCACAGTGCCACTGTGACAGCCTTGCGCTATCAGAATGGCACGAATAACAAACGTGTTAATTACATCATCACCACCACCACGGAGAGAAATAAACGGACTTAGGAGATGCATACCCACCGGATGGAATTGCCGTCGTCTTGACACTGCCACACCGAGTGACGTCGTCGTTATTAAGTGATGTCGGCGGTGCAATTGTACCGGGGCCCAAGTTGCCCAGAGGGAATTTTGGGAGAGTGGGAGAGGGGCGGGAGGGAATTGGACAGGGTGGGGGCCACATTTCATTCCTGGCACCAGGAGCCGTGCCAAGCACGATACGCCACTTGAGGCACTGTGGCGTCAAGACGCGGGCACAGGAATGGACCCCCTTCTCGAGGGTTCCACCAGAGAGCAGGCACGCAACGAGGGAGGTGTTGGAGTGGGTCCCGCACCACCCAACCTGTCCCTTTGGCCCAGCCAAGCTCACTCTCCCCAGCACACTGGACCCCCCCATACTTAACCTCGACTGTCGCCCCCCCGTCCCCCCCCCCGCCCCATCCAAGGGGAGCCGCAGCCGGGCCTGCCAAAGATGTGGCGTGGCGGTCACGAACTCTCCGACGCATGACGCACACAACGGCGAGGCAGCGGAGCGAGCATGGCTGGCGGCGCTCACCGTGGCCGCGTGCGAGCGGGGGCCGCGGGCGGCGCGCGCCCGCCGTGCCGTCTCCGCCGCGGCACCGCCGAGACTCGGGGGATGGCGGCGGAGGAGGTGGAGGGCCGCTCGGTGACTCGTGCTCCGATCGCCCGCGGGGTCTGGCGAGCGACGGCCAGACCCAGGCATGAGAGGCGGAGCAGGGTGACCTGCGGATGCAGCGGAGGGCATCGGCGGTCACCGCCCATCGACGAGGAGGAGGTGCTCGAGCGTGCCGTGAGCCCGGTGTGTGGCTCGCGGCCCCGTCACCCCGCCGGTGATTTCTCACACGGAGAGAGACGCGGACTCGCGCGGAGACCCGTAGACTCGCTCGCGCTGCCCACCGTGGTGAAGTATGGACGAACAACGCCCCGTGGCCGAGAACGGCGAGATCACTTTCATCCGGCAGTGGATTGACATGGGGCTGTGAGTGATTGCAGATATCCTCTAGACACGCTCACTGTGCAGCGGCTATGCCTTCAGTTGACTCTTCACATCTGCTCCGCTCAAGTGGAGCGGATGAGATGTTTAACCGGGATGCGAAGTGACGGGTAATTGTACGTGTCATAATCATACACGTACCACGCACACACATCCACACAGAGATTCCCCCGTACAGCCTCGAAAAGGCTGTTGGGGAAAGTGTTGTTAGCGAGCGCCTATGAAAGCCCATATGGCACACGATGGGGTGGGTAGCCAGCATCACGCCCGACCGCCTTTGTCTCCCCAGTGCTGATATTTTCAAACTGCACCAGGCATTTCTTCCTGCCTCAACAGTCCGCCTGCTGTATTTTTTCACCTGAAGATGATTGCTTGTGTTGCGATCGAAACGTCGTGATTGATTATTATTTTATTATTGTTCTATCTACGTGACTTCACCGAAAGACCCAAAGAGTATGCACCAGGGAGTAATTTAAGGTTGAGTCGTCCTAGAGAAAGCCCACAAATGCCTCAGATAATCGTCACCAATTTTGGCTGTGAGAGGGAATCGAACTTGTGTCGCCAGGTTCGTAGTGCAGCGCACAGCAGGGCAGCACACATGCCACGGAGAGGTTAGTGGTCGGCGTGTGAGTTGTCTTGGTCAACTCAGCCTTAAATGAGTACCTGGTGCGGTATGTGTTCAACAACAGCACCGGGGAGACAAAGGCGGCCGGACGTGGTACTGCATTTGTGTGTAAATGCAGCCTTAGCTACACACGCACACACGTTGAAATAGGCTAACGGGTAGGTGCGTATCCCGAAACGTCGAGTCTATATAACCCTCTGTCGTCTATGCAGATAAGATTTGCATTTGTATCGCAGTACAGCACTGTAACAGTCTTCGTCATCATCATCATTATTGGCAATGACCAATCAACTGCTAGATGAAGGCCGTGCCATTGCCACCCCGATGCAACGAATCGAGCCCCTGCACACGAGACGATTTCATCGCTCCGTCTCCACGGTGGTGGTGGGGGAGCTCCTCACTCGGACGAGTCCCATCCCCCTCCACCACGTTCACATCCCTTGCGGTGCATTTTTATATCAGTTCAAGCGCTTCGGTGGCGCCTGCGATGCAATTGACATGCAAATGAATTCACATCCAAATGAATTCACACCCAAATTAACATACACATTTCACATACAAATTCGCAAAGCAAGGAATGCGCATACAATTTCACATACTATTTAATTCACATACAAATACACGTACAAATAAATTCACGTAAAAATGGATTCACATACAAAATCACATACAATGAATTTACATACAAATTCACATACAAATGAATACATATACAAATTCGCGTACAAATGAATTCACATACAAATCCACATACAAATTAACATACAAATGAATTCACATCCTAATGCACGCGCGCATCGGGAATGCGTTACAACGCTGTCGCGCCTACCATGGCACGCAATTGCATTGAGTCCACGTCCGGCACAGATTGAACGCAATTGCGATACGTGGTCATGCTCGGAGTAAATGCATTGCCCAACAATGTATTTACTCGTATATAGAGAAATGCATCTCGTATAGAAACGCAAGGACGACGACACATGTTAAACCTGTAACACCATCAGTCACGACAGATCCACTGCTGGATGAAGGCTTCCCCTCTCTCCAAGTGGTCGCCATCTCACAGTTCTGCGATGGAACATTTCGACCGAGCGAGGGCCTGGACATCTGCGACAAAGGAGCTTGAGAGCTCTTCGGATTCTTCCGGTAAAAATAAAAACAACCTCACTCTGACCTGGATGGTCGCCGATTTCATGGCTCCATCTCCCGCGGGTCCGTACTCTCTCTCTCGGACGCGTTCCCTGCCTGTAGGTTCCCCGGTACAGGGGATAGTGCGTAAATGCAATAACGCTGAGTAATCCTGCACGTTGAATCCACCGTTTTACACGATTGCAACAGCACCAGCTACGTGGCGGCAGTGTGTGTGTAACGCGATGTGTACGCGGTTGACGTGTGCTCATACAGGGCCGGGTTCGCGTGCTGCAGAAACGTCTTGAAGCACCGTCGTCATTAACATCATCATTAACATCGTCATTAACATCATCACCGCCATCGTCGTGAACACCTCCGTTGTCGGTGCTGCAGCAGGGTCGTTGCTTGACGATGGACGATCCCATCGGAGTAAGAAGATCAGACCAACGATTCGCACCGATTCTCTCTCGCAGGAGCAAGCGAAATATCAGCTCTCATTTTAAATGAGAGAGAGAGAATACATCTCTAACATACTACTGGAACACGTGGGTTGCTGTTGTTAGCGAGCTTCTATTAATGTCCCAACGGCGCAACGAGGACATGGTGCGGTCAGAAACCACGCCCGGCCACCTTTGTCTCCCCAGTGCCGACGTTAAAGACCGGTTCCGATATTTGCCAGCGATGTCATCCGAGGCCGGGAATGGAACCCCAGCGGCCGGGTTGGTAGCACTGCGCGCTCATCAACGACTCCCTATGACACCGCAGTACACACACACACACGTTTAGTCCGCGTATAATGAGATACATTACCCAGCAGCGGGCACGGCGAGCGTGTGTTCCTTGAGATGCCGGGTATTGAGCGTCTTGGGATGAGCCGAATCGTGCGCGCGTGAGCAGAGCGCCCGCGTGGGTGTGAAGACGCGCGCCTCGCTCCGCCTGATCCGCGGTGTCCGTGCCCCGGTCTCCGCCTCGTCTCGCCGTGCCCCGCGTGCCTGCGCTCCGTCTCCGCGGGGAGCCACCTCCGCGGAGAGAGATGTCGCCGGAGAGCGCGTGGAGGACTCCTTCCTCCCGTGCCTGCACGGAGCCCGGAGCGCTCCTCCAACCGGAACACGCTCAGGCAGGGATGAAGAAGCGTGGGGAGGGATGAGAGGGATGGGTGGGAGAGGTGGTGGGGGGCGAGGGCGATAGAGGGATGGGGGGGGGAGACAAGACTGCCACCACGTGCGCATGCTCAGCGGGTATTGGCAGCATCCTGCCTCCACCTCCTCCACCCCGCCCCGCACCCCAACTCCTCTCCACCACGTGCGCTCTCATTCTGCAGAGCCGGGAGGAAGGCAGGAGCGAGGGATGCGAGGGAGGGGAAGATGAAGGGGAGGAGGAGGAGGAAGGCGCCGTGCCATCAGCCCGAGCTCACAATCTCGCCTGTCGCAGCAGTGAAGGAATGAACGAAGCCGCACTCTTTTGCAGGCCCACCACTCCCCCCCCCCCCGTGCGTGTGTGTTAGATGTGTGTGTGCTCGGTGTATGTGTGTGTTAGATGTGTGTGTGTGTGCTCGGTGTGTGTGTGTTGATGGGTGGCTGTTGAATTAAATGTCGACACATTCGCTTCGTACGCAAATGCATCATTTAACACCATTGCCGCGAGTAAGATATTGCACGCTGCGTATTCGAACCTCGCCTCTAAACCAACGGGCAATCGCAAACATCGGTACATTGGCTAAATCCACCGCAGCTGCGGGCAAATTGCACCATCATTATTGCTGTTGGAACGGTCGCGCTCTGAACTATGAACCCGGCTACCTGATGTCGATTGCCTGCCGTGGGTGACATCACAGAGGCGAGTGATATCCGAATCGGTCCTGTGCCCCCCTCCTCCCCCCTCCCGGGCCCCATCCCTTTTCACTGACCCGCACCGAACAGCAGCCTGCTTAAGCACAAGTTAAACACCCGATACGGCGCGGCAAGGCTTTCACCCACGCAGCAGTGGATTATTAACAAAGAGCTGTGAACGATCACTGCCGCCGCTATAATTTACAAGGCCGGGAATGCTGTGGCCCATGATCGCTTCAACCCACAGTAGAAGCCCGCAGAGCGCTCTGCACGCCTATGCTGGCGGGCAAAGCCCCAATCAATTCTAAGCGTCAGATATAATGTGAAGCCACCCTCCCCCTCCTCTCGCCCACATTTTGATAGCAACAATAAATTAATTCCGGGTGCTGGAGGGAGTGATGTTTAAAGGATCTCTGTTGTGCGCGCGAGTCCTCTTCCCGGAGGAAAAAAAAGGAACCCAGGGTCCCTCTCTGCATTTTGTTGCACCGTCTCATCCATCGCAGGCCGGCATTGTTGACTGTCAGCTCCAGCTCCATTGGGATGTAAATTAGTTGAGCCCGTGGGTTGCCCAATCTCCCCCCTCTCTCTCTCATACACCGCAACCCACGCATCTCTCCACTCCACACGGCTCTCTCCTCCTTTTCCATCCATCCGCCACTCCACGGCCAAGCTGTAATCTTGTAGTTAGCTTCCCATGAAACACGTTTTGATGTAGTCCAGCATTGGGATCAAGGGGTACACTTCATCTGCTGCCTGTCCGCGGTGCAAGTATCGCACTCAGCAAATGCCTCCTCCCGCCCACCCCCCATTATTTCACTCATAATTCATTCGATTTGAATAAAAAATAATGCATAGAAAAAATCACGCATACGCATAGATTACGTAAAGATTTCCGACATGCGTTTGTCTTCGGAGGTATTTAATTTTAATTACGGAAGCAGAGATGCGAGCTGTCAGGGCAAAACGACAGAAACCCGTTTGCATCATTGCAGATGCTTTGCATCTCCTACTCTTGGGCAAACCTTTGCTACATTTCGCCGGCTTTGTAAACGCCGTCCGGCATACCCACACAACTTCAGACGACGATCTTGTTGATATCGGATCACAACTTAATCTATGACGTGGTTCATATCCGATCACAAATTTATACGACGATCCGGTTCTTGTCGGATGATCTTGACGCGAGTTAGAATGCTCCATCCACTCCCTCCACTCCCTCCCCTCCCTCCAATCCCTCCCCTCCTCCCTGTATGGAGGGACAGAGCTCACTGTACGACCGTCTTCGCCGTCACTCGGAACGTGTAAAAAAAGTGAGGGTTACATATTCTTGGTTCTTTCGGTAAAGTCACGTAGAAGGGAAATAATAAAATAAAAAATATATAAAACAAGAATATGAATCCCTGCAGTCACGAAAGCTATAAATCAAAATTTAAATAAAAAAGTGAGGGTTGTTAAACTGGTAACCGGTAACCGTTTTGAGAACCGATCGCCAGTTTCATAAACCGATAACCGTTAGTTTCCGGTGTGATTGTATCCAGAAGAGGGGGGCTCACCCACATTGCCCCCCACCGAATGTGACTGCGAGGAGGACAAAGGCGAGGAACGAGGAGAGTAGTTCATGAATTGTATCCGGTTTATTCCCATGGCTAAATAAAAACAATGTAACTGGTACTGGTGTAGGGCTGTTACAGAGAGCCCGTTATGCATGGCAGCCTATGGTAAACAAACACAGTAGGCGGGGCTACATGTGTGCACGAGCAGGTGCCCTCTGCGACGTCCGCGCCAGACACCCTGGGGGGTCGATTCGGTCATTATGATCCCCCGGGGCCCCACCCCTCGGGGAGGGGTTGGGTATAAAAGGGGAATGTATCGAGGGGCTCGGGAGTGTTGTGTTAGCTAAGAAGAGGAGACGGAAGACGTCCTAGATAGAGCCCTGGTCTCCCCCTGGCACGCCGTCCTTATCAGGACCGCGCAGGCTCGAGCCAGTGGCGTGGTACCAGAGCCAGAGCCAGTGCTGGTCTGGACTCTGGGTACCGGGCCCGACTGACCAGTGTCGGGCCAAGATAGCCTCCCCTAGCCCATTAGAGGAGGACTCAGAGGCAGGCTAGGGTTAGCCTAGAGGTGTGTCCTCAGATAGACGGGTGAGGGGGCCGATACCCCCTCAGTGTGTATGTCACAACGTGTGGTGTTAAATAAACAAGTGTGCCTCCAACTCCGGTGTGAACGAGTCATAAGCGTTACTACATCTGGCGTCAGAAGTGAAACAAAGTACGAACATGGATACACGCCGGACGACTCGAGTCGGAGTACCAGGAGCGGAGGACACCGCTGCAGTTGGAGAGCCCGAGACGGCTGAAGATGCCATCGAGCAGCCGGGGCTGGGTGCATCCACGCCACAGCAGCTGGAGGAAGGGGAGCCGTCGACGGAGGGGCTGAGGCAGGCGCACGCGAAGCTGGCCGAGCTGCTGTACGCCGCAGCCGCCATGCTCGATAACATCACACGGCTGGGGGCTGCGGGACCGCCACGAGGCGACAGCAGCCAACGACCACAGCGCCTTCCCGCCATTTCAACGGAGCAACATTTTGAAACTCCCGCCATCGCCGCAGCTGCTGTTGAGGGCGTGGCCGCTCTAAGCATCGCGTCCAACGGCGGGAGTACAGTACCTGCCGCGTCACCACGGGTGCGACCGGCGATGCCATCGCTGCTTCGGGCCGACGCTGAGTCGAGTGAGGGAGACGAGGGAGCGCGATCGTCCTCTGCAGCCGCTGCCTTACATCAGCGACTGCCGCCACTCAAAGAATTTGTGGGCGAGGAGGGCGACTGGGGCGGCTTCCAGCGGCGCTTCCTCGCTCACCAGGAGATGGCACAGTGGACAGACGCCGAGGCTCTCCGAGCACTGCCAGCACTCCTCGACAGCGACGCCCTCGCCACACTAACATCGGCAACGAAGGAGAGGCGTTCCACGCTGCGGGAGGCGATGCAAGTGCTGTCCGCTGTGTATGGGCCACCATCGGACTGTCGTCAACTCTTTTACGATCGCCAGCGGGGGACGAAGGAGTCGCCCCTGGCGTACCGTACAAGCCTCCTGGCGCTGGCAAAGGAAGCCTTTCCACGAATGGACGACGAGGGGATCGACGCCATGGTGACAGAAAAGATACTTTTGCTGGCGGACGACTTAGACATCGTCATTGTCGCACAGGACGATGCAGAAATGTGCTCCCTCCAAGCGGCCCGTCTCCTCCACGCAAACCTGTCCTCTCAACGACGGAAGGCCAGCAAGGCGGCGAGTGGGCGCGCCGTCGCTGCGGCCACCCTCCCGGCGGAAGAGGTTTGCGCCATCAACCATCGACGGCAGCACGGAGCGGGAGCGCGGGGGGACCGGGCCGGTTCAAGCCATCTACAACGTCCATCGTCGCCACCAGCGCTTCCACGCTGCTACAACTGCGGCATCCGGGGCCACGTCGCCTCGGGGTGCCGCTCTCCTCGGCAGCGCGGGACGACACCTCAACGGGACGCCGGCCCTCGTCACAAGCTCCACCATCATAATCCGGCGAGTCGCGGCACCCCTCACGTTTGGCCCACGCACACGCCCGTCGCACACTTAAACACCGCAGCGAAGGGGGGGCCAATATCGCGTACCATGGCACCAACACGCACCGCTCTGGGTACTCACATTGAACCCAGCCAGTGGTCCGTGTTGGCCCATCGGGTTGTAGCCGCGTCGTCGGGGTCGTCGGCCGTTGTGGGTCACATCGATGGGGTGGAGGTTCGCATCTTGGTCGATACAGGAGCATCGGCGACCATTATTTCGGAGTTGATTTATAACATTCTCCCTGCCCAGAGCCGTCCTTTGATGCCTGTTAATGTGCCATTCTTTGCTGCTAACGGGGGTTCACTTGGCATCATCGGACAAATTCGAGCCCAAATTTGTGTCGGGGATATTAAATTATCTGGGCCGATTTTTGTTTCCTCCTCGCTGGCGGTTCCGTGCCTGCTGGGGACGGATTTCCTGGCCAAAATGCCGATTAGGATATTAATCGACCAGGGATGCATTGAGCTCCCATCGGGCCGACGCATGGCGTTTTTGCCATCCCCCGCTACGAGCCGGACGGCGTTCGCGACGGTGCCGGCGTTCGTAGATAGAACGGTGCGCGTTCCTCCGGGGGCGCAAATGTTAATTCCTTTGAGACTTCGGCGGCCCTTCGCTAAGGGCATTGGGGCTCAAGGGGTTTTGCTGGGACCGTCTAGGGCCGGGGTCAGTGGACCTAATTTACTCCCGGCCCAGACCATAGTGAGAGGGGATGGAGAACCCTTCATCGCGGTCCTCAATGTGGGCTCGCAGACGGTGGTGGTCCCACAGGGGACCGTGCTTGCTCACGCAACGCCGGTGCCCTGTGAGGAACCCGTCGCGAGTCATGTCGGCGCTGCCCCTGCACCGCGACCACATTCAGACAGCGATGAAGGGTGGCTCGAGGCGCTTTGCGCGGGATCGACGGACCTGTCAAATTTAGAGCGCCAACGTCTTAAGACACTACTGAGGGAATTTTCCGACGTTTTCAGTCGGGATAAATACGATTTGGGCTGCACTCATCTGCTGCGTCACCATATTGATACGGGTGACAGCGCGCCAATACGCCAAAATCCTTTTCGGTTGAGTCCCGCCGAAAAGGACCATGTCAAATCGGCTGTTGATGACATGCTAGCCGCCGACATAATTTCTCCCTCCAACAGCCCTTGGGGAGCGCCGATCGTCCTGGTTAAGAAGCAGGACGGTTCGTTGCGGTTTTGCGTTGACTTTCGGCGCCTTAATAAAATTACGGTTGCCGACGCATACCCGCTCCCACGGATGGACGAATCGCTTGACGCCTTGGCGGGAGCGCGATTCTTCTCCACATTGGACTTACTTTCGGGATTCTGGCAGCTTCCTCTGGACGATGATTCAAAGCCTAAAACTGCTTTCCGTACTCCGCACGGCCTGTTTCAATTCAACCGGTTGCCGATGGGCTTACACTCAGCGCCGGCAACTTTCCAGCGGTTGATGGAATTGGTTTTGGCTGGATTGCAATGGGAGTCGTGCCTGATTTATTTGGATGACGTCATTGTCTTTGGCAAAACTTTTGAGGAACATCTCCAGAGGTTGCGGGCGGTTTTCCTAAAGATGCGGGCTGCTAATTTGAAATTTAAGCCCCAAAAATGCCATTTGTTACGCGAGTCGGTGCGTTATTTGGGGCACATCGTGGGGCGCTCAGGTATTTCTACCGATCCCGCCAAAACGCAGTGTGTAAGCTCCTGGCCGACTCCCACCTCAGTGGGAGAGGTTAGGAGTTTTATTGGGTTTGCGTCGTATTATAGACGCTTCGTCGCTAATTTTGCGACTATCGCCAAACCCCTACATGCTTTAACATCTAAAGGGGTTCGGTTTTGCTGGGGTCAGGAGGAGGAGGCTGCTTTTTGCTCCCTTCGGGATGCTTTGGTAAACGCTCCTCCCCTGATTTACCCTGATTTTTCAAAACCGTTCTTGCTCGACACCGATGCGAGCAACACGGGTATTGGGGGCGTGCTCTCCCAGGTGGTTGACGGCGTGGAACATGTGGTTGCGTACGGCAGTCGGGTGTTGTCTCCAGCGGAGCAACGGTATTGTGTCACCCGTAGGGAACTGTTGGCAATTGTCCATTTCGTCCAACAGTATCGCCCATATCTGTACGGTCGGCATTTCACCGTCCGCACAGATCATGCGGCACTGCAGTACGCCCTGAGGGTTCAACAGCCATCGGGACAATTGTCCCGATGGTTGGAGGTCCTCCAGGATTACGATTTCCAAACCACATACCGTAAGGGCGTTCGCCACACCAACGCGGACGCTCTGTCACGCTTGCCAACCACCTCCGAGTGTGCATGCCTCCTGGGGTCTGGACGTTGCAGGCCTCCAGGGGACACATCGGTACCTGTCTTGGCGGCCGCCAACGACGACGATGCAATGGTTCCTAATTCGATCGAACAACAGGGCAAAGATTCCCTGTTGGGGTTGCCCGTCATTGAATGGGGGCGCCTCCAGATGGAGGATGTCTCCCTCCTCGGGTGGCGACGTCGCGTTGGCAGTGCGGCGGGGGGAAAAAGAGGTGGTTCCGACGCATGGGAAATGTGCCAAGGTCTGCTAATGCATTGGGACGGGAAGTCACGTCGACATCGGCTGGTTGTCCCTACTGGGTTGCGGGGTAGGGTGGTATGGGCCGCTCATGAGCGCCTCCTACACCTGGGGACCCAAAAGACTCTCGCCTTGCTGCAACTTGATTTTTACTGGCCTGGCATGACGAGGGATGTGGGGGATTTGTTGGGATCGTGCCCTCAATGTGCACAACGCAAACCGCCGGCACGGGAGTCTAACCCGCCCTTGCAATCGATCAAAGTGTCCAGGATAAACGAGCTGGTCGCTCTGGACATTTTGGGACCATTCCCCGCCACCCCCAGAGGGAATAGATATTTGTTGACGGGTGTCGAGTATTTTACACGCTGGCCTATGGCCTGGCCTTTGGCCAACCAGTCGGCAGCAGCCATCGTGGAGGCCTTTGTTCAGGGTTATGTCCTGGACAAAGGTGCTCCGGAGAGGCTGCTGACCGACCAGGGCAGAAATTTTTCCGGTAAACTACTCAGACAAGTCTGCGATCTCCTGGGCACAAAGAAAATTCGGACCTCCCCATATCACCCACAAACTGACGGGATGGTCGAACGTTTGCATCGCACCATCTCGTCCATGTTATCACAACAAGTTTCGGACTCGCAAACGGATTGGGACCTACAAATTCAGGGGGTCTTGGCGGCGTACCGGATGGCACCCCATGCGGCTACGGGGTTTTCTCCCTTTTACCTCATGTACGGCCGAGAACCAGACCCGCCTGTTCGTGCCCAGTTGCGGATCCCCGTGCCGCAGGGAAAAACTAATCTGGCTGACCACGTTAAATTTAATCTGGACAAATTGACCGAGGCACGGGATGCTGCAATGCAAAACTCTGACCTCCGTCAGAAGGCAAATGAGCGTCTCAGATTGAGTCGAGCGCACATGCTGCAGTGGAAGCCGGGGGACAAGGCATGGTTGCACTGCCCCCAGGTGCCACTGGCAACCTCCTCTAAACTTGTGCGGCCGTGGCGGGGCCCTGTGGAAGTGGTGGAGGTGTTACGTCCGCAGTGCGTGCGCATCAAGTGGGGGAAGCGGCGATGGTTCGTGCACCCCTCCAGATTAAAACCCTTCGCTGCGGTACACAACCCCACTTCACACGCGCGTGGCCAAACGTGTGGGGGGTCGGCCGACTTGCTGGGTCCGTCTCTGTCGCTCTCACCTAATGCCTTGCCGGCTGTGCCACCTTCAGGGGCATCAGGAGTGACGGGCTCACGCCCGATCACCCCTCCTGCGGATACCGAGGGTCACGCGGAGTCAGAGGAATGCTCACCTCAAGACGGACAGTCGCCACCTGATGGTCCGCCACGCGGGGTTACCCCGTGTGAGGGGCCCGCTGCAAGGACGCGCGCTAAAATGCGCAAACTGTTGTGAGGCCGGAAAATGTGTACATAGCTGTTGTGTTTATTGGCTGTTGTGTGGATGGTGTGTTTCCCGCTCCTCGGATGTACATATGTTGGGTTCACCGTTTGTTGTGTGTGCGGGGTGGGTTCCCTGCTGGTTGTATATAAGCTGTTTTTTTTACGGAATTCGTATTTATTCGGGGGGGTGCGACGGGTTGTTTCTCATCTTGTTGTTGTGTCTTGTTCTGGTTCCTGTTATGGTTCAAAAATAGTGAGGCACACGTCAGGGGGTGAAGGCACCTTTATTGTAAAATTTTGTATGTTGGCAGCCGGGACGGCTGCATGCTATGTGGGGGGGAGTGATGTAGGGCTGTTACAGAGAGCCCGTTATGCATGGCAGCCTATGGTAAACAAACACAGTAGGCGGGGCTACATGTGTGCACGAGCAGGTGCCCTCTGCGACGTCCGCGCCAGACACCCTGGGGGGTCGATTCGGTCATTATGATCCCCCGGGGCCCCACCCCTCGGGGAGGGGTTGGGTATAAAAGGGGAATGTATCGAGGGGCTCGGGAGTGTTGTGTTAGCTAAGAAGAGGAGACGGAAGACGTCCTAGATAGAGCCCTGGTCTCCCCCTGGCACGCCGTCCTTATCAGGACCGCGCAGGCTCGAGCCAGTGGCGTGGTACCAGAGCCAGAGCCAGTGCTGGTCTGGACTCTGGGTACCGGGCCCGACTGACCAGTGTCGGGCCAAGATAGCCTCCCCTAGCCCATTAGAGGAGGACTCAGAGGCAGGCTAGGGTTAGCCTAGAGGTGTGTCCTCAGATAGACGGGTGAGGGGGCCGATACCCCCTCAGTGTGTATGTCACAACGTGTGGTGTTAAATAAACAAGTGTGCCTCCAACTCCGGTGTGAACGAGTCATAAGCGTTACTACACTGGTTTAAATATCACAATGTTGAACAAGGAATATTTACTCTTTGGTTCTTTCGGTAAAGCCACGTAGGTAGTAGAAAAGTAATAGATCACGACGTTTAGATCGCAACACAAGCGGCCGTCATCAGGTGGGACAGATACAGCGGGAGAACTGCTGCAGTCGTGATCTATTGTTTTTATACCCACGTGACTTTACCGAAAGAACCAAAGAGTATGGATTCCTAAAGTCACGAAAGCTTCAAATCAATGAATAATTAACACATTCCTGCGGAGGGAGCTGGTAGGAACATTGGGTTGCTCGGTCAATGGCCAGTGTCAACGGCGGCGTGGTGTATTCCGCAAATATGCCCGACTGTGAGGGCGGGCACAAGCCGGCGTGAGTAGGTTAAACGTTGAGTTTTATAAGGGCACCACGGGGTGACCAGCCCCTCCCCACCACTCCCACCCCTCCCTACCCTCCCACCCCCCACCCAGCCCCACCCAGCCCCTCCTCACCCAGCCCCTCCCCACCCAGCCCCTCCCTGCACGACGGACGGACACAATAATCCCCTGTGGGCTGGTGTAACCAGGGGTTCCTACCAGTATTACCTGCAAAGTTACTCGATGGGGAATACACACAGCAGCAGCAGCAGAATAGCTCTCTTCCTGTGTACAATTGGCAGGACCCTGCTGACAGAGAGTCTTGGGACTCAGCGAATCGTCCCTGGGTAAACAAGCGGAATAAAACGCGATGATAACAATATAACCAGATAGGCACCTCCGATTAGCACGGCTGGCTACGTACGGTGCGAAAGAAGTTCACCATACGTACATTGGTTACGGAATGCATTGGCTCTTCAAGCCGTCTTCAAGTTGCCAACCGCTCGTGGAGCACGTTTGGAAATTCCTTCCAGAGGCCGGGATCCACCACGGGTGGCGCTTGAACACCTCACGAGGAGCGGCAACATTCGTTGGGTCGACTGAACGAGCGAGTGGCTGCTCTCCCTTCCGGATAACACTGGTCAACAAAAACAGCAATTCTGGCCTGGACTTTTGCAGCTGTTTTAGACTAATTTCAGGGTGCTGAAATCTGATCTCAGATTTGCTCTTTAACATCTCATTTTTATGCTATCGGCATACCCCATTTTCATTGATTTTATCAGAAATGAACACTTATGATTGCACGTTGTTGCGAGTCAGTGACTGCTTTAGTGTTAAAATATGGTGCTGTATTTTTAGGATAGTGTGTTTATAATATCATTTTATGTAGATATCCACATTTAATTAATATTTTTCTTCTGCAGTTTTTATTGAAAATGCAATATTTGATATCTCAAAAACCTGATGTGATCGACAAAAACTGATGCCCGATTTGGAATCAGCACCCCAAAATTTCCTTAAAACCGTTGGAATACATTATGCCAGAAAAAGTGTGTTGACCAGTGTTATCAAAGCGGTGCGTTTCGCTTCACGGGGATTTGGGTCTGCAGACTGATTTGTCATCCGACTGCAGGGGTTCATAGAGCACTCTCTTTCAGAGCAGGACCGACTGACTCTCTCCTCTGCCACTCTCGGCTCTTGCGCTCGACGCTGGAACGGGGTCTCGGGGCCTTTCTCAAGCGTTGCCCCAAGGATTTGAAACTCCTCGTCGGCGGTGATCCGACACGCTACGAGCCTCGCTGTTGTTTAGGAAGGAGTGATTGCAAGACTCACGATAATTTTTCTCATGGCTTTTACCTAAAACATTATTTCATTGTCTTTGAATGTTATTTTAGTGTACAATGTTTTGATAACCCCCCCCCCCCTTGAGTGGAGGTGATGTTGTGCTCAATATAAATGCGGTTTAGGGATTCATCTGTTGCTGAAAACAATCTGTCAAAATGTCTCGGAGGCACACGGGCGGTAGGAGGCAACTATTAATGGGAGTCGGATTTCACGGCCACCTGCCGCAGTCACTGAAGGCAACGCCCTCTACCCCCCCCCCCATCTCTGACACCTCGGCGATTTAAAAATAAAACTAACCACCCCAAGCCCTCAACGAACTCACCCCAGCCCAAACCGAGACACACAAGCGGCCTACACAACCCCAGTGTCCGATCGAGGTGGCTGGCGAACTTATCGCCTTCGAGACCCTTAGGAACAGGTCGCGCGTGAAAGAAAAAAAAACCGTATTGGCACTTTCATTCCGAGAGGAGAAGGGGTCCCACAGCAATGCGCTCCACTAAATGTCCCCGATTAGTGGAATGAACGCGGTAGGCGCAGCAAAAACTCCGTCCGTCTCGATCCCAGCGGGTGAACGAGTGCTGGAGACGCGACGCTTCAGTCGCCAATCAATTAACCTCGAGGCAAGCGGGACACGAATCTCTCCGATTTCTCGGATGTAGAGCCACTGGGAACTGGAAGGCGCTCGGCATCAGAGGGACAGAAATAATTGCTTGGGTTGAGCACGGCAAGGTGGCACAACGCGTACCGTGGTACGAGAGGGGGGTACGAGGGGGGTGCCATGAACACTCCCTCGGCCAGGAAATCATTAACGTGGCCAGAGGACTCGGCAGTGCGTGGTAAGGAACAATTCGCTGTGCACGATCTCATACAAAGACAAAGATACCCCGTGTAGCCTTAATACTGTTGTTGGGGCAAGTGCTGTTCAGCGAGTATGAAGGCCGGGCACGGCACATGAGTGGGTGGGTGGCCAGACTTTGCCTCCCTAGTGACGAAGTGTTTTTACACATCGCACCACGTACTCGTTTGAGGCCGAGTCGACCTAGAGGAAGCCCAGGACCAGTTAATATAATCGTCACTGGTGATGGCCGTGAGCGGGAATCGAACTCGGGTCGCCCCCCACATACAACGACGACACTGTGATGGGAAGGTAACACCGCCACTCAGCAGGGCTTTCACGATTCAAAGAGCTGTCACGACCTTCTACTGCTCGTGTCCTGCCACCACGATTATGATCTTTATGTAGTATCCAGCACATGGGGATATGGCCGGCAGTGGACAGACTGCCGCCTAGGAGTAGAACCAGCAGTTGCCACAATTGCAGGTAACTCTGCGGGTCGTGCAGCGGTCGATCGTGACTGGAGGAGTCACGTGAACTCCCAATGTGACACACGAGTCAAAAGCAATTCTTAAGCGATTCGATGCATGTAGAAAATGAGATATTATCGTTATATCCTGACCGTAAAAAAAATAAAAACGGACCAAAATAAAGCGGGATTAGGAGTTATACCAGGGTTAGTGCATCTTCAGATGTAGGTGCAGTGTTGTGATGGCCAGCGAACGCATTGCCCCTTATGGTGGGTGCTGTCTGGCTCGCAGCGATTTGAGTTGCACGGTTCGGTATGAAGTATGATCATCACGGCCAGCATCCAACTGGCCAAGGCCACTTATCACAGCCGCCCCGTGCGGGCAGGTTCGTCAGGTGGCATCACCACAAACGGTGCCCGCTTTCCGCGAGAATTGACCTTCCCTCTCGACCGCACACGTGCGAGACGCACTTAAAGGGGGTACGGAGCAAACGGGCCTGTAGCACACCGCGCGGTCCGGCTGGCTTGCAGTGCCACGACAATTCAGTGGCCATTGACACGTTCTGAAGGGGCAGTGGAGGAGTCTTCGGAAGATCATCGCCTGTTGACAAGCCCACGAGCCAGTTGTGTAAAGTCGACATTCCAATGTTTAGGGCGAGCTACTTCCCTAAGAGCACCGCGGGCGTTCACACAAATATGGTACTCATTTTTTATTATATTGACCCCCTAAAGGGATGATTCAAACCCCACCAGGGGGTTTGTGAACTCTATCCGTTGTATCACCACAGACCAGGCCACATTTAGCACACGACTACTCAGTTACACAAAATGCAACCAACCACTCCAAGCCTCACAGGAAACATTGTGCTGTGCTAATGTCCCCCCCTCCCAAACAACAGTGTATAGATGTTACAAAATCTTTAAAAAAACTGCGCTTTAAAGAGGCCTCATATTCAACCCTTTGATGCAAGCACCTGGGGGGTTAACCTGATGGTAACACTCGGGCCAGATGCTGTAGTTAAATGTAGGGGCGGGGGGGAGGGGGGAACTGCCTGTTCTCCCACATTTACAGGACATCCTTGGCTGAAAAGGTTTGGATCAAAATCAATCACGATTCGTGCCATCCACCGTGAGCACCACTTACAGCCACGCGCCAAGTTTAATGAGACACGGAACCTGCCAAGTGTGCCCTGTATCATTCCGGATAATGGGGGAAAAAACGCTCCCGAGCAACTGTTCCGGCTCTCCAGTTATTATTATTATCATCTTACACGCAAACCAACAAAACGCATACAATTAAAGGCTTGCGATGGGTAACTTGGGAATCATTTATTAAAATAAAATAAAAACCACACCACACATACGGTCATGAAAGATGTTACCAATTAATTCAACCATCAGCTCGAGTGGTTGCCTGGCCACTATTCCAATTTACAATGCATACATTTTTTTTTTTACACACAAGTCATTTTTTCTTTTTGGGTGGAGCTCAAACGGCGCGTCCAAGCGAAGTCACAGACCAGAGGAGCAGGCTTCACAGTGATAGGGACGCTCCAGCGTGAACTGGCTCTGGTTTTCCACTGGCCATGCAAACTGGGGTCCACGGGGCCAGTTCAGAGGCTGTATTTTGTCTTCAAAGCAGTCACACTTGCGCCACTGATGTCCTCCGCTGACGCAATGTGATCAAATAACGCTCGGGCGACTGAAGAGAGGAAAAAAAAAAGAATTAGATCGTTGGTATTAATAAAACAACTGAAATGCACACACACACACAAAACCGTTAAAAGAAGTGGTCAGTGACTGCCTTGCTGCTTAGGACATCAGGATACTGCCCTCTTGAATCCCATTTGCTGATAATTCCTATCAATGTCTCGTTACTTTGAGTCACATTTGTGAGGAAGAAACAACAGAACAACATTAGGCAAATAATGCATTAATTATCGAGTGTTAGTATGCCTGGCATAGCTAATACATTAAACTGTGTGTGTGCGCGCGTGTGCAATGTTAATGATGTTACCACATTGTCACACTTGACAAAAAACGGTAGCGGGACAAATTCCTCAATTAGCTCAGTGGGCATCTGGCGTGCAAAATTCGCTAATCTCTAATTCGCACGAAGCTCCGTGAAGCACTCTGGACTGGCACCAGCACGGGACTGCACTTTGAGGTGTAGCAACTATTATACCATATCGCGAACGGCTTTTGTACAAACACCAACGAATGCCCTTTGCGGGAGGTGAAGCGAGGCCAAGAACCGAGCGTTGCATTCCGTTAAAATGTCGGTGATGTGAACACGAAAGTAGTGCAAGTGTGCGCTGGCAAGCGGCGAGCTTCCCCCCACGCGAGAGCGGCTTTGTCGTATTCGGTCGGAACTAAACTCGCAAAACACAATAAATAAATTTGCCGAGCGTCAGAGAACCATTTAGTTCTATGCTTGTGTATTTTTTATGTATAAATATTCCCCGTGTATTTGTGTCCATGGAAACGTAGCAATTGACATTTGACAATGACATGAAAATTATGAATTACTGGGCCATTCCAAATAACAAGCCCACCAAGTGTTTGAGTCTCACTCTTACCAAACATTTTGTACAGCCACGTTAAAGAGATGTGAAAAGTTTGCAATGATGTCGGGAAAAAAAAGTGTAAAAGTATCCCTACGAGTTTGCTAATTAGCTCTCACTTGACACCCTGGAAAACGAAGAAGAGATGTTACATCGCAAGGGATTATTCACTCAAAATATTTTAACACGTAAAAAATAAAACAGCGTTTATTACACCTTGCTAAACACTCCACAAGAGTCTTTGCTGCGAAAAACAAATGATATTATCACAATAAACAAAATATATACAAGGGAAACTTTTTTACCTGTTCCTAATTGTGATAAGCAAGATACCTTTACACAGTATCCAGCCCAGCATTTGTGGAACATTCATCCGCAGTGTTTCCAGCTCATAAGCCGGCAACCCTTTTACCAACCACAATTGGAAGTTGTATACAAAGTACAGCTGCAAACGGCATCGGCGCAATTTCTTTCAGTTCACCCCTGTACGCAGCGGCGGAGAGGTACGACGGCTCGTGCAGAGCACGGCAAATTACAGCGACATCACTCACTTGAGAGGGTTGCTGACGCCTCGTCTCCTCTCCGGGGCCACATTTAGAAGACCAAACACTCGACACAGACAGACGGACGCCCGCTCTCAGTGCAGCGAGGGCACGCCGAGCAGCGCCCCGTCGAGAAGACCGAACACTCTGCACGTAGAGCGCACACGGCTCTCCGTGGAGCGGCGCTCGCGAGGGCACGCCGCGCGACGCTGCCGGTGTTACGACGACGAGTGCCAAGGCACGCTTGTCGCACCGACCACTTTGCTCGCAGCCACTGTTTCGCCCTCTACTTTGCGCTTAATCCTCGCGGGCTGCACCGCTTGATTCAACTTTCCAGGCAAAAATCGCTCGACCCTCTGGCTGTCGGTGAGGATTAAGTGAGGATTAAAGTAATGTGTGACACAGCGCCTCAAGCCCATGCAGAGTGGAAACATTTTTCTATTTCCCCCCCAGTCACCCACCCACCCCGACCCCCAAACTTTAGCCTCATAAAAATAATAGAAAAAATAATAGAAATAAAATCATTTCTATTATTATAATTTTCACTTATTTGTATTATTAAATTTTATTATTTCTTTTTACCTACGTGACTATGAATCCTTGCAGCCACGAAAGCTTCAAATCTAGAGTTGGAGTAGCAGCCCAAGGAGGGAACACGTCTGGGAGGACATCCACCAGAGATAGGGCAACGAGATCAGCTTATGCGCCGGAGCGGCATGAGGAGTGGCAACGGCTTGGAGAGGCCTTCATCCAGCAGTGGATAGACCATGGCCGCCGATGACGAACACACAACGGCCTACGCCTATCCAAACAGTGCACATTTAATAAATTATTAAATGTAATTGATTCATAAACATCGGCCTGCACTTATCATCCCAAAACATAAAACGACAGTTCCTTTGAATCAAGGTTCAGCCACCAGCACCATGCCGAGCAGGAAAAAACAAAGACTTAGTCATACCTCCAAGCCTCAAAAACATCGGCGATCAATAATAAGTGGAGGAGAAAAGGTCAGCGATGAGCAAGGTATTAAAGAGAGGGAGAGAAACGGCCGTGTGGCCGCTCGCAGGGCAAGGCAGTGGGGGATGAACAAGCGATGCATGCCAGGGACACCACTCACCGGCCTTCTCCGTTGTGGACATGAACAGGACGGCCATGTCAAAGCGGCGCACGAGCGACAGGTTGTGCAGCATCGCGAAGATGAGCGACTTGTCTTCGTGTCTGCGAGAGCACGTGAACAACACAAAACCAGGCTCCCGCCAGCGCCACACTCAACACGGCAACACCAAAGCGGAGTCCTATCCTCCTGAGAGGTGGCTAGCCGTACATGTGGCAAAAATTTCACTGTCCTTTGTGAAAATATACCTTATCCATCCCATATGTCTGCAATCATTTTTACCAGGAAATCTTTTAACTGCCATGCGCGAAGGCATCAAGAACAACATGACTGTAAGATTTTAAAAAGTAAAACATTTAACGCACTTTTAAATATCTGCAATGATGCGTTTCTCTGCGAAAATATCAGGAGGCAATGAATACGTATCACACAACGATTAAATGATGCGCATTTCTCTATTTTTTATACACAGCGCTGGTATAGCGCTTTGTGGTAAAACGATTCAACTTTACGTAGGTAAAAAACTAAATAAAATTAATTTAAATTAAAACAACTAAATAAAAACAAATCACGACGTTTGTTTTTTTACCTACGTGACTTTACCGAAAAAACCAAAGAGTATGGATCCTTGCAGTCATGAAAACTTCAAATCTAGAATTATGCAACTTTAGATTGTGCACTGCCGTCTCTAAGAAAAGACTTAGAATTCAGCACTCTGGTTCTAGGAATTGAATTAAGATGTGCCAGGGTGTTCACGTGCTTCTCAAATCCTCCCTTGACAACCGATCCCAGCCTCCGGTAGTGTCATGAGAATGAATGCACTATGCAAATTACGGCGGTAATTTCACAGGCTATGCTAAACGACTTTCATACTCTGCTCATTTCCTCCCTCATAAACATTAATGAGTGAAAATGACTTAGATTTTCCAAAACAGTCGACACAAACAAGCAATGGGCGAGAGTGCTAAATCATTTTGCTTGGCAAACAATTCAGATCGAGTTGCTCTTATCTGTCAACCCCGTATCAGTGCCTACCTTATTACAGACCAATTCAGACCTTATTGTCCTTATAAATCCCAAGGGAGAAACACAAATAAACACATCTTTTTGCCCATATTGAAATGGCTGTACGCTGTATGGACCTGAAAACTCAATTTCCCTGTACAAAGATATGGGTAACCCGTATGGGTTGACAGGTATGAGTTTATGTCGTATCCTTTCGCTACAACAGAGCCAAATACTGGTTTTGTCGGCGTTATTACACAGCACAATTTAGCCTCTGAGGTAGCAAATAAATAATACCGAACGCAGGTGAGCCGTAAACGATAGTTATTACGTACCTGCAGACAAGAATTCCCCAAATCAATAATCGTTGCGAGCATTGCGTAGACACTACGTGCAGCCACCAGGCGAAAGAGTGAACTTTATAAAAAGTGAAATTTTTCGAGACTGCATGGCAGAATCAGAAATGTCTGCCCACCCCCATGCCGTGGCACTCACGGGAGTTGTTGGAACATACTTCACCGCGCCGGTCAATGTGGGTTGGCAAACGTGGTTGGGGGGGGGGCGGGGTGGGTAGGCCCACGACCAATTAACATATCACTCTATCGTCATCATCAGCTAAGGTGGATCTACTGCTGGATGAAGGCCTTCCCAAGCTGCTGCCTGTAATGTGCAGGATCCAGCCATGTAACTGACACTCTTTGGTCTGCAATAATTAGCTTGTACATGCACAACAGAGAAAGCCCAAACACAGAAATCATTTTGCATTACATGTGGGCACAAACTGAACCTGGCAGGTCAATGCGAAGAACCCACTGAACCGAGGGATTGCGTGGTGTATGAAGGAAAACAGGTAAATATGCTCACGGGATGTAGGACTCCTTGAGCACGTTGAGCAGCTTGTACAATATATCTGGCTCCAGAGGCCGCTGGATTATTTGGGGAAATGCGATCGGCGCAATTTGCTGCAAGGCCGCGCGCACACACAAGAAAGGCAAGCACCGGTTAATGCACCATCCATAGTCTCGTAACAGATGCGAGAAGGTGAACCAACATTGTAGACGTTTACATTTTACGGAGAGGAAAGTAACCGACGTTTGAGATCAAAGGCCAGCGTCTTACTGCCAGGCAAATACGCAAACACGGCTCACTCAGCCTGAACGCATCGCTTTACCACTAAGAACAAGGAGGCTGGAGGATACGTCGCTTGGTGGCTGAAGCCAACAGATAATTGTGTTGTATATTCGAATGTTTGGGCACTGCACCTTGACGTATTGGTAAAGGAGGTTCGGACGTCCCTTAAGTTGACGCAGGTCGGACTCCAGCTGGAAGGAGTTGGACGGGGGCGGAGGCACGGACACAGTCTGGGCTAGGTCAGAGGTCATCGGGATGCCCTTCTGTGTATCTGGCAGTCTCTGCTGTGTCCTTCCCTCGTCTCTTGCTGCCACCGACCTGTGAACAGACAATGGCAGTGTCGGTTCCTAAGTGCTGGAGGGTAATATGAAGTCCTTAATATGCAACCCTTTCAACACACAAGGTAATGCACTAGCACATATTGTACACTTTAGTGCTTTCATGAATATACACAAACACAAAAGCTGTTCCACACATAGTCTTTTAAATAATTGTATCATGGGCTGCAAATTACAGTAAAAAGAAGAAAAGTGTACATTCTCACATATATTTGGATGCCATGTAATTTTTGGATGTTTCTTAAAATAGTTTTGTATTCTTGGAGCAGAAAAAACACTGCTCTGCACACATGTAAAAACTGCAACAAACTGATGGTTAAAAACACCAAATGAACATGGATTAAATTACAACGAAGTACAATTACCCATCCTTTTCCACGTATCTTGGTTAAGACACGTGGAGGAAGATGTTCAATTTTTGCTCTGTAAACACGAGCACGTGTCGCGGTCCCGACCTCGACGCCTGTATATTTGGAGTTTGCATGTTCTCCCCATGGTCACATGGATTTTTCTCCGGGACCCTCCAGTTTTTCCCTCCACATTTAGAAACGTGCTTATTGTATTTGGCTGCTATACATTTCCACGTAATAAGCCACTTCGTTGAGCTGTCAACGAAGTTGCGTATTACTCTTCTGCAAAAGAGCGACGTAGCTCAGTGGGCCTTACCTGGTAAAATAAAAAAGTTTAGTTGTAGTTTAGTTTATGTGACAACGCTCACGCAGAGCAGCTGATTAGGCCGGACACACGTGCCTCCACTTACAAGATCACACCAGGCTGCTCGCTGCCCATCACCCTCCGATCGCCATGACGCCGCATGTCCCCCTCATCTCCAACAACAGCTCCAACGGTCGCCTCCGCTTCCTCCCCGTCTGCCACCTTCACGGACGCCCGAACCTTTTTTTCCTCCTTCCCACAGTCTCGCACGCCCGCCGACGATGGCTGCGGCTGCGCAGCTGATGGCGGCTGCGGCGGTGATGGTGGTGTGTGAACGCCTTCTGCGTTTAAGCCAGTCCCCTCCACGCTTTGTACCAATTTTGGCTGCATGTCACTCCCAACTTCCTCGATCGTCATCCTCCGCAGTGGTTTCTGCGCAGAAGTATGAGCGTAAAGGCATTTCTCGTCAGTGTAAATAAAATACAAATAAACATCAGTCCAAGTTGAATTTTACAGACCTTTTTTGTTTGTTTGTACATTGTTAATCCGCCACTGGATTGGGGGGCTTCCTAATCAGTGTGGGTCACTGAGATTACTTGACCATACTTCGCTGTGCTGGTATGAACGGGTTGGTGAAGGCGGGGAGCATAGATGCGAGAGCATAACAGAGTACAATACATTTTTCTGCACTGTCCTATGTATTACATCGCAGATTTATGAGATGGCAATGGCTGGGGGAAGCCTTCATCCAGCAGTAGACGACGCTATAGGAAACACATCAGCAGTCACCATTTCACAAACCTTGCCAGCCACTGCACGCATTGCTAATGCCTCATTTTGTGTTCACCTAAATTATAGGGATCGGAAATAAGCCAACATGGGCCACAAGGGATGACGCACAATTGTTTGGCATCAGCAAAGGCAGTGAATCACGTAAAGAGGAAGGGGCAATCAGTAAATACTGCTAATTCATTTGGTCAATGCGTTCAGAGTAAAGGATGTATTATTTTGCAGAATACCTTTCACATGGTGTGCCCTACTCAACCATTTACATTCATCTCCTGAAATGAATGTAAATGTGCTTCATTAAGGTGCAGGGGAATGTTGGATAAAATGTTCTTTAAAATGTAAAGTGCCAAGCAGCCCAGCTGGACAGGTCATTCCAGACAGCACATAATCTATAATGAATACATCACAGCCAAAAAGCCAGTCGGCTAATTCAGTAGAATCTAATTTGTTTTTATTAAAATCACACAACTAAGTTATTATCAAGATCTGAAAAACACAAATTAAGCTCTAAGATGAGATGACCTGTGTTCCAGACAATGGCGTATGTGCTGCTTTAGTACAAGATGTACTGAAAATGTGAGAGCAATTATTTTATATATAAAAAAATGAACAGATATGGGTCTGATTCATGATATAAAAATAATCACATTTTAGTCCATCAGCCTATGGACATTCTGAATGGATGTTTGTTGAAGTAGGTAAACACTTAAAAAAATTCATTTCCAAGTTTCATCAGCAGTGTTGCCAGTTAAACAGATGCTGCTGGGTTGGCTGATGGTGCAGACTACAGCATTCCAAAAACACCATGGGACCCATTCAATCAAGGACAGCAACACATGCACATTTTTCTGATGTACTCCCATGGCGAGAATATCTAATGGTACAAACATTGGTTTATTAAGTATTACAGGATTGACAGTATAAGCTGGTTATAAGCACAACCCTTCGGAGCAAGGCCCACTATATCCTAAGTGTGCTTGTATACAAAACTTCCATTTGACTTTCCCCCACCAGTAAAATTCAAAGACGTGTTGCTTATATCAAAACTGTGCTTATACAAGGTATACCCATATCCGGATTATACTCATAAATTTAAAACAGCGATACTTCATACAACACATTTATTTCTGCTATGATAACAAAGGCTACACAAATGCCTTTTGTACAATGCAGCTGTCGTATCACGAGCTGAAAATGTTACATATACAGCAAGGACGATTTACAACAAACCCTTGCGCGAAGCAGCCTGAAGAACGACCCAATCAACCCCTCCTCCCCACCCCCCCCCACTGTGGATAATGATTGCAACATTTATAAACACGCAGCCAGGTCCTGAGTCAACCTTGGAAGATGCCGTCCACATCATAGGGGGGCGAGGGTGGGGAGTAGGTGAACTGGGGTAAACGGGCTATTGATGCAGCCGAGACTTAAGTATGACTCTGGAACAATTTGCTCTCACTTACTGAGGCTGCTAGCGCCTGCCACTAATATATATATTTTATAATCTCAAGTCGTCCTCATTCGTTCAATGGAAATAAATTAACTCCACTAACAATTCTGTATTTGATGGACAATAGTGATTCACACCACCAGATGGAAATATCGACATCAGTTCGTTCCACTGTTGTGAGCGTTTTCAAGAACAGAGCTTTGTGATTGTAGTAAAATATATATCTAAAGCATACCTTGCCTCACAAATAAAATACAACAAATATAAAATATATTAAAACATTACGTATATATCCGATAGCAATGTAGTCAGTTTACATACACAAAATTGTGTTTTTAAAAGATGGAACCAACATTTTTATATTCATAAGCTCATCGCTGCCGCTTAGCATGCGACTGGATATTAAGAGGTAATGAGTATCCACTTGTCAGAACATTAGTTCCACCTGAGCGTGAAGAAGTCTGCTTTGCTAATCAAAGCTTTTGAGGTCAATCAGTGGACACAGCTCAGTTCCACATAGTGATCTACATTTTTGTAAATAATCCCAAGTTAAAAGCAAGTCTCACCTTGGACCTCAGATGCGGCTGCCTTGTGAACGGTTGGACGACGTTGCTGGGTTCTGTCTCAGCAGCTTCGGGTTTTGGAGTTGTGACTGAAACACTTGTGCATTCCCTTGTCCCCGCGTCTTGCCCTGGCGTTGTGACTGATGTCTGACTTGCGCCAGACTTGGCTGTTTTCTCAATCATCTTCCCGCGTATTGAAATGAAAACAAACCCACGGGAACAAAGGTAAATTAGGCATTTCCACCAATGAAAATGTAGCAGACATTATGTTGAGAGATAGCTTGCTTAGTTATGGCATTGCCATGAGAGAAAAATTCACACCAGAGGTATTTATTGCAGGTAACTTCAATTTATATACATCGGCAAAAATCCCAAAATATTTTATCAACACACGGAAAGCGACACAAAATTTGGCAATTAATTATGTGAAGATTCTTACATTAATGTGCTCAACAATTAAATGGCAATGCTTTGTTTGTATATAAATATAACAAAGTGTAGCTTCTGCATATTGCCCATGCTATTGTAATTTAGAGAGAATGTCAGGGTTACTTACCTCTTTGATTTTCGCAAGTTCTGCAATGGCCTGTTTGTTTACAGGATCAAACGTGAGCACTGCTTCAAAGTCTGTAAAACAATGGCATCACATTTTTCAAAATAAACCACGTTCAATGTGTAATCACCAAAATTCTATCAATTTTCATGAAATTAAAATATCACCAGCAGGATATTTATGCAAATCGAGCAGATGCTCCAAGTGGGTTTAACCCCCTGTTGTGCCTGCTTTCAAGTTAACAGGGGGAAATGTTAATTACTTGGTTTTTTATTTCGTTATTGGCAAATTTTGTCATCAAACAAAGAAAGTGGCTAATTCAATTTCCACTCTGCTGCCATCTGTTGAAAAGAAAATAACCCATCACATGATTAAAGCAATACTGGATTTATACAGCATCTAAGCGATACTGCATCTCGAGATGCTGCATGCAAACAGTGGGAATGTATTTTAAAGAGAGAGCCAGTCCTTCATAGACAAATTAAAAAAGGAAGTTCTTAAGTCTGGACACTAAATATAAAATAAATCCTCGTGGTCCTACATCATTGAGCTTTCAGCTTTAAACATTAATCTGCAAGACATACAACACTTGTGCTGATATGAACTGTTCATTACATAATAACATCATGAGCATAAGGGGCTGGGTGGCTCAGAGGTCAGAGTGCTAAGCCGGCACGACTGAGATCCTGGGTTCACATCCAGGCAGCTGCCCGAGATTGAACTAGGTTCTCAAGTGCAGTGAGATGATGATCTCAGCCCAGCCACCAGTGACTGCACAAAATAACTAATCACATTACGTTTGGTACTACATGTAATTTGTCTAAATTAAAGCTCTGAGAATAAAAAATACCAATTTGACTGACACGCAACAAACATTCCCTCAATACAGAGTGGGTGGGAGTTACATATATTGGTTTCACTGTCCTGTGATTAACAATACTTCCGTGGCAGAGTGGATGGGAAATGGCTGCCCCATACTATGTGGACCAGAGATCATACGAATCAATCCCAGAGGATTCTGTTCCTGTGGGTCATTCTCGAACATGAAAGGATATTAATTAACTTTTTATAATGACATGATGCCAATAGCAGAATCTGGATACAACTGTGGAAAAAGTATGTAAAAAAAAAGATTGATAAATAAAATACCAAATGCAAAAACACCTGTCTGCAGTGCTACCTTCTCTGGCTTCCTTCAGTTTGTTGAGTGCAAGCCGTGCGGCTCCCCTGCGTGCGAAGGCCTTCGGGTAGGATGGATCCAGCTGGATGGCCAGGTTGCAGTCCGACTCAGCCAGTTCATACCTAGCACAGGGGTTAGGCTGCGATTCACGCTGACAGTAACACGAGCAGCCATCTCTGCTATAGTTTATATGCGCGCGACTACAAGTGTACATTTGGCAAGGAACAATTCATCGGTTGAAAATGTAATTCCGCTCACGCTACTTGCATGTGAGAAGCCATTATGTTTGACTCATGCAAATTTAATTCAAGTGTTTATCCAGGATTAATGGTCAGAATGAATGAACCACAACAAGAGACATAACACAATTGAGACAGAAAAAATTCAATGAGTCCCACTGTACAGAAAGTAAAAATGAGATTTACAGTACATAGTAATAAGATACAAGAAATGAGACTGAAAATAATTATTTAAGCATATCATGACCCTATTACAATTGATAAAATCAGTTTGAAGAGAGTACATCTATAAAAAAGAATAGACACCTTTATCACTCCACTTATTGACGAATGCCTCCTCGTGTCGCATTGGTCTATCGGTCATGGGGTTAGTCTGGCCATACTTCATAACCAGTCAGGGGGGGTTCGTAAAGAGGATGCCCAGAACTGGTTCAGAGGTCTACAACTATAATACTCATTACACACGGAGTGCTTTCCACAAATGAACCATAGTACCTTCCTGATCTCGTTAAGGAACATAAACCATCATGCAAACTCCGGTCATCCTCACAGTGGCTTTTGACTCGCCATCGAACAAAGACGGTCATCGCATCGCGCGCTTTTGGATGTGCTTCTGCGGCCGTCTGGAACGCTCTTCTTTCCAATATTTGGAAGCCACTGGAACTGTGCACTTTTAAATCAAGATTGAAAAGATTTTTTTGAAAACTGCTTTTTGTATTTGTTTGTCCTTCCCCCGCACCTCCGATTAGCATGGTTGGCTATGCACGTACAAATGAACTTAGCATACATACATGACTCACTCCTGATATTAGCTGTGGCCAAGAACAGAACTCAGGTATCCTACTGCATAACATGGTGCGCTAAACACTGCACCACCAATCCACCCATTGTGAAAGTATATTTATAATACATTTCCTTCTTGCTTTATTCTTCATCTTCTATTCTCACGGCCTTTAAAAATATCTTATTGTGGGCGAGTCTTCTTTGCATTAATTTCTGATTATTTTACTGTTAAGATCTCTACAGTCTACAGTCAATATCCTCAGCCAAAACACAGCTGGTGTTTCTTATAAATATCCTGAAGCTAAACGAGGTACGCTTTGATAAGACAGATGATTTAGGATTATTTCAACTATAAAACAGCAGCAAGTGGGAGCGACGTACTTCTTTAGCTTGAGGAAGGCCATCGCACGGTTGGCCGGCAAGAGTGCATTGTGAGGATCCGCTTCCATCCCGCGGGTGTAACAATCGGTGGCGGCGTCATAATCCCCGGTCTTAAAGTACTCATTACCCTGAAATGACACACCACAAGCTATTAGCCATTATGCCATTGTGCAAGGGCCTCCAAGAAATTGGTGATAATGCGTTTATTATGCGATGTAAAAACTTAGTACGTTCATCAAAATATATATTTCTTATATGCTACATATGCCCTCAGCAATGGTCATCAGCATAATCGAGTGCAAATTTATACATGCACCGATGTAAACTTTATCTCCAGTTCTTGTGATCCATTCATAATTCATCATCCTACATCAGTCAGTTTCTGCCAAGTTAAACTTGTTAACATTAAGGTTTCAGCATTATGCACAGCTGCAATAATAATAATAATACAAGTGTTTTCCCAGAAAAGCAACATTGAGTCTGAAGGCTCTTTTACAGGAGGGTCCTGCAACACTATTGCCACTATGTGTTGACCGATGGGAGGAAACCAGAGAGCATTGAGGAAACCCCTGCAGAACATGGGGTGAACATCAAACCCAGGTCGTTCTTGCTGCGAGGCACACGTGTTTGACAGATGATAGACTTGTAAAAATGTAAGTACTAAAAGAAAGCAAAAACTATGTTCCACATCACTTCCATAATTTTTCTTTGGGTCTTTCGGTAAAGTCACGTAGATAAGGTAAAAAAAAATAACAAAAAACTACAACGTTTCGAATGCAACACAAGTGGTCGTCAACAGGAAAAGGGGGTTAGCTTTTAAAGACAACTGCTTATAAAGGTTTAAAATGGGCGTAGACCAAATGTCAGCAGCCAATGCAAGTGGTGGGCAGCGACCGCGGCGGTGGTGGGTTTTCCACCAATCAAAGGGCTGCCTGGCAAAAATTAGCATGTCAATGCAAGATCGCCGGCAATCGTTCCGTCAAGTGCGCCAAGGTGGCTATGTTAATGTGAGAGATTAGCATGTTAATGTGAGAGATGCGCATGTTAATGGGAAATTGTGAAGCAGCAGCCTTGAGGATGGCGCGTGAGATAGCCATGTTAGTGAGAAATTTAATCTATTAATGTTAAAAATCAGAGAGCCGAAAATAACTAACATCGGAAGGTGGTAGGCTGGGAACATCACAGCCAGTTATGACTTCAACTGGTTAATAACGTCCTTCCAATGATTTCTCAGTTTGTACCCATCTTCTTAGTTGAAATTGTGTCTGTGTCTATATATATGGATAGCTTCATGAACGAATCGTTGTTGATAGCCAGTGGGTATGCAAAGTACCTACGTTTTAGAGAAATCAATTTTGTGAGCCCACCGCATTAAAACAATAATCAGCCACGGCTGAGGTATTGGTCCTACCGTGTTCCAGATCTGCCTTATGTTCACGAACACGGTCCGAGACTTGTCGCTTAGTTTCCCCAATGTAACTACAGCCGCAGACACAGCTTAGTTTGTAGACGCCGGGGTATTGTCAGTCAGGGATCATCATTAATTTTATGTACTGTGTTAAATCGAACCTGGATCTTGTGTTTGTTCATGATTTTGGATCAACAGGAATGCATTGCAGTATTGTCATCTCCTGATCACCTCGCAGCCCAAGCCTACAACACCCCGCCCCGGTATTTCCAGGCAGTCTTACTATCAAAGTACTAGCCAAGGTCAACCCTCCGAGCTTCCGAGAGCTGAGGAGGTTGTGTGCAGCCAGGGTGTAGTTTTGTCACAGGCACCCACACGGCAGCCTCGTCCTCACTTCCGCACCTTGTCCTTCTCTATCAGCGCTTGCTGCTTCGCCCGCAGCTCCTCGTACTTCTTGCGCTCTGCTACTTCCTCATCTTCGTCCTCCTCCGTCTCGCACTCGGGCGTGCTGTCCCGGTCCGTCTCTGCCACTGCCTTCTCCTGCAATGTGCACGGATTAGAGTTCACGCATGTCAGACAAAAAGAGAAAAAGTTGCTTCGTAAATTGGGACTTGAAGGAAAGTGAAGGGAGTGGGGTTATACAGTGAAATGAAGACGGCTCACGATCGAAGATGGAGGTAATTTGTGCCAAAGACCTGGCACTGGGGAGAGGAATAAAGATGAAGTTGGAGTGTGAGACTTTGACAATATCAAAGGAGAATGTTAAACGATTGTTCAGCAGCATGTATGTGAATGCTATCATCCTAATCATTATCTTCTCCTCACCACATCAAACTTGTCCCATGCACTGTAGTCATAAGATTTGATGCGGACCTCCGATTTCCCATGCTTCACTCCGTTCTCTATGCAGTCTGAAGCGGTATTATCTATCTTCTTTCTCTTCTTCCTCCTTAGATCTTTATTTCTCACTGGCGGCAAGTTTTGCTGTTAAAAGAAGAATATTAGTAAAACATTGTCATGAATAAAATGTTCAATTTGGTATAAGACATCAATTGTAAGATAACACGAGAAATGTAATGCAAATGCATTTTCACATCACATTGTTAAACCTCGATTGAAAGCTTTCGTGACTGCAGGGATTCATATTCTTGGTTCTTTCGGTAAAGTCACGTAGAAGAGAAATAATAAAATAATAAAACAATACAATTATCACGACGTTTCGATTGCAACACAAGCAATCGAAACGTCGTGAGAATTTTATTGTTTTATTATTTCCCTTCTACGTGACTTTACCGAAAGAACCAAGAATATTGTTAAACCTGTCAAACATTGTCCAGTATTCTGTTAATTGGTTTGTAATGTGATGTATATTGAGGTGCATAATTTTCATTGAATTCAGATTTTAAAGTAGTTAAAATATGCTGTTCTAGAGATGTTATTTTCATTCATATCACATTTCCACAAACACCAGAATAGAACCACAACTGCTTTGTAGAAATCCTGTTACTGTAGGCTCCCTGTGGGATTCTAATTACAAGCATAATTCACCACACATAAATTAACATATATTTTTTGTATACATATGTGTTGCGATCGAAACGTCGTGATATTTTTATTATTTTTCTATCTACGTGGCTTTTTAATATCATGCATAAAAATAAAAAAAATGATGCATATCGTTCTAGTTTGGCGATAATTATTGTTCAGGTGTAATTTTTTTAAATCCTTATTTTCTACGCGATTGATGTCGCTCAATATTCAAGCAAACCAAAAAGCTAATTTCGAAGACAAATTACACCTTCAAAAACACGCTTCTCAAAATCACCATAGCATTTTAGGCGTAATAAATGCATTTAGGATGTGGTGAATAAGACGCGTGATAACGAGCGTTTGTTCTCTGGCCACGTGTTCCCCCGTCTCTCAGTGTGATACCAAGCAAGCATGCATCTCTCCATAAATGTTTGTTACATTTGCAGCCTTTGTTTCCAACAAGTTCGTCACAATTGTCCAGAAACATCACACCGCCTATTAAATGTGCTTGGGCAGGACACGTTGCTCGAAGGGCTGGCGGGTGGTCTAGATTAACAACTGAGTGGAAGCCAAATCACAGCAAACGCCGGCGAAGGTGAGGGGGGGGAGTAGCGTGGGGTCAGAAACGGCGTGGGGTCAGAAACGGCGTGGGTCAGGGCAAAACGCGGCCCACAAGAGCCAAACGCAATGCGGGCGGGGTCTATTGATACACACGTGTGTGACATAAGGCAACATATTGCTTGTGGGCGTTTACAACTCCATGTGGAGTTAAGCATTGACGCATACAAGGTCAGCTATCTCCAGTCAAACCTCCATTGGGCGTCTCATCTTGTGGTGAAAATGTCACGTTCCTATGACCGGGACCAGGATATCCATAAGGCAACCAATGTTGACTTCTGACAAAGCGAGTGTACATATAGCGTACAACCCTATCTTAAACACTGCTGGATGAGGGCCTACCTACGCCGCTGCGGCTTGTGGGAGATATTTGAACATACTTCACCATGCTAGTCAGTGGGTACCGCGTATTTTATATGGACCCATAATAGCGATGGACAGTCGGGATATGAAATCGCGACCTCCGCGCTTTGGACATCTGTGAAAAAGGGCTTCAAGCTCAGTCTAAATAACGATTCTGACATAATACCAACGACCACTGAACTTGAAAGGTGAAACGATGGCATAATAGCGCTGAACGTTAAAGGGGCCGTCCATAAATAACGTCACGCACCTAGGGGGCGGGGGGGGTCAGACATTTGTGACGATGTGTGACGGGGGGGGGGAATCTTGATTTGAAGCTTTCGTGACGGCAGGAATCCATACTCTTTGGTTCTTTCGGTAAAGTCACGTAGAAATAAAATAAATAAAATAATATAAGACGACGTTTCGATTGCAACACAAGCAACCTTCATCAGGTAGAACTACATTTGAGAGACAAAACACAGACACGGAGGGCACACAGACAGACACACAGGCGGAGAGACAACACAGACACACACAAACAGACATAGACAAGAGACACACAGACAGACAGGCAGAGAGAGACAACACAGACACAGAGAGAGACACACAGGCAGAGAGAGAGACAACACAGAGACACACACACAGAGACACACAGAGAGGCACACAGACAGACACACAGGCAGAGAGAGAGACAACACAGAGAGAGACACACAGAGACCCAATGACTCTGTGTCGCTGCCTTTCCCGAACTTTCGCGGCCTAGTGGAGGTGGTGGGTAGGGGCTAGGGGGGGGTGTGAAGGGTTCCCCTCACCGCGCTCGCGGCGTCCCCGCCGGCCTGCTCGCCCCGCAGCTGCGCGTCCTTGCTCTTGATGTCGCCCTCCCACGCCTCCATGTCGCGCAGGAAGTCGTGCAGCTCCTCGGCGTTGTGCCGCATCTGCAGCTGCAGTTCGGCCGCCTTCGCCTGAGCCGCGGACGCCATGGTTACCGCCTCCTTCCCCTCTACCCCCGCCGAAGTCTAAGAAACTCGCATTGCAATTTCCACGCCGGACAGGCAACCCGCGCGCGTCTGATTGGTCGAGGCAGTTCACTTGATGACGTCTTGCAGCACGCGAGATGCTTGAGTAGACTTGAAAATATAAAACAGCTGTGCGCCCCCCACACCCCAGACGGAAGCCGATACGGATGGCGGATGGGATTCGCGGTTTTTTATTTCAAAAAAACATCGATATCCTGCTTATTGTTGAGTGCGTTTACGGATGAACTGTTGGTGAACTACAACTTTCGTAAAAAATATGAAATGAGGGTGAACGTTTAGTATAAAGCCGTGCCACTCTTATGCATTTACCCCGAGAGTAAACCGGCCAAACCGATCAAAGGATGTATTGCGGACAACTCGTTGCCGAAGCAAATTTTCTGTTCGCAAACATCTAAACGCGTTTTTGCTGCGACCGATACCGCTCGCTTTCCGTAGCGCTCCTCGTTGAGACCAGAGGCAGGCCACGCCCAACGCGGGGTCACGTGCTTGGAGGGTTCCCTGTTTGGCGATAAAAAAAACCGCGTTCGTCGAAGCGCACACCTCGTGGGAAATAGAGGGTTGCGTTCCGAAATTGTCACCAACTCCCTTTTTGTGTCACTAATTCTGCATGATTTCCGTCCTTGTTGTACTAAAGGAAGCCGAGTCGCTCTCCTTTGCTTGTGTGTGTGTACACTGTTTTAAATTATGTCGACTGGGTCGACTCAGCCTCAAATGAGTATCTGGTGCGGTGTGTAAACATCGCCACTAGGGAGACAAAGGCGGCCGTGCGTGGTGCTGGACAACCACTCCCTCGTGTGGCGTGTTCAGGTTTTTTAAAGGATATGTGAACATTTATATGGTGAATAAATATTTCCTAATGCCGTCTCTTGTGATTCACAGACGAAAACTGCTTTACAATAGTAAACAACCTTTGTGTCTCACGTGACTATTGCCGCTTGAAATGTCAATTATTTTCACAAAACAAAATATGATATTACGTGAATTAGTGCGTTCTGGATGTGCACAGTAATTCACAGTTAACACGTAGATTTTCTAGGCCAATATTCACAATAGATTTGTGGGTTAGTCCACATGATCTAACCAAATCTGTGTCGTTAGCCAGGGTGGTATTAGTTGGAGCGAGGATGTCAATGTTTGGATTGACTGTGAGTGTAGGAAGAAAATCGTTCAGTTTAACACGTAGGCTTTCGCGACCAATATCCATAATCGAGGTGTTTGGGTTAGATCGCGTAAATATAAATGTGTCGTTAAACCCGCCACCACCCGACACAGCCATTTAGTAAGGGTTGTCACGTAGACAAAACATGCCAATTCGTTACTAGTTCAGCACACCGGTGTGTTTGAGAGTGAATGACACCGGTTTTGTGGGTTTACTCTCCAAATCTGTTTATGTTGGATGTGCTAGTAGGAGGAGGTGGAGATGCTTTGGTATTACATGGAGGGGGCTGAGATTGTTGAGTGAGAGGAGGAGAAACGGCGGTATGGGTGTTGACATTTGGAGTCGTGGGCGGACACGTGGTTTGAATGGATGGGGCTGAGTGGGAAAAGGCTTGCAGGCTGGTAGTGGAAGAGAAGATGGATATTAGCGCAGGCAGTCTGGAGTGGAGTAACGGTAGGGGATGTGGTGTGAGAAGGAAATTTAATTTTGGGGCTGGATGGGGAAGGAGGAGCCAGGCTTTGCACGGAGAGGCTTGGAGTCTGGATTGAGAGGTGATTGGCGTCTATATGAGTAGGATATGAATTCAGGCGAAGGGAGATAGGGTTTGAATGGAGGGGGAGAGTCGTAGTAGTAGGAGGAGAAAAGGCGAGGGGCATGTTGCGTGGCGTGTGCAGGAGGAGGGAGGCTGCGAATGGTGGTGGCTCAGCTCGTGGTGGGAGGAAGAAGAGGAGGCTGCGTTTGAGTATTGTGGCTGAGAATCTGGAGTGGGAGGAGTGAATGAGGAAGGAGTAGGAGGGGCTGGGAGTGTGGCATGAGCTCTCATTGCGAGGGAGCGGCAGGGGGAGTGGTGGATCAGGGCTATGGGTTTGGGCTGGAATTGAAAAACCAGGCGATGCAAAAAAATGCCCTCTCGCAGGACTGGTGAGTGCGCGTGTCAGGCATTCCGTCTCCATCACACCCACTTTCCTTTCTCATCCGACTTAGTTAAGCCACTCGTTTGCTGTGTAACGTGATATCCCGTCAATCGGTAAGTTCTGTACTACAACATGACGAAGTTTTTCCACGTTTGGAGCGAATGAATTTGTATTAAAGCGGCGTATAGTTATGCAAGCGTTGTGTTCAGTCGGCTATTGCAGAGTTTAGCAATGTCTACATCTGGACGTAATTTGGGGTGGTCTTTGTGACTGCCAATTTTTCAATGTCTGCATCTGACTGTGTTATAAACATTGCTGCTTATCCACGGCAAACGTTGTTGGCTTTTCTTTAAAACTTACTAGCTTAAACAAATTATCTGTCTTTAGAGATAGATATCCCAAAAATGTTCGTGGTTGCATATCATATAATGAGTAAACTGTAACGTATAATTGAAGAAATTATTCGTCAACAAAGCATCCTTTGTTTTCACACTTTCTTTACATGCACGTGCATAGGCTAAGGGGTTAACTGTGGGCAGTAGAGGGCAGTGCAGCACAATCCATTGTTGTACTGCACTATACGTCCTTGTCTACGCTCCTCCGCCTTTACCAACCCCCACTGACCATCGTGATGAAGTATGGTGAATTAAATCCCCATGACCTGCACAGTGTAGGGAGGGAAGCCTTCATCCAATCGTGGAATGACAAAAAGGGCTCACAAAATGTACCACATTAACAAACTTGTGCAGCATACATGTAACGTGTACGTAGAATATGGAATTTCTTCCATCACGCGAGCATACACAAAAGCTTTTACCTCCAGTTAAGCCTGTTTTTGTTCACTCTTACGGCAGCATTTGCTTTATTAAGCGAGCAATAGGGCTGTGATCATCCCCATCAGCAATTAAACCAGTGGTCTAAATTCCACAATCGCACTGCAGTTTGCTTTGTAGTCTTCAGCCATGCCACGGACCCGTTGCATTTCAGTGACGAGCCATCATCTTCACACTACGTCATTTGGAGTCACAGGCAAGGGCAAATCCACGAACACAATCGGGCCCATTCAGCTAGGACAGCACTGATAGATGTTGTATAAGTTTGCTGTACTGCTCTGTTTATATCAATGGATCCTTATCCACAAAGACAGCTTGTAACGTAACATGGGGATTGTAATGTATTACTAAAGGTATACTGTCCAAGTTGTATAAACATGATGCCCCGACCCAGTCTGTTCCTCTCCGTGTTGTGTATCTGTGTACCCCAGTAAACGTGGGATTGCTGCTGGCTCTGTCGGCAGTGCTGCTCATTATCCTTCACCACAGTCTGCTCCAGAGCACTGGTCAGGCTGAGCCAGCCAGGACCTCAGGTGAACGTGACCCTTCAAACCTCTTCAAGCCTGGCCCTCCTAGCCCTGCCACCACCCTGGCCCCTCCTAGCCCTGCCACCACCCTGACCCCTCCTAGCCCTGCCACCACCCTGACCCCTGCTAGCCCAGCCACCACCCTGACCCCTCCTAGCCCTGCCACCACCCTGACCCCTCCTAGCCCGGCCACCACCCTGGCCCCTCCTAGCCCTGCCACCAGTGGGTTGTAGACAATTATTGCTGAATAATATGATAAAATATGACGTTTTATCGACCATGATAATCGTATTATGCTTGCTGATTTATTTATGTACGAATACATTATTTAATTTCCTGACAAAGTATTCACGAAATAAGAACCGCCATCATTAACGTTCTTAATAGTTACAGATTTCTACTGAGTAATTGATGGTAGCAGTGGTGAAATTACATAATCCTAATAGTTCATTTAATGATGAAATTATAAGTTGTGTCACTGGATATTGTTGCAGCTTCTCATTTGCCCAGGGTGTGTATGCATTGTAAATGCTAAGTGTTATATATTTCAAAATCTCAATTCTTATAATTATGGTAGGTTTATGTTGAGTGAACCTCCGTGGACAGGAATTTATCTCAGGTGACTGGCTTTATAGTGCAGTGCGCTAACCACTGCACCACTGCTCCATCCCATATATTCTGTATATATACATACACACAACGCGAATCTTCTGTATCTTCCCACCTCTCCTGTTGGGCAGAAGGCGAGTGGGCGCAGTACGAGGGGCAGCCTGTGAACCTTGACCCAGACGTGATCCCAGTGGTGGTGTGCGCGGTGGAGGAGCGGCTGGGAGGCACCATCGCCACCATCAACAGCGTGCGCATCCACACGAACGCCCGGCTCGTCTTCTACATCGTCACGTTGAGGCACACCATCCCGCATATCACGTACGTCCCGACGCACCGCCAGCCTTGGCCAGGACGTGTCACTCAACCGCGGGCGACGCTAGCGCGCGGGCAATGTTGTGGTGACGGAATTACAAGAACGATGCGGGCGTATCGGACGCGGCGATGAAATTGGCTTTCAGTGTCTTGCACAAAGAACATTCGGAAACTCTCCGACGTGTTTCCTCGGGCTGCTTCAGGAAATGAATTGAAGCTCCGAGCACGTGCGGAGAAGCGTCGGACATCGAGGCGAACAGAACGCGGGTACGACCCGAAAACACACCAGAGAGCCATACAGAACAGCTGCAAAAGCCTATGCAGTCGCATTTAGAAACTATAGACGCCCAGATGATAGTTATATTCAATGTTGTAATTTTCAGGCTCTGTGTGCTATATTGTAATCTTGTTACTATGAAAATGGCCTCTTCATTCGCGTGAATTGTTACCAACTGATTATCGCGCGCACATATTATGTTGCACGCACCATGACCTTAAGAACCGATTTGAATGCATGACTTGGTGAATCGTCACGTGCCGACCATTTGGTGTCCGTTCTCCAACAGAACTTGGATAAAGGAGTCGGTGCTGGAGAATATAAATTATTTTATTATTGAGTTCAACCCTGAGATCGTGCGTGGAAAAATCCCCGTCATAGCTGAGAGGCCAGAGTTACTGAGCCCGGTAAGTGTGAACGAGTATATGTGCGCTCTCTCATGATTACCCATCCTTTGTTATTGCAGTTTTAATACAATACACTAACATGTGATTAGTGTCAGTAGTTGCTGTTTCACATCATCTCCACAAATTAAACCCACCGGTGTTTTAATTGCAATGACGTATACCGCCGCATTCTCTTATATTTTTTTTGTCTTCAATTTTATCCCGACTATGCTACTGGCATCATGTCAAGAGATGAAGGGTCCATTCTAAACTCTCCCGGGGCAAGGCAAACCCCCACGGCCTACAGGCAGTGGATATCACGAAGATAATTCTGAGATTTCTTCACGTGATCTCTTTTCCGCACAGTAGGGGGACAGCTCCTTAGGGATTGCTCCGCTACTTAAGAGCTTTTGAATTCTCCGAGCTGCAATTTAGAGCTAGAATGGCTCTCATTTTTGTACAGTCGTTCATTGATGACTTGGCCAAAACTATCAACTCATTGCACTTGGGAACGTGGTTCAATCACAGAGGATGCCTGAATTTGAACCCAGGATCTCAGCTGTGTCCTATCAGAGCTTTGACCTGCTGAACCACCCAGCCAGTGAAATGTGAAACTTTTAATTAATATTATTTTGTATTTTTTCTGGGCTTTTTTCAGCTGAATTTTGCCAGGTTCTATCTCGGCCATCTCATCCCTCAACACAAGCGAGCTGTTTACCTTGATGATGACATCATCGTGCTGGGTGAGTACAGAAAGTGACTGCTACATCTCCCACGTTGTCGCTGGCTCTGTCCTGCCAGACAACGGGAGTAGTCACCAATAAGTAAATACAGATTTGTTTTAATGTAAGGCAGTCGTACAGTATAACCCATCTCTACGTCAACATGTGTACAACTCTAAAATAGAGCCGGTGAAAACATCCAATAACAAGTGTTTATGGTAATGCACATTATGACGAGCTATCAGTCTGCAAAGATACATAGACATCTCATTCTGATTGTAACTTATATTTTGTCCCCTTCTGTATTTGAATGACACCCGATGAAAGCATGTTCCTACAAAATGTGAGATGTAGGGCGCTTGCAGTGTGTGGCAGGTTTCCCTCTGCGTCGCTTTGATTTCAAAAGTGCCGAATCGATATTTGCCAAGAGAGGAATGAACACGTCGGAGCCAAAAATTGTGTTCCCTCGGCAAGTCCACATGACATTCATACGGTAGGTGCGATGTATGCCGTCAATAAAGCAACCGCCGGCAACGTGGACGCGACGCTGTCGTTGGAGTGAGTACTCGACTCAACCATCATCCTCCAGCGTGATTTAAAAATTAGCGCCGCCCTTTTAGAAGGTGACGATGTTTATCCGGCGGTGGGCATGGCCCTCGTCATGGGAACATGGAATGGAGACATTTTGACTTGTGTGTGCATGTGTATTTAACAACACGCGCCACAACAGTCGGGCAGTGGTGGCTACGTACGCATGTTATCCAGACAAGGGTTGGTGGATCACAAAAATGTCGAGGTGCAATACCCTGGCTCGCCAGGAGAAGGCGGTACATCAAACGTGGACTCCACCTGTTGTGTGGGATAGAGCGTTGCCCCCTCACACGCATGGGTTTACTCCGGTGCTCCGGTCTCCTTATAACATACACACTCATCAGTTGGCCAAAAACACCTTCATATATAGAGGACCGCAGAGCTCGAGCGATTGCTGGCGCCGGCTCACTGCCTGGCTGCTGCTGCCTTTCCTGCTCGACTGCGGTTCCTCCTCCTCGAGAGCGAGGAGCGAACACTGCGCGGTGGTGGCGACGCAGCGTTACGAGTTGACCCTTAAACACATCTTGGTTGAGCTCTACGGCGCAAAGCGTGAGAAGCTACGCGGCAAGCGTGCTTCGTCTTGTTGGCTCGGGCCAATACGGCGAGGTCAGCGGCGCTGGCGGTGCCCTGAAGGGGGTTGAAGGGGGTGAGCGTTGTGTGCCGTGGCCAGGGGACATCAGGGAGCTCTTTGAGAGCCCCCTGCAGGATGGGCACGCCGCCGCGTTCTCCGATGACTGCGACGCCATCTCCACCCACCTGCTCGCCAACCTGCGGGGCATCGTCGTTCAGGTGCCCGTGCCGTCGCGTGCTTCCAGTTCCAGTTTTCAAGTGTATTTATTTAACCAGGTGGTGACTACCTCGCCGACCCTGACGCCTGTTGTATATTTGGAGTTTGCGGTGTCTCTCTCTCCCCGTGGCCGCGTGGATTTTTCTCCAGGTCCTCCAGTTTTTCCCTACACATTTAGGTTTAACGTCACCCACTGCGAGTATTTGGCTGCGATACATTTCCACGCGATAAGCCACTTGGTTGAGTGATCATTTGTGGCCAGGTCACTTCTGAAAAAAGAGCTGCATAGCTCAGTGGGGCCTCACCTGGTAAGGTAAAAAAGCAGTGTAAGTGTTAGAGTCCAGGATGTAGTCTTGTGTGCAAGCGTGACCTCTGCGCTCAGGGGAATGGGCGCCAGTCCTCGCCAGCGCTCCACACGAGCTGCGCGCTGGCCGTTTTCTGCATTAAAATAAATATATATATTGCCTGCGACTGCGGATTTGTAGACTCAGACAGCGGTGTATCTGTGTGAATCGGTCAACGGCATACGCCGCGTGTGCCCTGAATGGTAGGCTGGCAAAGCTATGGATACGTATGTCAATTTGTCAGCGTATGCTGCAGGCGTCTGTTGATTGGTGTCGACTACGACGACGATGATGACAATAATTATGGTGACGATGACAATAATTATGGTGACGATGACCGCGGCGATGTTGCCGGCCCCTACGCCACGCTTCCCACGGCGCTGACCTCCAGACCTGATGTCGCCCCACCACCCCGCTCCGGTGTCGTAGAACATGTACATGGCGTATCTGAACTACAACAAGGAGAGCGTGAGCAAGCTGGGCATCCGTGGCAGCAGCTGCACGTTCAACCCGGGCGTCGTCGTGGCCAACCTCACCGAGTGGCGGCGCCAGAGGATCTCCGAGCAGCTGGAGCAGTGGCTGACCAGGGACCAGGAGTGCGTGACGCCGTCTCGGCCTGTCGCGTGCGCGCGTTGCCAGCCAGGGCGGTCGCCCCTGGAAGATGGGGGAGCGCGGGGGGGGGGGGTCTCTGCTCGCCTACAGATTCGTCGTTCAGAGCAGGGTTCTTCATCTGGTGTCCCACGCAGAGGGGTCCCGGGAGTGGCACCGCTGAGAGATAGCGAGATGATACAGATCCGAGACGAGAGACGGGCACAAGGTGAAAGCGAGAGAGCTGCAGATTAGTGAGATGCGGGAGATGAACAAGAGAAATCAGAGACCTAGAGACGAGAGGTGGTCGGTCAGTATATGTATGCGTGTTGAACTTCTTTCGCACCGTACGTAGCCAACAGCGCTAATCACGCCCCTGTTGGCGGGAGGGCCTCCACGGGAGGGAGCTGTCGAGACCAATAACCTGAAGAGAGCCACTCTCGAGGTTATTGGTATTTGGCCTACTCTTCCATGGCGTGCGCAGACGTCATGGAAGAGGCAGGAGTATCCACACTTGCTGAGTAATTATCTCAAAGGTCCTTCTGTTCCCGTGCCTCGAGATGCAATGCACGGCAGGTGCGGTATAAACAATAATGAGGGTGACGGCGACGACGATGATGACGATGCTGACGATGGTGACGATGGTGACGATGGTGAGGATGGTGACGATGGTGATGATAGTGACGATGGTGACGATGCTGACGGCGGTGACGATGGTGACGATGGTGACGGTGGTGACGATGGTGACGATGGTGACGATGGTGACGATGCTGACGATGGTGACGATGGTGACGATGCTGACGATGGTGACGATGCTCCTGTCGTGGCAGGGAGCACCTGTACAGCAGCTCCGTGGCGGACGGCGTGGCCACTCCGCCGATGCTCATCGTCTTCCATCGCCGGCACAGCAGCCTGCCGCCCGCCTGGCACATCCGTTACCTCGGTCAGCGACCACCGCACGCACTGCACGCCACCACCCCGACACACCCAACCACAACAAAGACAAAGATTCCCTGTGTAGCCTGCAACAGACTGTTTGGGCAAGTGCTGTTAGCGAGTTAGCACCGATGAAGGCCGGCACGGCACACCAGGAGGTGGGTGGCCAGCACCACTCTCGACCCAGTGGCGATGTTTACGCACCCCACCAGGTACTCATTTGAGGCTGAGTCGACCTAGGGGAGGCCCAGGACCGGTTAAGATAATCGATACTGGAGTTGGCTGCGGGCAGGAATTGAACTCCGGTCCCCGGATTCGTAGCGGCGCGCCAACGGCTTACCCTACCGCAGGTTGTGTCGCAGGGCTGCGGAAATACGTGGCGAGTGGCAGAGGACATTGCAGAATCAACTATTGTACTGTACTTCTGTGTGTCTGCGCCTATGTTCCCCCACCTTCACCAAGCAGCGCTGACCTGCGCGGTTAAGTGCGGTGGTCGAATGTTCCTTACGAACCGCACGGCGAGCGGAGGCCCTCATCCGGCATTATGAAAGTACATACACCTATTTATTTTTGCAAATTGCGGCATCAGCCGAAGAAATTTACTGGGGTATTAACCTCGGGTTTCCATCAGATAGCAGCGAGCCCCGCGTGCAAGCCGCGGTCTCGTCTGCGCGACGTTGCTTCCTCAGGGTTTGCGGCTCGCCGCAGTTTTGTTTTTTAATTTTCCCGCCTGCGACGCGGGGTGTGGGGGGGGGTCCCGCAGGATACAGCGCCGCGATTCGCTTCTCCACGGCCGTGATGGGGGAGGCGAAGCTGCTGCACTGGAACGGACCATTGAAGCCGTGGGGCAGGACGTCCTCCTACACCGAGCTCTGGGAGGAGTGGTACATCCCAGACCCCACCGGCACGTTCAGGCCGTTGAGCGCGAGCTTCAGGAACGCCTGACGCAGTGTTCTGCTGCAGGAAATAAAATAAAAACATTCTGTTCTTCTCTTTAACGCCGTGTTCAATTTAAATTTTTAGAAAAAAAATGTGTGATCTTACACTGTGTAAGCCGTTTATACCTGACCGGAGCATTCGCTGCTCTTGTTTTTAAATAAAGTTTCCAGAAACGCCAACCGCTGTATTGTTGTAATGTTCGTACCTGCGCAGAGGCTCACCCGCACCCACCGTGCTACGTACGGTGCGAAAGAAGTTCAACATACACACATTAAGTCTGTTCCCCTAATTAGATCTAAGATAAGTGTCATTAAAAGCGTACGACCGCTTCGGGAGGCGAGTGCAGATCACGAAGTGTTAATTTAGGTGGCTGCGCGAGTCCAGAAGGAGGCTCCACGTACCAGAGGACATCCACCACGGAGGCGGAGCCACCAAATCAGCTGACGTGCCGGGACTCGATGGATATGTGGCATCGCGACACCGTGAGAGGCCTTCATCCAGCAATGGACGGATCGTGTCTGCTGATGATCATAATTATCATGACGAAGAATGCGAATGACATCTCCAACTGCCACGGTGGCGAGATGGTAACTACATCGCCTGGTATGCAGGAGGTCGTGGGTTTGATTCCGACCCTGATGCCTGCTGTACATTTGGAGTTTGCGTATTTCTCTCCCTGTGGATTTTTCTCCGGGCACTTCGGTTTTCACCCCCGCACATTTAGAATCAACATGCGTTTAGAGAATACGTCGCCACGTGATTTGTGGCCAGGTCGCTTCTGAAACAAGAGCAATAATCGCTCAGTGGGCCTTAACCCGGTGAACAAAAAAAATGGTTCATGGTTTAACTGCGCACACCCCGTGTCCCGACCACATAGTCTTCCGTGACACCCTCCCCGCGGCTCTCGCTGGCGTCCGTCAGGTGTGAGTGTGTGAGTGAGTGAGGACACGGGGCAGCGAGCCAGCTGGTTCGGGCGATGCGGTGAAGCGGCCACGCGGGGGGGGGGGGGAGGCGGCAGCGGCTGCTGCTGCTTGTCTCACAAAGCCAGCACCAAACGGGGTTCGAATCGGCAGCGAATCCTCCAGCATCATCGTACCGATACACTGCACGAAGGTCGGCGGCAAAGTTTGTCGATCGCTGAAGATAGGGCACACCACGAGCGCAGTCGTAATCGTCACCAGCCGTCACTTTTCCGTTGCTGGACGAAGACGTCCCCAAGCCGTCGCCACCTCTGACAGTTCTGTGATGCAACAATCTGCCGCTCTCTTGTTCGTCTGATACACCGGCTAGCAGCGCTGTAGGGGGCGGGGGGGGGCAAACACCGCCATGTGCCCCCCCCCCCGCGCGCGACGCCTTCAAACTAAACAGGAAACATTACAGCTGACACCGTGACGTCGAAGCGACCCCCCCCCCCCCCCAAAGCACGGGGCTCGGGGCAGTCGCCCCGATTCGCCGTAACCGAGGGACGGATCTACCGGCTCGTGACCTGTCCTGCCAAGCCCGCTTATTTTTGAAAAGTGTAAAGATGACAGTGTAAATTCACCAACGTTTTCATTAACGCTCCCCCCCCCAAAAAAGACTGAATACGAATAATTTGGCCAATGGTCTTTATTTCTGCTCCGAAGCAGAGCCATTGCCCAAGACCTTAAAATGCTTTGTCTCTATTTAAGGCAGTGTTAATGACGAAGGTGCTGAGTGTATTTTGTTTGTGGGCGTACACCGCTGCCAACGCAGCCGCTTATTTTTAAAACGCAATATCCCCGTACTGCCATTTGAAGCACCGCTTGACAAAGAAGCTGCCCAGATATGGCCCGGATCCGATCGCCAGATGCTGTGTGACATGGCTCATGTGGCCTGAACAGAGAAAGTGTTGACATCACGGATGTTACGAGCCACGGTAAATCTCTTCGCAGTACATGCACGTCTGGTGGCTGCGGCCGCCACTCCGTCCCAGATTTCATTGAGTCCCGGCGCACTCTGGATCGGAACGCAGGCTTTGCTGGCGACACTAGGGGGCACCATTACGTTTAGCGGGGCGGCCACGTGCGTCTGCGCGTGGTGCGCAGAGTGGACTCGGATATCCCTCATTCACGTCGACAGCCAAGTCGCGCGCGACTCGAGGCGACCCGATTACTCCTAGAACTTGACTTGCAGTCTGATTGGGTTTATGTATTTTGTTAAAGAGGCGTTCCGTATTTTTTTGTTTTGTTATTTGCGTGAACGTGTGAGTTGGGCAGGATCATTACCCAGCATGCACAACTGACTGGTTCACTGAAATAAAATGCTCTGACGTAGATTCCAGGGCAGTCCTAAGATGCGAAATTCTCCGCTAGAATTGAGGTTAAGCGCTGCGCCACCGCTCCCCGTGAACGATGGTGTAGTGGGTGGAGTGGAGGCGCAGTGGTTATCACACTCTGCGCTACCTAAATCCCCGTGACCTGCTGACTTCAATTCCCAGCCATGGATAACCCCACTGGTAAGCGATAACCCCAGCGGCAAGTGATAACCTGGGTGGCAAATGACAACACCCAGTGGCAAGTGATATCTGAACAGATCCTGGGTCCCACTCCAAACTGACCCTTCACCAAAGCGCACGGATTAATGTGGCAAAGGTGAAACCCGTTGGGCAATAAATGTTCATGATCGACGGGAACCTGGTGACTCGAAGAAACAAAAAAATACGAACAAAACAATACGACAGTATGGGAAGGCCTTCATCCAGAAGTGGATTGAAGAAGGGCTACACCGTACATTATGATTACTATTAGGTAAATTAATAACAAACAAAAAAACTCACTTTTCCAACTCTGTGAATGGATATGCGTCTTTAAGAAGGGCTGAGCAAGTTCAAAGGCGTCTGCTGGGGTTGAGACTCCATCTTAAAATAGTCGCGACATTGCGACCCCCCTAACTCCGACACTTCGCCGTCCTAGAGGATGTCAGTGATGAGGTGTCCAGTTGCAAAATATTCCCAATTAGCAAAGTCATTTGAAAAACACTTAAGAGTGCGCGCGTCTATTTCAACCCTACGCCATTGACATGACACGCACGCAGACGAGCGTGGCGTCAGCACGCGCCTTTCTTTGTGGGCCCTCGACTGCTGTTGTGCGCGCGGTGTGTGTATAGTTACGGCTTGTGTGCTGAGCGATTGTTGTTGTGCGTGCGCCCGTGTGTGCGCGCGCGCGCGTGTGTGTGTGTGTTCTCTGTTGCTTTTGTTGCTGCGGCGGGTAACATTTCCACGTTCTGCCACTTTGCTGCGTGGCTAGTTCGCGACGTTGTTGTCGCCGATGGGCGCGCAGCGGTGGCAGCGAGTTTGTTTTCGTGACTAAATGCGCCGCTGATTGCCGATGTGTCTCCTGCACAGAGATGGACAAAGGCCCTCTGAACATGTCCAGGAAAACCCTAGTGGATAATGAGCGTGTATGCAACAACTGCCTTTTCTTTGGATGGAACGGAGCGTTATAGTTGAGATGGAGCGTTATTGCCATGAGCACGTGGACATCCCAGCAGCGATTACTCAAGCAACCTGGCGCTGCTGATGAGATCCGGAAGGTGGGCAGCATTCTAGAGTTGGCTGGCTGATGCCAATGCTGGTGGATAATATTGGTCCGGAAAGAGGATAATAGGCTGATGGACTCAACTAACGATTTAATTTGTAGGCGTAGACCCAAAAGGGAGTTCCACTTATATACGCGGTCACTCATAATGCTCCACAACAGTACACAGAGATTGTCTATACAAAGTGACATCGGGAGACGCTTTCTGACAATTGGAGTGCAGAAACAAGGGCGTAAATATGTGGAGATAACATTGACAATATCACATCTACAGATGACATCGTAATTATAACGTCCGATGGGAATGCATCGCAGGAAATGGAAGAATAACGTATAACCAACGTGGGCTGGAAAGTGGGGCTTAAGATAGATCCGAGCACAACGGGTTCACTCAAGAGATGGAAAACCACCGTTGATGGACACAACTGGAAAACAGGCGAGAGGGCGGTGTACACCTCAAGCCAGGGGCTCAATTTACCAAGGAACATTTTCTGAAGTACCCCCCACCCAGCTCCCAATCACCTGGACCCCCCCAACTCCCCCTCCTCTTCCACCGACAGCAAAGCCGGGGGGGGGGGACCTAAGAGTATTGGGCAGTTATCGAAGGCAGTCCAGCATGAAAGCGGGCAAATAAAGAAGCGGAGAGCTTTTGGAAGACTGCACGTGACGATGACAGTCAACAAAGCGGTTCGCACAAAGAGGAGAGCACTTCACCTTACCTTGTGGATCGGCATTGATTATGGCAAGAGGAACACGTGACACGAATTTGCATTAAGAAGCTCAGATTCGCGCATGCTCGGAATGACACCGAGAGACGGCGAGAGGAACGCGCGGATGAAAGAACGAATTGTACTCGCCGCATTGACCGTTTCGAGTGCAGGCGACCTGTGCCTGGACGCTCCCAGCAGAGTGGCAGTCAGAAGGAGGCAACCAACCACACGCCCGACTCCCAGCTGCGTGAGCAATGTTATCAGCTCACGCAGATTGCTACGCGGAAAGCACTGGAAGAGAGGGCTACGGATTGGAGAAACCTTTATCCAGAGGTAGATTGAGCGTTGGCTGGTGAGGATGATGGTGATGATGACTTCTGCAATAAGGGACACTTGACCAGAATACACGGAGTGATTCGTCGATTGAAGTTAATTCTTCAGTTCAAGGAAAATGTGTGTGTGTGTGAGAATCGATGATTTAATATATATTTAATTATTATAATGTAAGAAATTGGACGGACAACGCAGATGAGACAAATTGATAGCAATGCAAAGGAGACAAAATACAAATCGGACAAATAACCCAGAACCTTTTATTCCTTTCAGCGGCGTCTAATCGCGACACCGAATTATCACAATTCGTCCAATCGCCGGGGGTGGGTTGAATGGTTGTTAAACGCATGCAGTTGTTTCAGCTCAGTGCCCTTTATTAATGCGGACAAAGTTGCTTTCTTGGTGTTGGGGTCGAGAGTAAAAGACGCTCGGGTCCAGTGATTGACCCTGTTGGCCTCTGCACGGAGACACGCGCACAGCCTGGACAAAGACGCAGCAAAAAATAACGTTTTGCCCGGTCCTGCAGACGCCGTTGAAAGGGTTAACTTTCCTGGCCGCATAACGGAGCGCGGAAGCCGGCAATGTTTGCTTTGCGGTCATGGGAGGGCGGGGTGGTGGTGGGAGTGGTGCTCTGCCTTTTGTTAACCCGACACTCGATAGCACGGCGAAGACTTTACAATGCCCCCCTCCCCTGCCGCCCCCCTATCCGAGCACCAGCCTTATTATTTTTAACTCCCAACGTGCCTTGCCGCTTTACATAAGCAGCTGTCGGTTAGTCTGGCCGATAACCCCCCGTGGAAAGTCATTTGCGGCGCGTCATAAAACCCCGGGTAGGTTTCTGCGGGGGCGACGCAGCCGCCCTCAAAGCCCCCAGCGTAGGAAAGTCAGTGCCAGAGCCAGAGCCAAGCAAATGTTCATCCGTACGCGCGCACAGTTCAGCCTGGTCACGGGGGGGAGGGGGGGGGTCGCTCGCTGTCCTGACTTCTGACTCCTTTTGCGGGGAGAGTGCCGCTCAAATGCCACGGGCCACGCGCGCTGCGGCATAGCGCCCAGCTGTAGTTCATGGAGAGAGAAATAAATAAATCAGGACCGCCATCCCCGCAGATTTGGGACGAAGAACGGAGTCGTGGGTGCTACGAGCCAGAACCCTAACACTGACTTCAGACTCGAGCCGCTCGATGTTCCAGGTCCCTCTTGGAAATCAGAATGCTCTTGTCTCGTGAGCTCCCTTATTGGCCGCTACGGAGGAGAGTGAACTTGGCTGCGGCAAAAGGACAGTTGTGGGTGCAGGGCCCACTCGAGAAGTGCCCACAGCACCGGCCCTGCCTCTCTCACCCTAATCCCTCACTCTTTCCATAACCTCTCTCATACCCTAGCGGTAAACCCGAGTCCCAATACATAACCGCCAAATTCCGCTACACGAAAAATAGAGAAGTGGCATCCCTTATCATTTCATCAACTGAAACCCAAGGCAGCTCTGTGATTGGATCGCCATCGGCGTGGAGAGTAGCGTCGTGTCGCCGGTCATTCGGTTTATTTCTCCGCACCTGTGGGCACGGCAGTCACTTCCAAAAAGCACCCTCCTTCGCAGGCCCCTTTCTTTTTGTAAAGCCACAACCTCGACCTGCCCAGCAAAAGGTCAGTCAACTCAGGCACTATGCATTTCCATTTGGGAATGTTTGGCCGATAACGCCGACAGCTTAACATAGCTCATAGACTGCCCACGTTGGATCCGGCTTCAGCGGTAGGCAGGCAACGCAACGCGTTGTGCAAACGCAATTCCAGCCGCAAGTCACAGCAATGCGTTTTTATTTCCACCTCCCGGTCACCGTGACTCCTGTGGATGAGATGTAATTGGAGAGCCGACTCCGAACCTACGGGGTCCGCCTTTGCCATCGGCGAGGTTCCTCGGTTCGGGATAGAAACGTCGAGACAAGTTGAGTCGGTAGCCCGGGGTGGTGGTGCGGGGAGTTGCTCGGTAGGGCTACGCTTCGTCACGTGACTGCCACGTGCTGGAACGAGTTTCAAATGTAAACGGAAGGGCCTCGCGTTATGCCCCCCCCCCGCCCCCTTTAAAGGCCTCGTGTCAATTGGAGCAATCGTCAAAGTCAGATTTGCCTCCCTGAGCCGCTCACCTCCCTGAGCCAGTGGTGGAAATTCCACATTCATATGACAGTAGTCAGTATAGTCATCGGATGTCCGCTGACGGCTGTTGTTGTGCACTAATTAAGTGGCATAATATTTTTTTATATATTACTCAGCATTACAAAGGAAGCTATTTATTTCGCATATATTAGTGTGTGCATACTCTAGTTTCTGCAGGCGTTGGTCAACCACTGCTGAATGAAGGCCTGCCCAAGGCGAGTCAGATGGCGGGGAGGGGGTTATTGGACCATACTTCACCACATTCATCAATGCAGATTGGTAAAGGTGGGGGGGGGGGGGGTCCCCGGACCACTTCAGATATCATTTGCCACTTATGTTAGTCGTGGCTGGGAGTCAAACTATGGGCCCCGAGGTGCACAGTGCAGTGCGTAAGAACCACCGTGCCACGGCTCGCCATCTCTTGCGAATACAGAACAGTAGTCGTAATATATTCTTAGGTTTTTTCGGTAAAGTCACGTAGGTAAAACATCAAAATTAATGAAAATAAAATAAAATAAAAACAAAAAATCACGACGTTTCGGAGGCAATACAAGTCTCCGTCATCAGGTGGGACCGTCACAGCCAGATTAGCTGCATCAAATCTAGAAGTAGTCGTAATACTCTAATCTCAAACCTCTTTGTTCTGGTCTCTGGACCCTTGTCGCCACTATAAATGCAATGTTGCGTGTGCGTGTGTGTGACCGCATGAATGCTCTTCAGAAGGCATTGAGCAGCAGCAACGTGAGGACATTAACAATGAGCGTGCACACTCCAAGGGCAATTGGACTACACGATACACTCATCCGGCATTATAAACAATATCTTATTACGGGCATGATCATACGTAGAAAAATATAGCAACAGTACAACATATACTGCTATTGTGGGATGCCATTATGTCACGGTTGGCACACGGGACTTGCACATTCTGACGGTTCAATCTCCCGGCGTGGTAGGTGAAGCAAAGGGGGCAAGTTTTCTTAACTATGCTACTATTCCATTGGTACCTCATTTGCCAGTAAAAAATATGATAATTGTTTGTTTACCCTTCTATCTGGCAACAAAACTGACACATTTTTTACGAGGAGTCATGTTTGCATAGACCACAATACCTGCAGCCATAATGCAAACAAAAAACACAACTCTGATAATGTATGCACTGTCCTTGAAGTTGATTGGTCCACACCTGAGACAGCTTTCCTTAGAGCCTAGTCTCACATGGGTTGGACCAGATGACGCCAAAAGGCGCAAAACTCGCTACTATTTTTTATTTTAGCCGGAAAGGGCCACTGAGCTATGTAGCTCTTTCTCAGAAGCGACCTGGCGATCACAAATGATAGCTCAACAAAGTGGCGTATCACGTGCAAATGTATAGTAACCAAATACAGGGCTTTGAACGCATGTCGTTGATTCTAAACCAGAATACACGGAGAAAAATATCCACGCGACCACGGGGAGAAAGACATGCAAACTCCAAATATGCCGCAGGCGTCAGGATCTTGATCGCTTCTGCCCACCCAGCAGTACAAATGGATGCACCTCAGTCGACCGGCAAGTCGCGTGTGCTGGGGTGGTCATGTTTAGTCCACACTTTTATTTGTCAGCATGTCTGGCCAACGTGGAGGAGAAGGCCAAAATACCCTCTCGGCTCTTGCACCGGGAGTGGCGTTAGCGAGCACTTGCAGGGCTGCACCGTTACCACTTAACTATTACGACTGCAGACTTCATAGTGCACGTTAAACCATCACATTGCTGATATTTTTATAAAATTAAAAGCAGTGCAGGGATGTGGAATTCTCGAAAAATCAGTAACAATAACGCCCCTTTTACAAAATGCAAGGTTGTCATTTGATGGAGCGTGACCGAACCTGGAGGGCAAGGGAGTCGTTTTCAATAGAGAGAATGAACAGTTCACCACCTCACTGCCATCTGCGAGTCACAAAACTGACTCTGTTGACGAGACCCAGAAGGCCGAAGCCGGTCCAGAGTTTGCGTGCTTAATCAAATGCTGCTGCACAGCATTGGTCTGGAAAGCAAGCAAATGTAGAACCCCATCTGTTTGGGATAGAGCGTTGCCCCCTCGCACGCGTGGGCTTTCGCCAGTTGCTCCGGTGTCCTCCCCACATGTAATCGCTCAATTATTGGCTGAAAACATCTTTATATATAGAGGACCGCAGAGCTTGGGCAGTTGTTGGTAGCGCCCACTTATTGCGTGGTTGCCTTTCCCATTCTGTTTCGCTCCTCGTGCCTCTGTGAGTCGTTCCCTGTCTTCGATTATTGTCCAAATATTTTGGTAAAACGCACGGCAACTGCAGGCAAAAGGTAGCGATCTGCCGCCAAAAACGGTGAACATTTAAGGACATTTTACCAGTGGCCGGAACGCGCGAGTATGCCGAGCAAATAAAATTCCCAAAAAACATTGAACGCCGCGTGCGGGGTGCCTGCAATAGGTGCGAGTGCCGCTAACACCCCCCCCCCCGAGCACCGCCAGCGTCGCAAAAGGACAGGGAGATTGTGCATCCTTCATCAGAACGAAGCTGCTTATAGCGGGTTGCAACACTCACGCTAGGAAAACTCCAATTATAACCACGGCTGGCGCTTGCCGGGACACAAAAGCCTGGCAGGGAACGCATTGCTCTGGCTATTGTTACCCGCACCCCCACCACACACACCCGCCCGCCCACCCACACAGCGAGGGCACCCAGCCAAGCCATTCCGCTTGGGCTGCATGCGCCACGTGTCACTCAGCGGAGACAGAATTAGCGCGGAGGTTGGTTCGGAGGGAGAGGCGCAGAGCCCGCGGCAGAGAGCTCCGCGCGCCTCGTCCCATGGCGAATCGATTATCGAATTAAGCTGATCGCCTTCACCAATCGTCGTTAGTCGTCAGTCAGTCATCATCGCCGGAATCATCATCATCGTTTTTTCTTTTCTTCCCGGCTGCCGAACGCATCCGTTACAAGGTTGCACTCGTCACGCGCAAAGTGAACCACAATTCGCTCGCTGATCTTGTCAAGGAGCATAAACCATCAAGCGAACTCTGGTCGTCATCTTCGCAGCAGGAGCAGCGACGTTTGGCTGCTAACCATCGAACAGAGACGTCGCTCGCCGCATCGAAGCGCGCTTTCAGATGCGCTTCTGCGGCCGTCTGGAACGCTCTTCATTTCGATATTAGGAAGTCACTGGAGCTATGCAATTTTAAATCTATATTGAAATCTCATTTATTTAGGACTGATTTTTGTGTTTAGTCTGTTGTCGTTCCCCCGCACCTCCGATTAACACGGTTGGCTACGTACGGTGCAAAATAAGTTTAACAACATACAAGATACATACATCAACTTTGATAACATGGAGGAAAATATATTTATAAGGTATTGGCACTTGTGATCAAATCACCCACAATACGTCCAATATTTATCAGCTCTCGAAAGCTAAGCAGAATTGAGACTGTATCGTGCCTGGATGGGCGAGCGCCGTATTCATGACAGCTGCTGCAGCTGCTGCTGCTGCTGCCGCTGCCTTGTCAGCAGAGGGCGCCGAAGCAGCATCCATTGTTGTACCGTACTACTCTCTAATCTCTATGCTCACCACCTTCACCAACCAGCACTGACCAGTGTGGCGAAGTATGGTCAAATCGCCCCAATGACCTGCCCTCATTAGGCAATGGGCTGTTTACAAAACATATTTCTCTGTCCGTGTATTTGCCTCGATGCTGCACGGAGGACCCCATCGTGAGCGCTCAGAAATGTACCCCAATGACGTGAACTGTGAAAGGTCTCTTGCTCAACATCCCAGGCTTACAAGAACTCCATATGGATCCCTGCCTATGACTGACTGCCCCCCCTCTCTCTCTTTCTATGAAATCAATACGCAAAGTGTTTAGGCGATGCAACTTTGAGGATGCGGTTGCCTTCAGTCGCTATAACAATCCCAGCGGCACTGTGTTGCATAACCGGTGCAACATGAATGTGCATGAACACAGGCAGGCAGGCAGGCACGCAGACACATTAAAGGCCGGGGCTAATAATGTCGCAAGATCCACGGGCAGATCTGCAGGCGATGCTTGAACCGCTGCCACGCGGGGACCGGCTGCTGCAGACTGCTGCGCTGTCAGATGCGATTCTGTGGCCGTCTGGAACGCGCTTCCTTCAGATATTAGAAAGCTACTGGAGTTATGAACTTTTCAATCTAGATTGTATCTAGATTGTATCTAGATTGAAAACGCATTTTTAGAACGGCCTTTTATGTTTCGTTTGTTGTACGCGTGTTGAACTTTTTATATTCGTATTCACGTACATAGGTTGAACTTATTTCGCACCATGCGTCGTCACCGGTGCTAAGCGGAGATGCGGAGGAAGGAAGAGAGGACGATGCCCGCTCGCTTCATCTGCTCCGACGACGTCTGCTGGATGAGCCGTGCGCAGCTGATGCTTCTAGCATCAAATGTTGAATGTGCGCAGAGGAGGGAGGGAGGGGGGGGGGCTGTGCCCCCCACAATCTGTTGTCAATGAACTAAGTTGGTCTGATGGACACGGACCTCATGTAAGTTTAACGTAAACATGAACAAAGTGTGAATATGACAAACATTTTTTAATTGCCACATGTTACTTGCAAATGTTAGGGAACAAATATATGGTTAATATTTGATGCTTTAATCGTAGTTTTCCCCCAGTTGAGAAATGTTCGGGTATTTGTTCAACATTATATGGGTTTTTTTGCGATGGGAGGAGGAGATGGGAGAACCCGGAGAAAAGCCACGCAGACCAGGGCTGGTGCAGTAAATATAAACTCCACGCAGCACGATGCACGAGTCAGGAATCAAACCCAGGCGCTTCTCGCTGTGAGGCACAAGTCTAACCACGGCACCGCCCTGCCGCCCCTGATGGTAGGATGGATCCTCTGCTCAAACCCGTGCCTTTTGCTGTCTAGAAATCACCTTTCTGGTACAGAATTACTCTTACTGACGGACAGCCTGGCCTGTGCCTGTCATGCAAAGAGCCAGGTCGCTACCCCAGGAGCCAAATTCCTGCGATCTGCGTCATTAATAACGGTGGGCACTTTGACAGGCCTCGTGCTGCTACTCTGCTGTAGCGTAGGGGGGCGCCTCGGTGGCAGACAGACGACAGGAGGTCTCCCTCCCGTTGGGTTGCACCGAATTATATGGAATTTAGGTGCCATGGACCAAAAAGTTGTCTGAAGGACAGCTCTAAAGCCAAACCTGAGCAACAAACTACATAAACAGGCAATACGCCTCGACGCATATCTGTTCCGCCACGTAAACATTTTATTACACAGCCCTTCAGCAACACGTTCATCTGGGAGTGCATCATTTCAGCGGCATTGGTTCAACACAAGCAAACTTTGGACCAGTTTCGACATTCAGTGTCTCGTCAGCAGAGGCCAGCTTGCTTGAACCAACGCTGATGGTCCTGGCAGGTGTTATAGGCAAGGACCCTCTGCTTGCCTGTGTCCTAGTTTGAGACAAAGTTATACCACACAGGACATAATAACCCACGTCGTTGTGGAGCATATCGGGAACGCAAAAAATAAACCTGAGCAGATAAAGTTCATCAGCCTTGTCAGTTGATGGAATTGAAATATGGGCGGACTGGACCCCAATAGCCATGGTCGGCAGCTATTCCAGGAGTATGGTTTTTAAAACGTCGATTTACAACCAGAATTCTGGAAGAGGCTTTTTATGTAAACACCCAGGGCTTAGTTGCAGGCGGTACTGTCCAGCTTGGTAACCCGGACAATATATCTACAGCCAGAACACCAAATCCAATATACAACCTGTCGCGACACACCGTGGCTGCTAGTCGCGTGCCACATACTCCAGTCTACCAGCTTAAACATGCAGTGAGTCATGAAGCCCCAAGGTGTTCCCACTCCACCCAGAGAGGCGGGATTGGTTATCGTGCAGGAGCCCAGTCCAAAGATTTCACTCTTCGGTACCACCTGAGGAGGCATAGTTCATAGTTTGAATGGTTACAACCTCTTTACGTGGCCAATAACAGTGAATTTACGTGATATCCACTTGAAATTATTGGGGTCATCAAACGACCCATTCCGGTTACCCAGAAAGAGAAAAAAACACATTGGTACTCATTTAATGCTATCTTAGGCGGTACCAACATTTCCTCTGGCCCATCGACTGTGAGCCCCCCGGAGTGAGAGACCTACGAACCTGGACGAATGAATGAACATTTCCGCGGACGATCACGACGCAATTCTCGGCTCAACTCGCTTCAGTCGTGGCTACCAGCGGCCCGCCTCAAAATAACCGCGCGATCGAACGGCGCAAATATTCCCGACGGCCGCCTCGCCCGCGTCCAGGGGCCCGAGCAGCCCTCCGTTGCCTCTGTAAGTGCCTTCGCCACCCACCCCCCCCCCCCGTCTCTCTCTCGTCCCAGGCATTTTAAGCGCGGGGCTCGAGTGGTCGGCGCGTCTAATGCGCCAGCGAACGGAACGCGCCACGCTCGCCAGTGGCATCGCACGCCGGGGAGCCAACGCGGGCCCCTGGCACCGAGGAATCGCGCCGCGCCGCGCTTGTGACAGCTGTTGTTGATTTTGTCCAAACATTATCTTTTGAGTGACGTGGTGGAGGGGGTGGGGTGGGGTGGGGAGGGCTCATGACCGCGATCCGTTGTTTGTGGAACAAGAGAGGGAAGTTCGCTCTCGCTCTCTCTCCTACCCTTGTAAGGTGGCGCACGCCTAGACGCGTTCGCTGCAGCGACGTTGCGGTTTAATTTGTTTTTTAGTTTTCAATTGTTGCGAATCGATAGGTGGGACGCAGTGTAGCTCATTCGTCTTCGGTCATCGGGCATGATCGATCCACTGCTGGATGAACGCCTCCCCTTCTCGTGATCCTATATTTCTATGACGTTGCAGATGGATCTACAAACCTGCACGCGAGCTGATTCCATTGAGCTATGTCCGTGGACACTCTCGGATGCCATCCCTGCCTCGGCTGCGACTTTCGCCCTCAGTCTTGACTGCTGGCCATCATTCCTCTCGGTCATGTGTTGCTATCCATGCCCGCTTACAGGCAAAAACACAATTTCATTCACTTCTTTAACCCGTATATGTGGCGGCACACGCCGGTAATCGGGGTGATCGAATAGCGTGGGCGCGTTACAATTAATAATTATTCTAATTATTATTATTATACTGTAGTATGTTCTATAATCCACGTGTCCATCTTCCTGCCTCTCGGTGTAATTCCAAGCAAGCTCCTTGACGTATTTAATGATGAGTTCCTTTGTCGATCAACCAGCAATGTCACAGCGGCTGATTCGCATTGATTAAAAGCGCTCTTCAGCCACATCTGTTATTGCTTCTGCACTGCCAAGTACGCATTACAAAAACGCCCTCAAACCCCCAGAATGTCATATATCTCGAGCATGAATTAAACACCCAGCTTGGGTTCAATCCAGCACATCATCCATCTGGGGTCAGTAAAATCGATACTGTGTGGTGAGGCTGCACAACCTCGTGTTAAGCCGACGAGAGAGTGGTTTCGCTGTGGAGAGACTGCCCCTAGCCATAGGAATGTAGAATTACCACCACTGCTTCACTGCTTAAGGATCATCAATGGAGATGAGCGGCGGTCGACATTTGTTTGAACATGGGGACACTTGGGCTACTTTTCAATAATAAAAATAATCATCATCGCCATCTTCGTCAGCCAGGATCTTATCCACTGCTGATTGCAGGCCCTCACCAATCTCTTCGCCGTCGTTCATGATGTTGCGATGAAACAAGGCGTCTCGCTCCTGCACGCGAGCTGATTGAATTTCGCCTGCCAATAATCTCCTGGCCCCTGGTGAAAGCCACTGCAGACACGCGACTCATTTTACAATTGACTCCGGTTTATTTAAGTAAATCTCGCGCAAAGCCTCTGAGACAACACGGCTCTCGCAAAGATGAGCCCTGCCACGAGATCGAATAAGCCGTAAATATCTCTAAGAATTAAAATATCTTCGCGTTCTCTAACAAATCACTTTCCATCTGGGCACGCGTGCCACCCGAAACACAATCACACGTGACACAATCACACGTGACACATTTACACGTGACACAATTACACGTGACACAATCACACGTGACACATTTACACGTGACACATTTACACGTGACACAATTACACGTGACACAATCACACGTGACACAATCACACGTGACACATTTACACGTGACACAATTACACGTGACACAATCACACGTGACACATTTACACGTGACACAATTACACGTGACACAATCACCTGTGACACAATCACCTGTGACACAATCACACGTGACATTGCACGTGACTGAAGGCGGGGGAGCTTAGGGTGGGAATTTGGAAGTGCAGCACAACGATGGATTTTGATGCACTGCCCCCTGGCGCTCACCACGTGGCCACGCAGCTCTATGGCAACCCGCGTGGTGGCCTTCCACCAAAGCACAATCAAAGATCGACCCTTCTTAGCGCCTCAGATCCAGCATATGGCGGGCGATTTGGTCATAGGTCCTGCGACTGATCAAACGGGATTTTAGTGTTTTGGCACTATTCCTGATTTGATGGGGGAATTTTTGTTCTTGTTTAAATTTCGTGAGTTCCATCTTGTTTGGTCGGATTATTCATCATCATTATCACCATCAGCAGCCACTATCCGTCCACGTCGTCGTCATCATCATCACCACCGCTGGATGAAGACCTCCTCCCCAGGTCACTGCTTACGATCATGCGATGCGACAACGCAGCCGGCCCGCGAGCGCGATGCTGATTTTCCGATCATTCGGCCAAACAGAGAAAAAAACATCCCCCAAATCTCGCGACAAACCAATTTCATTGACGAACCCGAATAACGGTTTCACGCCCTTATTAGCGCCTCGCCGCACTCGCCTGATCACGCAGACAATAGGTATTGTTACGCGGTGACGGCTGTGTGTGTGTAGGAATAACGACTCACGGGACAGGGAGAACAGAGGGAATCATTAAAGGCAGAGCTAAGGACAGATGGGGGGAGTCTATTTTGAGCTCAGTTTCCAGTGAACCCTGCTCCCGTTCTGAACCGTGCGACGGACGCACCAAGAGTGGTGCGTCGCTGAGTTCTTTGCCACGTAAGATCAAGTCAACAATGCAAATATAGAGCGGCGGATTAGGCGACCTTTGCCTGCAGCAGAGGTTCTCCAAGTGAGGTCTCCGGAGTGGCCGCGGGGACCCGCCACGCTTCTCCGCGTGGTCCGCGGAGGAGCGACGCAAACGCAGGTCGATCCCGAAACGGCGCACCTTTTGAATGTTTGACCCGTGATATTTAATTTCAAAATTAAGTTAGGCAAACTCCCCCCATTTAACTACCCCGTCGCTAAGATCTAGAATTCCCTCGTCGAGACAAAGAGCTCGCAGCTGCGTTGTTTGAACCTTGCAGCCGTGTTGTATGACTGGCATTCCGAGAGATGAGCGGTGGCGTTTCATTCAGGCGATGTGTGGTGCCTGTACGGATCGCACGCAGGGCGCTAGGGAATATCATCTCAGTGCCGGTCAAGACATTAAAATCGGTGGAGGCCAGGGCAGCAATAGGCAGAGGAGTAGAGAAGAGGAAGGAAGGCCTTTAGCGCGGACTTGAAAAACGAGGATCGCTTAAGCAGCTGCGGACACAATTTTTGATTTAAAGCTTTCGTGACTGCAGGGATTCATATTCTTGGCTCTTTCGGTAAAGTCACGTAGAAGGGAAATAATAATTTCACACGGGATGATGATTGCTTGTGTTGTGCAGTCGAAACGTCGTGAGAATTTTTTATTGTTTGATATTTATATTATTTTATTATTTCCCTTCTACGTGACTTTACCGAAAGAACCAAGAATACAGCTGCGGACAGGCAGAGGTGGGGACATGGACACGGAGCAGGGCTGGGGGAGCTACATCGCGTAAATGACCTCCATGCGGACCGCGGCCATATGAGGACTGCCACTGTTAAATGCCCCGCAAACGAGAATTATCCGTCGCTGAAAGCATATTAGCCGCACTAATCGGGTACTAGAAGGGAGGGGGGCCATTTCGACTTGAGAACAACGCCGTGTTTGTAATTGTATGGTGCTTCGAGCTTAGTCACTCCCATCACTGGAAAGGGCCTCTTGTATTGACAGAAGTGCGTTTAAGGTGTGTGTGTGTGTGCTAATGTGTAAAGAGCGGTAGTGCAGTGGTGAGCGCGCTGCACTACGGACTCGGCTAACCCGGGCGATCCGGGTTCGATTCCCGCTCACGGGTCAGCACCAGTGACGATTATCTGTTACCGGTACCTGGTGCGGTGTGTAAACATCGTCACGAGGAAGACAAAGGCGGCCGGGCTTGGTGCTGGCCACACACTCCCTTCGTGTGCCGTGCCGACCTTCAAAAGTCTGTTTAGGTTCTACGTGGAAATATTTGTCTTTGTGCTAATGTGTGATTGACCCACCAACACGATATTGGAAAGTTCTGTTCGGCGCGAAGTCAGGAACAGGTGTGCCCAGTGCCGGATTAAGCTAGTGCGGGGCCTGTAGCATGAAGTTATAAAGGGGCGCCAAATAATGATGAAAACCATTAATATTAAAACACATAATTTTTTAAAACTTGCACAGTAAAGTATTTGTTTTTTTTCATTTGCTATACAGCCAGATAATACGACACATCGCTAACCTTAAACACCCAGTCGTTCATAAAAGTTGAAGGCGGTGTAGTACTATAGTAATAGAGCAAGTGCAGAATCACTGAACCTGAATTGATAGCTTGAAAGCATTAAGCGAGGGGCCCTTGAAAGTGCGGGGCCCGTAGCTACTACATATGTAGTAGTAGCTACTACACATGTAGTAGTAGCTACTACACATGTAGTAGTAGTAGCTACATTTGTAGCTACTTGTGCTACTCGGATTATCCGGCACTGGGTGTGCCGCTGCTGTATGGGGAGGGGGTGGGGGGCTCTGACCGGAGGGTCTTCGTTGCTGCCGTGAAGAGGTGAAAGGCGATCGTATGGTCCAGCCGTATTTTTTTTCAATGGAGACCCGATATTAAATAAATAACTACATCTATTTCCAATGACTGACATTTCTATTCGGGATCTCAACAAAAGCAGTCGGGATCCGCATTGCCTGCCGCTTTTGGACGAAGAATGGTCACAGTCCCATTAATATCCACGCGTATCAGTGCAATAGCTACACTGTCACCATCAATCATCGTCAGCCATGATCTATCCACTGTGGGATGGACATACCCCCCCGCCCCAGCCCCCAGAGCTCGCCACCATCTCTCACGTTCTTGCGATGTAACTATCCATCTAAGTTCAGGGGTCGGCACCTAAAATAACAAGAAGATAATTTTTTTGTTCTCATTCGGTCAAAAAAAACAACTCAATTTTTCAAGAGCCGCAATGCAATGTGAAGAACGCGACGAAGAGGCCCTTAGAGAACCGCCGCACGGCAGCTCTGGGTCGGCAGGTTCCCGACCCGTGGCCTCGCAGGAGCCAGACGGGTTGTTGTTGTTGTTGTTGCTGCATCGCAACACATTCACACACCACACGCATCACGTACCAGCAAATACACATGTTATGATGTCTCGATACACGTCGATAATAATTACGAGTCAATCTACTGCCGATTGAAGGCATTCCCATGCCGAATCAGTCATGGCGCTGCTTGACCGTACTTCGCCACGCTGCTTTGTTCGGGTACCCATCATCGGTTCAGATACCACTCGCCACTGATGTCAGCCGTGGCTTTGCAAATCGGTGGAGGTAAAAGAGAATTTGAATCCGACCGATTACATTTGTAGGGTTCGCTCGCATCCCGCCACGGCCATGCACCATCAGCAGCAGTAGAAGCACGAATATCACCATCACCATCACCACCACCATCACCACCATCACCACCATCACTGCCACCACCATCACCACCATCATCACCACCAGCAATAGAAACAGGAAACCCACAAAAGCAGTAGCAACACGAACGGCACCTCCATCATCAACGTCACGCTCTCCACCTGTCGTCACGACACGCATACACATAACAGCACATGCACATACGTGTGCGAATGCGTGTTGGGCCGGATGGCTTAGACGGGGTGGGGTGCTCCTACCTATCAATGCTGTCCCTTCAGGGACCCCCAAAATTCGTTAGGGTGGCCGAGACCCCCACCCCTACACCGCGCGGGTCCCTTCCTCTGCACAGACCCCAGCGGCGTTGGCTGGCGACGCCGGGCGCGTGCGTGTCGCGCGTTCCTGTGCACCAGCCTATGCCCATATCAGTCTCTGTCGTGGTTGATTTCTACCGGGAAGCGTTTGGAGGGTGGGGGCGAGGTGGGGAGGGGGTGTCTGTGGCACCGCGAGGGAGGAAGGGTTTGGTTGGTGGGTGGGGTAATTGGACGGGCGCGATGGGACCGGGCAGGGGAGGGCAGAGCAGGGTAGCGAAGGGCAGGGGCGGGAAGGACGCTATATAAGCCAGGGCACCTCCCGCGCCGCTCCCGTACTGCCCACGAAACAAATCGGACCGGGCAGCCATGGCGGAAGACGTGGATAGAGCTGCCGTGAGTGACCCACACGCACGCACACACACACACACGCACACACACAGGTATCATAGGTGAGCATGTGATGCGATGGGGGCATTTCAGAACAACATCTCTCATTGATGATGCTCGACTACGGGTTAATACGATTTAAGAGCAACGCCTTTGCACAAGGTGCTCCAGGCTCTGGGCGGTCATCTCTCAGGTACAATGAAGCCAGGATGTATCATGGAAAAGAAGAATATCTCATGTTCCATGAAGGGGTAGAGCCAGGTGTCCACGCGGTGTCTTCAATGGTGTGTTAATACACATCTGACAAAAAAAACCCGGGACTTTTAATGTCCTGGGAAGACTTACAGATTTCCAGAGACAGCTACCTCCACAAGAGGACAATAATGGGAAAACGAGGACAGGTGGCAACGCCACACTGGTAGCGTTGCATTTTGTGAAGTGTTGCAAGCTGGCAGTATTCGACTGTGTCACCAGCGTGTAAAGTTCACTTTGCTGCAGTTATGACCCAGCTGAGCGGCCACGCTGACTGGGAAATCTACAGAATTCTCGAGAGAATTGAGCCGTAGAATACCCATGCAAAGGGGCTCCCTAAATACCGCTGCACAATGGAGTCAGCACACGTTCAATGCAGGCGGACTATAATGCACATGCTCTGGACAGGTGGTATCATATATACTATTGTATACAACCAAGAGACTCATACGTAAATGGAAATTGGCTGAACATCCAAATGTAGGACCCCGCTGATAAATTATTGAGACTCAGTGCGGCTTTCCCAGAGTAATAAATGGTATTGAGTATATATAATTTAACGAAACTATTTTATTTCGCAGGTAAAGCCCACTGAGCTATTAGCTATTTTTTAGAGGCGACTTAACACGGCTGATATCATCATCATCATCACCACCACACGTGAAAATGTATAGTAGTGGCCAAATAATCTAAATGAACGATGCTAAACGCGGAGGGAAAAACGTGAGGAACCCTAAAAAAAATCCACACGACCACGGGGAGAGAAAACACGCGAACTCCAGATATACAACAGGCATCGTCAGGGTCCGGGATCGAACCGACGCCTTCCTGCCTCCCAGGCGATGGAGCTAACATCTCGCCACCACTTGCTAGGTAGTCAGGGCGTGGCAGCTCAGCAGGCGTATTCTTGAATTCATCTGTGCGGAGCTGTGAGTGATACCACCTAGTACCTGTCGTGGGTTGTCTCCGGTTTCCTCCCGCGTGCAAAACTCTCGATTCGGATTGGCCACACGTCCCGATGTGGCAGGCACCCTCGTGTAGACTCGGCGAGACTTGTGCGAATTGATAATACTTACGTAACAAAAGCACGTTTTCGTGATTTTTCATGATTTTTACTTTAGCCAGACATGAGCCCATTGCGGCGAAAGGGCTTGTTTAGAAGATGCGACTCGTGGCAAGTGAATGGGTTGCAGCGATGGCTGTCATCGAACGTGGTGCACCGTTGAAGAGAATGACGTAGCGCTTGTGACGTCAGAGTTGCACGTGTTAGACATGCCAAGACAGCTACAAGGCAGCCCTGCAGGTGAATATAGCAGGACAATCAGTTTAACACGTAGGCTTTCGCCACCAATATCATCCACAATACAAGTTTGGCTGTCGCTTGATGAAGATAGTTGTAATTACTGTCGAAACGTCGTACTCAGATTGTTAACGTTGTGGCTTTGCTCTCCAACACATGCTGTACGACTAACGAATTGGCACGTTCTGTTTACGTGACAACCCTTACTAATTGACTGTGTCGGTGGTGGCGGGCTTAACGGCACATTTATATATTACCTGAATCGGTTATTATACTCTGAATCAGACTCGTTCATCTCCCCCGCCTCCATTGAGATGAGCAGCTCTGTTAGGCAGACGGCCACAGCCCAAGGCTGGCGGCAGTGGCGGCGGCCACAGGGACATCGCACAGGGAGGCAACGCGCCACACTCGCACGGGAGCAGGAAAAGAACCCGCCGCCCCCCCCCCCTCTAAGCTTTGCTCCCACGAGTGAACAATGACCTCGTACAGCCCGACCCAGCTGCTGTGTGCGCGCTCACGCGCCCGAGTGTAGCGGTGTCACTCTTGCCACTCACTCCGACGCAGAAACCCTCCCGAAAAAGCGTCGAGCGTCACTGAAGATTTTCCTGGGAAATAAATAAATAAGCAAATGCCGTCGTTGTTGTTTGTTTAAATTTTTGCACGGGCATTCCATTGACCAAATGCCTCGTCGTGTTTGTTGTTGTTGTTATCACTGTAATGTTTTAACATTGCCAATCACCCCCTTTCCTTGTCCGTGCAATTCACAACCCACAGTTTTGTGAAAAAGTTTGAGGACATATTTTACCATTCTCCCACGTGTTTACGTTGATCAAGGTTCAAGGAGTAACTCACGGACCGTGAACCCGGCGGCCAGAGTTTGATTTCTTGGCCACGGTTCACATCAGTGGCGAGTGATGCATGAACTGGTCCTAGACGCCAACTTGACGAACCCGACCAGCGTGGTGAAGTATGGTCAAACAATGCCCGTGACCTGCACGGTGTGGGGGGAGGGGGGTGGGGGCTTCCATCCAGCAGTGGATTGACAAACAGACGACAAATATAAATCATGGATAAAGAGCCACCAGCTGGAGTCAATATGTTGCTAAGATATTTAGCGTTTGCATTCCAGCATAATTTACCTCTGTGCCAACATGACCCTGAAAGCACGGGTCCATTAAACTATTAAAGGTCATTAATATAGCGCACATAACCTAATCAATCCACTGATTATTGAAGTCTTCCCCATATTGTGTCATTCATACTTCACCCCGTTGGTCGGTGCAATTTGAAGGGAAGTACCCCAGCACTGGTTAAGACGTCAATCACCGATTACGATAGCCGTGTGCAGGAATCAGATTCAGGATAAGCGGGCTAGTGGCGCGGTGTGCCACCCAGGTGATAAGTGATCTTGATGCTGCTGCTGAGTTGACAGTTGTGCACAGGCACAGATTAGGCGCTTAAACAATTATGTTTTGTGTGTGAGAGAGAAAACAATAAAATCGTTGGTTAATGCGAGGAAATCAACCGACAACAACGTAGAGGCTGGGTCATGGCGTCGTAGCGGCTGGGTCACGGCGACGCTATTTGTCAAGCCGAATTATATTTCATGAAGATGAGCGGTTGATCAATTGCCGAGTCTGCGAGTGCTGGGTAAATTAATATCCCATTCAAAAATCGTCCGGCGCTGCATCGTAATTCTCGGTATAAACGATTTTATCCGAGGATATCTAACGCCTCGCGTTCTTTTTCTTTAATGAACAATCAGGCTACCAAAGCATGCGCTCGGTATACGTATAAAGACCGTGGGCAAGAGTTGAGTGGGTTCCCGTGGAGAACGCGCAATGCATCAACAGACACGCATTACCAGCGTGAACAAATTCGCACCGTTCCGGCGAACAGCGACCTCCACTGCACCCTCCTGCCTCCCACGGTAGCCCGTGATGTCAAGTCAACCTGCTCTCTCGAAACGCGCTAACGTCAGCTGCTGGTAGCACATTTCCCCCGAATTAAAGTCCAGGCCAATACCCCCTCTTCTCCTCCTCCTCCTCCTCCGTAAGATTGCCACCCCAATTGTTCTCAGTCTCCCTCCCCCACCCTGGAGCTTCCTTCTCCTCTCTCTTGGTGACTCCTTGGTCTTCATAATCGCCCCCCCCTTCCACACTTACTCCCCCTCTCCCGGTGTCTGCCACGAATCCACAATCTCTCGCCACCTTCATCCAGTTCGCTCCAAAAAAAAAAGATATTTCGGATTGCATCCCAGCACCGCTTCTTGTGTCCACCTCTCTCCACATTCGCTCTTGTTGGCACCTCTGATTAGCACGGTCGGCTGCGTCATGTTGCCAAAGAAGCTCAACAGACATTCACGATCCCTTTGTTGACCTCGCCCGTCGCTCATCCCAGAGTCCTTGCTCCATGATTCTGGCCAGCCGGCAGTCCGCTTTCTTTTGCTCCGTCAATTAAGTCTCGTTTCGGAATGTGTACTTTAGTTTCTAAATGTGTCCCCTCCCCATGATGTTCAAAGTCCTCCTTTCAATTGCTACTTTGCCATGCTTTTGCTGTCCGTCATAAATAACAAATTACTCACTTTTCCCCGCTTCCAATACAGTACACGCAAGCCGCCACATGCGTTGTACAGCGTCTAGAGATACAGACACATGTAGAAACAACATACATACAATGCGTATTCCTTTACATAGCATTAGATAAGCTGGGCGAGAATACCTATACCCCATTTCAACTGATCTTACCATGCCCACATAAGTAACGGGGTGTATGGACTTACCGTCCACCCTGCGTATATATTCAGCTTAATGTTGTGTGGATGTCGATTTGACCTTCGACTGTGTGCGGCTGGGTGTGTGTGTGTCCGACAGGTAGAGCAGCTGACGGAAGAGCAAAAAAAAGGTAAAGTATCTCTCTCTCTCACGCAATTATGTTTGACATTGCACATGTGGGACTCGTCGTAGGAAGCATTGTGACGTCACCCACCACGTGTCAGGAGCGCCCCTTGCACGTGCCCTGCAAAGAGTGCTTGTCGCCCGGGGAATCCAGCCAAAGGTTATTTTTGGTTTAATTCTCAGAGCTGGACTTTGATGTTTAATGCAGTGAGTGACAACCCTTAGATTAAACGTCAGCGCTGCTGTCAATCCATTGCTGCATGTCTGACCATACCTCACCACGTGTCTATCGAACTCGAATCGCATATCTGCGTTTGTTTTTGTTCGGGCTAAAATCAGCACACACTCCGCATGCCACCGGCTCGAGCTGATAGTGGCCGTGAGCGTACACATTCACTTACGCACGCACACACACTGACACAGACGCACATGAGCGTGGGGCACTCAGGGTACATCAGGGACCGTAGTCCCCCCCCTCCTCCCTGTCCCAAAACGGCCAGACCCTCGAGCTGTCTGTCCTTGTACGCCCATGAGAGAGAGAGCGAGAGAGCGACGCGTCACGAATAGCAGAATCCGACGCCAGCTTTGTCCCTGGGCGGCCACTTCACCCCAAGCGGGACACGAGCCAGATCCGTGCCCATTCATACAGCAGCCACCACCACCACCCACTACCCACCCCCTCGACACAATACCAGACACGCACCCACGCCAGCTATGTGATGAATTGTAATTGATTCATTGTTATGCCTGACTCAACAGGATTATTATTATTATTTGATTAGAAACCAGATTCTTTAGTGGGGATTTATTTTCTGGAACGGTCTGCGTCGCTTTTGTTCGTTCATCCAGCAGCGGATCGACTGCTGGATGTCAGAGCCTCACCACGTCGTGCAGTTCACATGGGATGCTTCACCCATACCGTAGCACGCTGCTCGGTGCGGGTTGGTGACGCTGGGGCATCAGCAGCGGCTGATGCAACCCTCGCCACTGACGTTGGCCATGGCTGAGAATCGAACTCGGTTTCGCCAAGTTCACAGGGCAGCGCGCGGATCGCCGCGCACCCTGGATTATTAGCGCTCGATAGACACACAATTTCCGCTGCTGCTGCTGATGATAACGATGGGCGAAGTTTCACATCACAGGGCCACGGGGGTTTAGCGACATCTTGGGGAGGCATTCTTGATCCAGCAGTGGATTGACCATGACTCATGCTGACGATGATGATGGTGGTGATGATGTGTGGTGCAGAATTCCGGGCCGCCTTTGACATCTTCGTGCAAGACGCCGAGGATGGCTGCATCAGCACCAAGGAGCTGGGGAAGGTGCTGCGAATGTTGGGACAGAACCCCTCGCCAGACGAGCTCCAGGAGATGATTGACGAGGTGGACGAAGATGGTGAGAGCGGACAGTGCTCAACGAGCGCGCGATGATGATGTGTGGTGGTGATGATGATGGTGGTGATGATGGTGGTGATGGTGGTGATGGTGGTGGTGATGATGATTGTGTGGAGATAATGATTTGGAGATGATGAGTGGTGATGATGATGTGTGGTTTTGATGATGTGTGGTGATGGTGATGTGGTGATGATGTGTGGTGGTTACGATGATAGTGTGGTGATGATGATGGTGGTGATGATGATGGTGGTGATGATGGTGATGATGATGGTGATGATGATGGTGTAGAGGGAGGAGAGTGGTCAGAGAGGCACGGAGACAGACGCAGGAATGACACAGTGATGGAGTGTCACGAGAAAAGTGACAAAGAGAGTCATGGGCACGAGAGGAGAGAGGCGTAGGCTGAGCGAGACGGAGAGAGGCACACAGCGGCGTGGGTCGCGATGGTGCAGGCCGTGCAACTGCGCTGGGGAACAACCACGGGGTGACGATGTCAGGGGATGGAGGATGCGGGAGTTCACACCCGTGCCAAGAAGACGGGCAGACACAGAGAGCCAGACAGACATGCGGAGCAGATTTTAGATCGCTAGATGGAGTCACGGACACACGGCCAACAATGGGTTAATGCTATTAATATCTGTCCTTTCGTTATTACATTCGCGGTGATGATAATGATGATGAGTCACTACAATACGTTGGCACTGGTCTATGCCTACCACACGTGACCTGATACACGTGTGCGGTTTGACCTTTGAGGATGAATATCTGTTGAATGGGAAGCGATAGTCCCTCGATTATCTGAACCCGTCTCACCGTTAAACACATATATAGTCCACAATCATTCAGCATAGTTATGAACCAATATGGAAACGTGTGGATTGGTGTGTGGGGTCAGTGCCTTGCAAAGGCCCCTCCTTCTCTGCTGCTGTTCCCACAGTCTAGAATTCCCAATGACCATCTCTCCGTGCAAAGTGCATTCATGCACAGCGAAACGACGATGGTTTGCATCTCTACGATGGAAGGACGAAGTGAGCGTCTTCCCCGGGTGGATAGGGGCGGTGGGACCTCGACGCCGCGAAGTTTAACTCTGCCTGCTCGGTGTGTTGTCCGCGCGGGACGGCGCCGCTTGCAGGCAGCGGCACCGTGGACTTCGAGGAGTTCCTCATCATGATGGTGCGCAGCATGAAAGAAGAGAGCAAGGGGAAGTCAGAAGAGGAGCTGAGCGAACTCTACCGCATGTTTGACAAGTGAGGGCCTCGCCAAGCGGGCGCCGCGTTCACGACGTCACTCCCGTAGCCCTCCTCTGGCTCAGACAACCTCCACTTCAACAGAGGATGCCGCTAATCGCTTGTGCCGTACGAAATAAAGAAGCGTGTCCCCCCCCCCACACTCGCAGCGGCGAGATGTTAACTACCTCGCCTGGTATGCGGTCTCAGTGTCGAGAGACACGAGTCATACAGCGTTGCCCCCTCGCACGCACGCCTGAGTTTTCTCCGGGCGCTCCAGTTTCCTTCCACATGTAAAACATTCGTGAATTTGACAACACCTTCATATATAGAGGACCGCAGAGCTTGCGGGGGTGGCGGGGGGGGGGGGTCGGAAGCGGCTCACTGCCTGGCTGCCGCCTCTCCAGCTCGTCCGTGGCTTCTGGTGCTCGCGCCTCTGAGTTGTTCTCCGAGTCGTTCTCCGAGTCGTTCCTCGAGTCGTTCTCTCTCTCTTCGAGAGCGATGAGCGGACACCGTGCGGCAGCCGCGCGTTTCAAAGTTTAAATTATTATCACCATCATCACATACGTTGGTGACATTGGCGCTGCTGCTGACATGCATGATCATTATGATGTTGAAGATGATGACGATGGCGGTGGTGAAATAATTGCTAACTCTGCTGATTACGATGCCTTTGCTACTGCTGCTGATGATGACGACTGTGAAAGTGTTTTTGCTGCTGCTGATGGTAGAGGCAAATTTATTTCTGCTGCTTATGATGATGCTGATGCTATTAATGATGACGTTGCTGCTGATAACGCTGCTGCTGATAATGATGCTGCGGATGATAATGATGCTGCTGATAATGATGCTGCTGATGATAATGATGCTGCTGATGATGATGAGGCTGCTGATAATGATGCTGCTGATGATAATGATGATGATACTGATAATGAAGCTGCTGATGCTGATGATGCTGCTGCTGATGATGATGTGTACAGAAACGGTGACGGCTACATCGATCTGGAGGAGCTCAAGGTGATGCTGCACGCCACGGGGGAGGACATCACAGACGACGATATCGAGGAGCTCTTTGCGGACGGAGACAAAAACGGCGACGGATTCATCGATTATGACGGTGAGCATTTGAGACACCAACACGCCCTCTGCCCAGTACTGCGCGCGTACGCACGTGCTGGACCTCGTTCGCACCGTACGTAGCCAACCGCGCTAATCGGGGGTGCAGTTCACCCGCGAGATGGACGTCTCGTGCGCAAAGGTGTTCAGTGTGCTAACTGACGCGCGCGCCCATAGCAATATGAAATGACACTTTGAATGTATATAGATTATACATCAATAGCGCAGCTATTGTGCAACGTTGGGCCAAGGTTGGGGTGACCGTGGGCCAAGGTTGGGGTGACGTGGGGCCAACAATTTCAATCTGAGTCACGATGACGGTGGTAGTTTCATCCTCATGCCAATGGTGGCCCAACGCTGCAAGTCTTCGGTGTTACGGGAACTTATGCGACCTCGAGCAGGAGTCACGAGTCACTGGCCACCGCGTTCGTACCGAACACTCAAGGGGACCGCCTTGGCAATGGCGTTACACTATTAACGTTACGCTCAAACACTTACCAGCATCACTATTAACACCCGCTTCGTAGCGGACACAATACTGAATACGCTGAATATAAGGAGGCTAACGTTTCGTGAAATGGCCCTTTTGCAGAGCTCAACACAGCAGGATCCTCTTGGCATAGGGACTTTGCATTCGCGAAATAACTAAGTAGAGGTCAAGTGCTGGTGGTAGTGGCAATAGTGAGCTGTCGATTCTGAGTCACGGTGATGGTGGTGGTCGTGATGGTGGTGTTCTAGTGTCACTCAATGGCCGTTAATTCAGAGCCTCGATTATATTGATGAGGGTATTGATGACGGTAATGATGGTCAAGGACATTTAATATAATATACTGGCGGCCCCAGACATGTAGAGACATCCCTACGCCGAGGTCAAGTAGCTGCACAGCACACGGCTTCTGAGAAAGATCGCGTTGTTCATTACATGCGCGTCACCGCCGCTGTTTCAATGTCTCGCTCTTGCGTTTTTTTGCAGAATTCATGGAATTCATGAAGGGAGTGGATTAATGGAATCTTCCGTATACCCCCTCGGATATTACGATAACATCTACAACAACAACAAACAACCCAAAATACGACGTGCATTAATACACGAGTGAAACGAAAACTATGCCTAGGCGACGATAAGAGCCGTACAACATAGCCTTGGCATAGTGTGGCTTCTTCAACAACTATATCGCCTACACATACATATGTAAATCATTACAACAGGGCCCTTGAGTAAGTTAACAATGGCTTGGATCGAGTTGGTCCTCCGTTTGCACCTTTGCTTTCGTGAAAAAACGCAACCCAGAAGGACGCATGCGGCTCTTATCTAGTGGCTGGCTCCACGCGAGCTTGATGACTTTGTGAACGAGATTAACAAACACAAACGCAGAGGAAACATTGTGAAGTTACTTTCGCGGGCGTGCTCGCTTTCGAGCGCTAACGATGTCCTGAAAATAATTTTAGAGTCGTTTTCTTTCATTGTTATTATTGTTAACGAAGCGTCAATATTGTGTGGATATCCCGAGGTTATGTAGATACTAGAGAAGAGTTGCCGGTTTTTATGTGGTCGCGTGTAAGGATGTAAGCGCTCTGTGTAAGGTGTTGGACATACAGATGACATCAACGCGAAGTCGAGAGAATCTGGTAAATCCAGAAACAGAATTTTTCCAGTCATAACAATCAATTGATGGCGTTTCTGGTTTATGTTGAAATACAATGTTATGTACAATTTTACACTGTAGGTACCGCGTACGATTATGTTATACAGATGAGATTGGTCAATTTTATAACTGCTCGTTTCAAGAACTAAGCCTGTGTAATAAAGATATTGTACGTGACTTTTATGCGTTTCTCGTTGTCATGATTTATGTACGATACAAATTAAAGCCATCGTATTTCTGGGAGGCTCAAATGGAACACGTGGTCGTAAGTTAAACACGTGGGCTTTCGCCACCAATATTATCCACAGCAGAGGTTTCTGGGTTCGATCGCGTAAATATATAAATAAACGTGTCGTTAAACCCGCCACCACCCGACACAGCCATTTAGTAAGGTTTGTCACGGAGACAAAACGTGCTAATTCTTTACTAGTACAGCACACCGGCATGTTGGAGAGTGAAAGCCTCTACAACATTTAATATTCCAGTACCGTGACGTTTCGCCAGTAATTTATTAATAATAATTTACTACGATAATGAGCCAAGAATGTCTGTGTGTCCCGCGCGTGACGTCACTCCACGTCGACCAGCCCCCCTCATTAATAATCATGAACAGGTTACGTCCTCCACATGGACCCGCCCTCAATAATAATCATGAGCAGGTGACGTCACTCCACATGGGGGGGGCGAGGCGCCTCCTCCCCCCTCCTCAGAGTCAACTTACAGCCCTCACTACAAAGGCAGAACCCTCACGTCACGCGATCTCCGTCACGCTGTTGAGACATCGAAGTAAAAAGGACGTCATGATGAACAAGGGATTATAACCTTAAAATGAAGTAAGTCTGTGTCACCGCGTCCTTACAAATTGCACGCGAATGGATGCAATGAATATCACGTCGCGTTCTGCTTTTCGCTTGCAAGTTTTAGATTTACTGAAATACACCCGTCCTTGGACGGGCAAAAGGCTAGTCGCGTTATTTATAAATGTGTCGCGATCTAACCCAAAAACGTTGATTATGAATAATATTGGTCGCGAAAGCCTACGTGTTAAAAAGGCTAGTCGTTAAGAATAATAACCTCTATCTTGATTTGAAGATTTCCTGACTGCAGGAACCCATACTCTTTGCTTCTTTCGGTAAAGTCACGTAGGTAGAAAAAGAAAAAAAAAGAAAAAAAAATATATCACAACGTTTCGATCGCCACACAAGCGGTCGTCCTCGGGCGGGAAAAAACAATCCAGCAGTGGAACTGCTGAACCAGCGAGAGAGCTGCTACAGCAAGAGGCTATATATGTGGCGATGGGCAAGCAAGCGGGGTCTGAGCTGGAAAGAAAGTAGTAGAGCCGTTATAGCCCCGCCTACATCGGACAACCACACCCACTCAAACCACGCCCCTAAACCCACACAGCTCCCCGAGCTGATTCGCTCGCCATCGCGTTCGCACCCGCCGCACTGCTCACAGGGCCCGCCCACTATTCCGGTAACTCCATCCACTACCGAGGTAGCTCCGCCCACTCGTTAGGTAGCTCCACCCACTGTTCAAGTAGCTCCACCCCCTCCTGAGGTAGCTCCACCCACTATTATGGTAGCTCCGCCCACTCGTCAGGTAGCTCCGCCCACTGTTCAAGTAGCTCCATCCCCTACTGAGGTAGCTCCACCCCCTACTGAGGTAGCTCCACCCACTATTCGGGTAGCTCCACCCCACTGCTCAGGTAGAATTCTGGTAGAGGCGTTTAGGAGTCCTGCGTTCCAGGGCGGCCTATAGATGGTGACACCATAGAACTACTTCTGAGACCCATTCAAGTTGACCTCTAACCTGCTGCTGTTGCGGCGCTGCACTTTTGCAACATCTCGCCTTCAAAGTAATATTTTCATTCTCAGAGCTGGGAATTATTTCCAGCCTGCTAACCACTGTGACCACCGCTCCACCCGAGGTTGTATACTATTACCATGTGCACATGCATAGATTGATATTGGTTCAGTACGTGGTCATATTGTTGTGTGAACGCTCATGTGCAGAGCAGGATAGACCCAGGTGTGTGGTTAGCGCCACTCAAAGGGGAGGCAATGAACGTGGCTCCGTCCACACGCCAGCCATAATCGCAGCGTTTATTAGCTCGTTAAGTCCAAGAGCCATTGTCACGGTGACGGACGCCCTTGGGGTTAATTTCTAAAGCAAAGTGGGGACAAGGAGAGGCGGGGGATGGGTGGTCCCTAATGATGGAACGCCAAGTGGCTAGCTCCGTATTTTGCGAGATTGCAAATTGTCTCAGAGATCAAATGGCACCGCGCCGAGATGCCTAAAGTGCGCATTGAGATCCCAAACGGGAATTTCCTATCAAATGAATGATCTCGCATTGCAATTAAGCGACTTAATCAGATGATAGATGTTGCGATGGGATTCCAAAGAGCAGGGAACTGTTGCATTGCCACCGTAATCGCTCACTCTCAAAGGACACAGGCGCGAAGAGGAACCACAGTTTCAGGGTTTGCTGGTTGGTCGGCGCCGTGTCCGACGTTTCGCTCCACGGAACTCAGCCCCTGCCGAAGCTCCCAACACGTGGGTCGCGAATCGTCGCGCATCGTGCGGAACATCGCGTGGTAACAATCCGAACACACTCACGCAGGGGTATCTGCACAGCGCACGTCTGCGTTGCTCTCCCTCCTCCATCAACAAGGTGTGACAGGGATGCCGAGTATGCTGACGACGGCACATTACACCGCACCTTCTATTGGCGCGCTTGGCCACGCACGGTGCGAAATAAATTCAACAAACGTGCACACGCACAACCCGCGCAGTGCGTATGCTCTTGGGCGAGGACATATTTCTTCCCGGGTTGCTAACCTGGACAGACCCGGCGGAAAGTAATCCCTGGGTAAGAGAACCCGCCCTTGTTACCCACCACCCCCCCACCCCATGTCAAGTCACGGGAAAATGGAGGCAGTAGGGCATGGGTCGGTAGGTGAAGGTTATAGCCAGAGATGACGCTCCTTGGACAGCCCACTGCCTCGGCAGTGATGCACAAGCATAGAGACACATCTTTGCGTGCTGCAAAGAGAAGGCACAGTGGCCGAAACGTTGGCTGCTACATACTTTTAAGGCCATCGTGATGTTTTCTTGACGATTGTGTTGAGTTGCATTGTCGTATGACGAAGGACTCAGCCGTGGAGGAATCATCCACGCCAGAGTTCTTTCATGGCAAGGCCAGCGGGCCACGGGCCGCCCTTGGTGGCCTTTCGTGCAGCCACTGATGTCTGCGGTCCCCGACAATGCACGAAAGTGAAAACACCCCCACCCCATCATCATCGTGCTGCTGCTGTCAAAACCCCAAAGGTTTCAAATGGTGTGGCGGCCCTCACACACGATATTTTATCGGCGAAAGTGCCCCACCCCACCCACCTCTGACAATGAGTGAACAACGCTGTTACACCCTATTGCGCTTGCAGACACAGCGATCACGGGGGAGGGGGCGTTGATAGAAAGTGGGGGCTTATTTGACCATACTTCACCAGCTGCTGGTGCCCCCCCTCCCCCTACCCCGCGCGCGATCAAAAGAATCCAGCGAGGCCACGGATCCCGCGGCGCGCGGTATAAGCGGTGCGCCTGGTGGCTTTTCGTGATTGATGGCCGCAATGCAACGCGACGCGAGCCCAGGCACGGCGGGGCCGCGTGCCCCCCCCACCCCCTCGTACCGCTCCGCAGTGTACATACAAGGGCCAAGGTTGAGCTGAGAACAAAAGAATATATTAATATAGAGTCGGCGCAATGGCTGCGCATTAGCTTTGTTATTTCTGTGCGTGTGTGGAGTAATAGGAGATGATATTCTACTTCAGCGGGGGGATATTCTGGTAAGGGCATTTTGGGTGGCTGATTGGCCTCGGTGGCCCCGTGGCCTGTTACCCGGTGGCATTGGTGATGTCTATTTTGTTTCTTATTAACTCGCGGTTGCTGAACCCAGGCCCACTCGCTGTTGCTGAACACAGGCCGTCTCGCTGTTGCTGAACACAGGTCCTTTCGCTGTTGCTGAACACAGGCCCACTCACTGTTGCTGAACACAGGCCCACTCATGGGCTGCTGAACGCAGGCCCAAAAAAGGGAATGCTAAAGGTGATGAGAGCGATTGTTAGACACTTGCAACTCGTGTTTACCCAGGAAGGCCTCGCTAAGTCTCATCAGGAACTGTGGGGAGGTCTGGGAAAGGGCATTTAAGCCAAGGTCACAAATCAAGGGCCCAGCTATGCATCCCCTTGGCTTACCAACCTGGATTTTCGCGCCCGCGCCCGCCGATGGAACCCGCAACAAAATTCCTTCCGCTGCCGCGAAGGGCGCGGCACGCGTCGAGCACAACGCGGACTGCGAGGAGCGAGTGAGTTACTGCCCCGCGTCGCACGCCACGTGCGCGGGACCTGGGGCCACGGCTTGCAGACCACGTTTGGTATTGATTGGGGTCCGGCGATCATGACGGATTCGGTCATATTTTGGGCGCTATGCCATCCATCTCAGCGGGCACGGTGCATTTAGGAACTCGCTGGCACCGCTCGCTGCGATTGCCTCCATGGCATCAATCCTCATTGTGCAGGCGGTCGATTTTGTGCTGTGATGTGAATTGTAAGCAGTGGCGGCGCTGGCCCCTTGGGAGCCATGAGCAGGAATTACTCTTTATATAATCCTCGTGAGTTGACAGAAGTGATGTAGACAATAGAGAGACGTCAACGTGAGGCGAGAGGAATGTGGATGCAAATAAAGCGGTGCTGCTATGCGAGATGGGAGTTAGAGACGAGACGGAGATTCATTTGAGCTGATATTTTGATGCACCCATTATTTCCATTTACTTTATCTGGGAGTCCCTTAAGCTGCTTGGTGTCCTTGGCCGCAAATGTATTGAGTTGCAGTGGCAGCGCACATTTTTATTCGTCAAACAAAGCTTTGCTCGCTCTGAGAATCAACGACGTAAAATGTTGTTTTGATTACCATGCAACGACCATCTCAATCACCGAGCACGTGACTGCACATGCCGTTGACGAACAAGAGATCTAAGAAGTGGTTCTATGATATCCACATCCACGGGCCGTTATCAAACACAGGGGATTGGGATACAGGGGTTGGGGAGGGGGGCGATGCACTTCTCTGCAAGAGTCCCGAATGGACACTGCCCCATGCCACGTTGCAATAAAAGTAGCGGAGATAAATATTCTCATTTGAAGCGGCCAGGCACCCACCCAGTGGCATCTGCGTGGTTGGGATAGGCCACGGGTGCAAGGAATTAAATTTGTTGCCCTGTTCGCCCACCGCGTCCATCCCCTGGTGACGACGCACTGCCCTGCTGGTGCAGTGGAAGGCGACTGAGGATGGTGGTGGTCGGTTTTAAATGGAAGTCCTCCCACGTTAGTGGCCAGCGCCCCCTGTTGGGTCGTTGGGGTCCTGGCAGCTCCATCCCCTGCTCCTGGTGGGGGCTTCGACGAGTGGTCAGCGACCACCAATCGACTTGACTCAGGGCCAGCTGGCACTCTCATTCAGCCTCACCAGATGTCTCGCCGCCTCTTGAAATTACGCCCGTGGGCCGTTGTGCATTGGGGTTATTGATCTTTGCAGACTCAGTACAAGTCCGGTTTCTTGGCAGATCGTTTTGGCATCGGGTAAAATTGCAAATTGGTGGACCACATGGGAAAGCTCTGAACCGACCTTGCACCCCGAGTTGGCAGGTCAAGATCCAAGCTTGTCAAAATATCAGCGCATCACAAAACCAGAGAGCCGCTGCTGCCGCTGCTGCTGCCGTGACGGGAGGCGGACCGTGCGATGCCTCTGGCTCTGGCCACTGCTCGAGGAAGCCCCCCCCTCCCCCCCTCCCCCCCTCCCCCCCTCCTCCCCCTGCACTGCGCGAGATCTTGCAGCAGGCAACCTTCAAGTGCTGGGATGCAGAAGGACATTCGACGGATGGGTACGGAGAGAGTGAGACCAGGCTGATCAGCGTGCAACGGCGAAGGGCGTGGGGGTGGCTCAGGGCTGGTTGCAGACCAAACGTGGTGCTGACGTGAGGTTTGGGTTTATAGATCAGTGCGCTAACCAATGCGCCACCTACCCACCGTTTTACAGAGCCACAGTACCCATATGCTGTTCACAGTGTACCGCTTCAAAGAAGGAAGTTACTTGGGTATGCTGCTGTGTTGGCATTGGTGCACACGGACAATTGACAAAACATACTCAACACATTCTGCAATATCGCTACGGCCTTAAAAGAAAAAGATAGCAGTCAACGCTTTCGGGCGCAACACAAGCGTCCGTCACCTGATGATGGACGCTTGTGTTGTGCCCGAAACGTCGTGATTTATTTTATTTTATACCTACGTGACTTTACCGAAAGAATAAAAGGGTATGGATTCCTGCAGTCACGAAAGCTTCAAATCAAGATTCACCACCCGTTTGCTCATCTCGCGCGTCGGTCATCCCGAGTTTATTGCTCGATGGTTTTTGCCCGCCTACAGGCCGCTTTCGTTTGCTCAGTGACGCAGTGGTCAACACATTGTGCGTTGAACCCGTCGAGCCGAGTAAGATTCCTGGCCCCGGCTACCGTGAGTGGCGAGCGATGGCTGAACTATTCCCAGCCCCTCCAACGCACACGAGCCGGTGTGATGAAGTTATGGTCAGACAAAGTCTTTCAACCAACGTTGAAATCTGGCGACGTTAATTCACGAGTGGACTAGCACAGAGGTCTGAACATTAATTTTAATCAAATGGACACAATGCGGGGGTGTTCGCATGTTCTTAATTGAGAAGAGGCAGGCATGGGCATAATTGGTTAACCTTTATTGAACGCTTCCCACAACATAAAATATGTCGAAGTTTAATCATCTAAGGGGAAGGGGTCTTTAACAACCGCACGTGTTAATATGTAAATATGTGGGCATGCTTTGCATTAGTTAATTAATAATACAATTACTGTAAAACACTTATTGCTCCTGTTTCTATATATATTTAGTGAATATGCATTGTGTAAATTCATCAGACCACATTCTACTCACGATGCGATTCACATGCAATTGGAGAAAACAAGCGAATCGTAAAAAAAAAGAGTACAAATATTCAAGTTTAGTTTAGTACATAACCCATCACAATCTACGTATTCTGTAGATTGTGATGGGCGGACTATTTTTGTTATTGTTGTTACATTGCGGGAGTGTGTGTGCCGATATATATTCTGTGTGTGCCGTTAGATATTCTCAACATATTTTGTTGATTGCGATGGGTGAACTTTTGCTGCTGCTGCTGCTGCTGTTGTTGTTGTTGTAACACTGCGGGAGTGTGCGTGAAAGTGGCAGCATGGGGAGGAGGGTGGTAGGGGGGGAGGCCTCCATCATCCAGCAGTGGCATCAGACGATGAGCGCGTTGAGCAGCGGGAGGCAGACCATGATCTCTGCCGGGTGAGCTCGCTCGATCTCGTTCTCGTCCAGGCGGAGGAAGCGCAGGCGACGCGGGGCAAACGGAGCTGGAGACGGGCACAGCGACGCCACGTCCAGGCCTGCGGGGTGGGGGGGGGGTGAGAGAGCGGTGGTGCAGCGGTTAGCGCATTGCGCTCACGAACCCGGCGACCCGAGTGCGATTCCCGCTCACGGCCACCGAGACAAGTGAGGAGTATCTGCATCGCTCATCGGGCCTCCCCTAGGTCGACTCAGCCTCGAATGAGTACCTGGCGCGGTGTGTAAACGCCGACACCAGGGAGACAAAGGCGGTCGGGCGTGGTGCTGGCCACCCATCCCCTCGTGTGACGTGCCGGCATTCATAGCTGCTGCTACTCGCTAACAGCACTTGCCCCAGCAGTCTGTTAAGGCTACACGGGGGGGGGGGGGGGGGTCTTGAGGGGGTGGGGGAGAGTGGGGGGGGTGTGGCTTGGGGTGGCGACAAGGCGGAGCAGCAGACGCGTGCTTGCCCGCTTGCCGCAGGAGTTTGTGGTTGCAGCCCCGGTGGCCGACCTGGTTAATACTGCGGCTACACGAACTAAAACTACTACGCGCTGTCCGCTTCACAGTTAAAGATTCTGTGAGGCCATTCTTCAGGCAATATTTGATAAATGTGATTTAAATCAATCGCAAATTACTTAAATCGCATACTTGCAACATCGCATACTAACAGACTCGTGCCTGCCCACTGGCCTATGCTGCATTCACCGTGAGCCTCAACAGGGACAGCTGCCACTGGGGTGTGGAGGGTAGTGGCTGTCACAGGACGCAGCAAGATGCACTACGTTGGAGGCGCGGTGTGAACATTGCGTGGTGGTGATGATGGTGATGATGATGATGGTGATGATTGTGGGGATATACGCTTGAGTTGGGACGCAGCCGCTCTGCAAGCTGGGTAGCTCTACTGCACTCGAATGATGCCGAATCCCCGCCACTGCCGGCCGCTATTGACTCAGTTGCGAGCCGACTGCTCCCTATTGTAGGTGTGCGCGTATGTTGAACTTCTTTCGCACCGTACGTAGCGAGCGACGAACCGCGCTAATCGGAGGTGCGGAGGAGCGTTCTGTCGCGAGCATACTCGGCATCTCTGTTCACACCTTGTTGGTGAAGGGAGAGAAACATTCAGACTCCAAATTACCACGATGTTCACCCAACAATGTTGTTGGTGTCTCTGTTAGCCGTATCAAATAAGACAAATGGGGGGGGGGGGGTGGGGGTCCCAAAGCCCCACGGCACCCACAGTCGCCCGAGGTGCGGCCTCTTTTAAGTTCCTTGCCCATTTGTCACCTTCCACCTCCAGGGCTTTCACTCTGCAGGTTCTGACCTTCGAATTCCAAAGGCCGCCACCCAATCAGTCATTCTCCCCGCTCACGCGCATGTGCTCCCCGTTAGGGTTCAAGGCGGCCGCGTTTCATGAATCAAGGGCCCGAAATTAAATCTCCTCGGCGCATCCGCCGAGCCTGATCCTTCTTTATTTTTCAATACGCCGAGTGTTTTTTTTATTGAGGCGTTGAATGGAATTTGTGACAATAAAACTGTGGCAACGTCCGCGTCAAGTTTAAAAAAAGCCACAAAGTGGCTTGCATCTCTTTCTCTCTCTCCAGAATATTGCGTTTTTCCACTTTTATTAAAATATCTTCAAAGTAGTTTCCTTTGTGCCAAGAGCCATCGGCATTATGAATGAGCTTGGAGAGCCAGGCCTCTCTCTGTGTGTTTTCATTTATGAAAAGTCCAAGAACTAGTGGAGGTTATTATGCGAACCCGTGTGGATTCCAACACTTGGACAAAGCCAAGCCTGGCCCATGTGTGCCGAAGGCCAGTGTCTGCACAGTATTCCATGCACATTAAGCCTTCAGTTAGATTATCTTACTCAGTTATTTTCTGAAATTAATTATAATTTCCACTACAAAGCCCGTCTCTAATTATTTTTTCACGAGCATGATCAGTTAGCAGGAGACATGCTGGAAATGTTATTTTTTTAACATCAGGTTAGAGAGGTTTATTTCTTCTGTGTATCATGTTAACGTGTCAGCATATTTATGTGTTAATGCGGTGCCAGAGTAAGTGGTGGTTCACGCACTGCACTCTGAACATGGTTTATCTGAGTTCGATTCCCGGCCACAGCCAACATCAGTGGCAAGCGACATTCGAACTGGTCCAGGAAACCAGCTTCACCAATTCACATAGACCAGCGTGGTGAAGTATGCTCAAGCAACCCGCACGACTGACACCACGTGTGGAGGCCTTCACTCAGCAGTGGATTTACAAACGGCTGTAAGTAATTATTATATTTTCACATTATGATTTATGATTTTGCCATTCTAGCTACCCAAAAAAATACCTCCCTTGACGAATCCTTCTCATCATCTCCCGTTAATGTTTGTTCACCCTCTGGACTCCAATTTAAAGCCCCCTTATGAAGTCAGCCTACAGTGCGAAGGGACAAGTGGCCACGGGAGGTAATGACAGGGGAGTCAGCCTGCAGTGCGAATGGACTGGTGGCCACCGGAGGTAATGACAGGGGAGTCAGCTTGCAGTACGAGTGGACTGGTGGCTGCGGGAATGTTCGAGAATAGGATCGTGGCCAGGTGATGGAAGAGGTTCGGTAGAGTCTGCTGCTGGAGCGAGCGGTCTAGAACCAGCGACAAGGTTCGGGAACGGGGGCGTGGCCTCGGACCGTATATAAGGGAGATGCGCTGGAAACTCGGGGCTGTTGCAGTGGGGGTCTCCGCCTGTTCGAGTGAACGTGTCTCTACAATAAAGAAACCATCTCAAGACAAGTGTGTCAAGTCGTCATTACACCTGCAATGCCTGGCAAGCCCAGGTGGTCACCCATACAAGAAGCAACTCAGGCTCATCGGTCCTGCTGAGCTGAGTCCGGGCACATCCAGGGCGATCTGGGCGTAGTTCGTCAAGCGCTGAGACGTGAAAAGGCTCTCCCCATCAATAACTCACTCATGACCGCTGGAGATCATGTCGTGTTCATCTTACTCGTTTCAAATAAATGGGCTGAGTGCTTTCACTCTGCTTGCGAGCTGCTCTCGACTATGACGATGATATCTAAACTGGTTCTGGGATCTGGGTCACTCCGCTCCACCAATCGGCACTGACCAGCATGGTGAAGTATGGTCAACCCCCCAACCCCCCATAACTGACACACCCAGCAGCGGATTGCAAAAGGGCTGTAAATCATCATCAAACGACGACCGTCAGCCAAGTGTCCGTATCGCATCACGGGATTGTGAAACGATAGCGACAGCTCTAGAGAGGCCTTCATCCAGCAGTGGATTAAAAATAAGAGATCTCCACGTGTGCGCGTGCACGTGTGCGCGTACTCTTGATGCGGTTGTGGTTGAGGTAGAGGTGCTCCAGCTGGGGCGGGATCTCAGGGATCTTGGACAGCCGGTTGTGCCCCAGCGCGAGCTCCACCAGGGTCGAGATGTTAAATATGGTGGCCGGCAGGCCCTCGTCCGTCAGCTTGTTGAAGGACAGGCGGACGGAGAACAGGCGCCCAAAGCCGCCAAAGTAGCCCTTGGGGACGGACGAGATGAGGTTTCCCTCCAAGAACAGCTGGTAGAGGCTGGTCGGCAGCTTCTCGGGCATCTTCGTGAGCCGGTTCCCATGCAGATTCAGCTGCACCAGATTGGACAGCCCCTTAAAGGTCTCGCCGGTGAGAGCGCCGTCGGCCAGGCTGTTGCCGGTCAGGTCCAGCAGGAGGAGGTGGGAGAGGCCGGAGAGCGACTCCGCGGGGACGCTCGCGATCTTGTTGTAGGCCAGCCGCAGCTGCTGCAGGCTGCCCGGCAGGCCCCTGGGCACCTCCGCGAGGGCGTTGCGCTCCAGGTAGAGGTGCAGGAGGTGCTTGAGGCCGCCCAAGGCGTCGGCCTCGACGCTGGCCACCCTGTTGTCGTTGAGGTTCACCCAGCGCAGCTCGCTGGCGTTGGCGAAGGGGCCGGCGCGCAGGGTGCGGATGAAGTTGTGCTGCAGGTAGAGGTGCATCGCGCGCGAGGGCACCTCTGGAACGGAGCGCAGGCGGCGGCCTTCGCAGTTGAGCGCTGTCGAGAAGCTCGGCGGGCAGTAGCACTCGCGGGGGCAGTCGCGGTAGAAGTGAGGACCCTCGTACAGGATAGGGTCCCCCTCCGGTCGAGGGGTAGCGGCGCCCGGAGGGAGAGGAGCCGAGGAGCTGCCCTCCTGAGCGGCGGCGGTGGTCGCGCTGGAGGTCACGAGCAGCAGCAGCAGCTGCGGCGAGGTCAGCTGGAGTGGGAGCCTCATGGTGCCGGGGACTCGGTGGCCTGGACATAACGGTGCTCGAGCCGTTAATTTACTTTCCTCGGTATCGTTGTTATCATAGTCGTCATCATCATCACGGAAGTCGTTATCAGAAGTGTCATGCGTAATGAGTGTCACAGTTGACACCATCATCATTGATGTTGTCTTAATCATCAACATTGTCATCATCTCCATCATCATCAGTGGCATCATCATTATATGCATTATAATAATCATGGTTATTGTCATTATCGTCATCGTCATCATTAGAATCATCTTCGCCATCATGTTCATCAATAACAGCGTTTGCTAGTGATGGAAGTTGGTTACTGTTGGGTACTGTTAGCGAATTTATGAGATGACAAATTCCAGCAGGGCCAAAGTGGTAAACAAATCTTCGCTTGTATTTCATGAACTTGATGATGAAACTTAACAGATATATATTTATACATTTACAAATGCCAGTTTTTAACTTGGACCACTTAGGGCTCCAATGCAAAAGCAACCTTGGCCCGTGAACATCTCTCACGGGAACCGGGTTCACAGGCTGCATTGTCAGCTCCACGCACCAGGGTGCTTGGTGGAGGTTCAAACCCGGCGGCAGCCCTGGTTAATACCGCAGACGTTCAAGATCACCTGCCATCGTTCTTGAACGGGTAGGTCGGTCATCGTGTTGCTAGCGTCTGGGTCCAAATTCGGTAAATTCTCAAAAATGCCCCGCAAATTGAGGTTAGACAGCAGCAAGCAGCATCGCGCCCTGCTCTGAAACTACTACTGCAGCCAGTGTTTGTGAAACACTGCGGTGCCTTCCTTAGCGATAGCGTTGCACTTTAAGAATGGCTCGAACACGAAATGCACTAAAATAATAATATTATTGTACTATGTACGTTTAACTTCTTTCTCACCGTACGTAGCCAACCGTACTAATCGGAGGTGCCAAATCTTACCTGTAAGAAACACAATGGATGAATGGGCTCACCTGGTTCACAGGTATGTGGGGGGGGGGCTTTCAGGTGCTGGTGAAATAATTTTGGGGTGCATCACGTGACCGCATACACATGCTGTACAAGCTACGAAACTCAATTGTATCTCAGTTGTGTGGCATTCGTTAATATACGAGTTACAATGATTTACTATTTTCAGTCGTGTCATCAGAATGATCACAAGTTTTTTATGTTTGTTAGGGACTGATTTCCAGCTGATTTGGTTCAGTATTTGGTTCAACACATACAGTACATACTTGTTAACCCCTTATCAGTGCCTACCTTATTACAGACCAATTCAGATCTTATTGTTCACCCAGTGCCCTTATAAATCTCAACGTTCATCCGACAAAGTCCCATCACAAGGGAGAAACGCAAACAAATAGACAAACTTGTTTTGCCCGTATTGAAACGGCTGTATGCCACATGCACCTGAAAACTCAGTTTCCCTGTACAAAAATACGGGGCAAACCGTATGGGTCGACACGGTAAGCACATATAAGTTCACGAATCCATGGCCCCTTGAGCTACTTGGGTCCCTAAGCGTATGCTTAGTTTGCTTGTCACTTGCACCGAGACTGGATGCGGAAGGTCGGGCACCAACAACATCCCTCGTCTGCTTGTTCCACCTGGATGCCGGGAGGCCAGGTGGCTTTCGTGCTCGAGCCACCTGGCCCGCCAGGAAATACCTGGTTCGCGGGCATCAATCATTGTGACGGTGTTGACGAATAGGCTCGCACATCTAGACGACCACACACGCAATCGGCTCACCTGGGGCTCAGCTGGTCGGGCACTCGGACCCGGTGCGGTCGTTCAACCCAGACGCCGGTCAGGGAACCTCTTTCCTCCTGTCCCTCCCGGAGCCTGAGCCCGGCCGCTGCGCGTCTGGACCCTCTCGGCACGAACCTCGCTCCGAAACGAGCCCAACACGCGACGTTCGTTCCGCGCCGCCTCCTCCTTGTTCTCTCCCTGCCCCCCCCCTACTCCCACTCCTCCCCGCACCCCGCACCGTGGTACTGTTGCAAACCCACACAGACGTCACTCCTTTGGCCTCTCCGTGCCCCACGTTTGGAGAGATGTGCGTCCCTCCTCCGCTACCTCCCTCCTGCGCCACCGCCTTACTCGCTACCCCGCAGCCCTCTGCTCATCCTTTGTTTGGTCACCCACAAAAGCAGCCGCTTCCACGTGGGCCCCTACGAACAGGTTGGCTGGTTTTCACGCGACGTTCACGGGACATTATTTACGAGATGCAATCGGGATATAAGATTTTTCAAAAGCTCGCCCTCGGCTCTCCCACCGCTTTATATATATACAAATTATTCGACCTTTTCCTCCCCCCCCCCACCACTTTCTGTCTCCTGCACTCTCAAGGGTGGCCAAGAGAGAGGCGTTGTGATATCGCGTTTGTGTGTATGCGTGGTAGTCGTACGGAAAATGTTTAATATCTTGGACACACTATTTTCATCTTGGTATTCACAATATGCTTTTAACTATTACTTTTACGTTCACGACAGACATACAAATTAGCTTTTTTTTAGAAAAAATATTAAACTTGTGTTTCTTTTCTCTCTTCAAACATGTGAACTCTCGTTAAATGTTGGCGATGAATATGACAGTTCCACGTGATCGGGAACCTCACCGTCAACATATCAACATCACCCCAATAGTCGAGGTCATAGTTTTAGAAAATGTGGCAAAACTGAACGCACCATCATCGCCATCCCCAAATTGAATGAAAAGGCCAGTTGGCCTTGGTTTCTCTGAAACCCTGGTATTTTATGAGCAGTGTCCCCACCCATCAGGAAAGGTGGACCAAGCAATTTGCATTTGAATTACAGCCCGGACCGGTTGGCACACGATGCCCAAGTGGGAGCCCCACTTCGTAATTATTACCCACGTCATTTAGAAAGTGTGCAATGGATGACGTTGTGATATCGTAGGCACTGCGCAAAGAAAGTTCCTGCTGGGAGTGGGACATTGCACGCAACCATTGATTCTTGAGTTCACGACGCACACGGATCGGTGCGAAACCACCGCAGCCAATTGAGGCACAACCATTCACCGCAACGCAACTAACATTATCTTTAGACTCGAATTGACAATGCGTCCAATTCCCCGGAGGGAATTCACCCCCCCCCCCCCCGAAGTTCTCTCCTGAGCGACGCCATCCGTGCTGCTGCTCGCGCGACCGTTCACGCGCCCGCGTGACGTCACAGCTGCGGCATCCGTTCTGAATTCGTCTTTCGCCGCGTTATGTTTTGAGAGCGAACGTCGCCGGGCCAGGACGCCCACGGGCGCGAAGTTCAGCCGCAAAGAGCCTCAGCTGGTCGCACGAACGCGATTCTTATGAAGCCCAAGATAATTGACTCATTTGCGCAGGATCAGCGTCTTGAGAGACGCCCGAAAAGGTGATGTCATTTTGCGAGCGTCTGAGAAATGTGATGTTGCCGTGGGAATTCTCTCCGCCTCACCCCTCTGACGCCCACGTGCCCCCACCTCGTCCCCCTCTTCCGAGTCTGCGCTTTGCGCGGAGAGAGAAAGGAAATGTGAATGCGGCGCGAATGTTGCTCGCCGCGGCGCGAGGCTCGGGAGAGGTTTGAGTCCACGTCTCGGCTCGCTCCTTATCTCGCGACGAAAGGCGATGCTCACAGGCTCGTTGTTTATATTCCCTCACTGCAATGTTTGTTTACGCTGGGAATATTAAAAAAAAAATGTGAATATGGGTTTGCAAAAAAAAAACATCCTCAGATGGCTTGCTCAATTAGCCAACCAGCAAGTTAACACAAATAATGTAATATTTTCAAAACTCTGCTTTGTGTGCGACGGCTTGGGGAGGCTTTCATCGAGCAGTGGATAGATCCTGGTTGATAATGATACATAGCGGGAAGTGGCGGTGCAGCTGTCACACACACGTGGTGTTTGTGCGTTGTGAACCGAGTGACCGACATTCGATTCACGGTCATGGCTCAAGTCGGTGGTGCGTCATCATTTGAACTGATCCTGGGCGCCCCCTTCACCGGCCCACACTGACCAGCGTGGTGAAGTATGGTCAAACAGCCTCTTCTTCACAGCACACAGATGACATTTTGAAGGTGATGTATTAACAAAAAAATATATATTCCAGAATGAAAGAGCATTCTTGATAAATGTGCTGGTGTGTAATATGTCAAATGACCCAGGCAAAAAAAATTCGCATTTCAACGATCGCTTTCGCATAAAACATAAAACCACCGCACTCCAGTTCCGTGGCGGCTCTATTCACCTATAGGCAGCTTCTTGTGCTGCGTCCTCTCTCACATAACGCTGCCTTTCATTGCGGCACGGGGGGTGGCGGCAGCGGCAGTTACCGCGGAACTTGGCACAAGTTTGATAGCCCCAGGAGCGGTGGAAACCGCACCGCCGTCACAAGCAACCCTTCAGACATGTGCGGCCAATTCTGCAAATTACGTTGCTTTTATTTTATTTTTTGGACCCTTTGCCCCCCACCCATCCCCATCGTTCTCCGTTGCTCGAGGCACCGCAGCACCACGGGGCTCTCTCTGGCTTTTGTGGAGGACCCTGATTTTGTTTGTATGTTGCGTGGGATGAGGGAAGGAGACATGGGATCGTAATTGGCGCGTCCTGTGAACTCTAACGACACCTTTCGGATCGCAACATTTTTATAACGCATCTCGATCGTGCAGCAGCTGGCTTCAGGGAAATTGGAGTTCAAGTGCATCGCGATCGTTCGGTGAAATCTCGATGTTATCCGGCAGGCCAATGAGTGGCAGCGGTGTCCCCGGGATAAAACAACAAACTTCACGTCATTTATTAAAAACGTATTTATTGTTCACCTGCGTAGAGTGGGGGTGCAGACGTGGGACGTCTCGCCTGTTGTTGTTTCTTGAAGTAATCGGTTTTACCTGCCGACGAGTTTGCGTTCGCGTTGGCACCGAGTCACTGAGGAGCAGCTACCAATCAACCCATAGGTGACGGACGACAGAAGTTTATTTAAAAAAAACAGCAGTGACACCTCCACGCTTTTCCGAGTTGCTTTGAGTTACCGCCGGGCGAGTTGGGAAGACTTTCCCAGATTTCTGGCCGGAGCCTGAGAAGCGAAATTGTTCGAAAGAATCCACGAAGTGACTGCCGACTCGAGTCGTCAAAAAACACGGGGAGGGGGCTGTGGGGAGCGTTCGTGCATCCGGGGTGTGTAATCATCATTTGTGATCCGTGTTTTAAAAGCGAAACCGGTGTGCCAAGTTCGTTTGCAACTTACAAACGCGTGGCTTTCAAAACGCTTTATGAACGAAACATGTTTGAGACTTGATTTGAAGCTTTCGTGACGGCAGGAATCCATACTCTTTGGATCTTTCGGTAAAGTCACGTAGATAGAAAATAATAATAGACCGTCTTCTGAAGACGGTTGCTTGTTGTTGCGATCTAAACGTCGTGATCTATAATTTTTCCTACCTACGTGACTTTACCGAAAGAACAAAAGAGTATGTTTTAGACTTTCATGGCCTTGTCCTCTCCCCCTATTAAAATGCGGTCAAGGTGCAGCCCTGCAATTGCCCGCTCACACCGCTGCTGGCGGATCGGCCTCCACGTGGAAAGGGCCTCTATTTATAACTGTACTGCCGGGTGGGTGGGCGACGATCTTACAGACTTGCTCATTGTTTCGACTGCCACGTCAGGGGATCGAACCGGTGAACCCCCGAGTTTAGAAGTCGCAGTGCGCGCTCACCGTTACATCGCGGCGGCGTCCCCACCCCACACCGGCTCCCCTTCGACCCGGGCGTCTGACGGGCTGGGTGCTGTGTGCGCCACCATCGCTACGTTAATAACGCCCGGCACACACCCCCCCGCCCCCCCCCCCCCCGTGCGAGCAGAACTGAAGGTCACCTGAGGGACGGATAATTGCCGCGACTCTGTAAGCTACATCTTGGAAGAATTACGGAGGGGAATGCTCTGGGGGCCGCGTTTGTGTAGCGTGATGAAGCCACGGCCCCTAGCGATCCCCGTGTCTGAAGTGTGCAAACGCCTTCGGTGCCGCGTCCAAACATCACTCACAATTCTTCGAAGCGTCTGAGATGTTGCCAATCGCGTTTACTGCGGTGCTACGTACACGCGTGTCGTAAATATTCGTGTTGCGCCGTACGCGTAGGATGATGCCTGCTGATGCGCATTCTACACGAGGAAGATGTCTCGGTGTGATATAAAAAATAATGTTGGCAAGATACATCGTGAACGACACGTGTGACGTACCCACCCCTCCGATATAGCACGGTTGCCCACGCACGGCGCGAATGAAGTTCAACATACATACAATGAACCTCATAATCAACGTTTTTGGGTTTAGATCGCGTTATTTATAAATGTGTCGTAACCCTCCACCACCCGACACGGTCAATCAGTAAAAAAAGTGTCACGTTGACAAAAGACAAATAGTTCACTGCTTTAGCCCACCGGTGTGTTGAAGCGTGAAACCACACACGCTTCAACACACCGGTGGGCTAAAGCAGTGAACTATTTGTCTTTTGTCAACGTGACACTTTTTTACTGATTGGCCGTGTCGGGTGGTGGAGGGTTACGACACATTTATAAATAACGCGATCTAAACCCAAAAACGTTGATTATGAATACTATTGGTCACGAAAGCCTACGCGTTATACAATGAACCTGTAAGAAAAAAGAAAATGTAGATTATACAAGATGATACCAAAATATTAACATGTTGGAAGCTATCATTGCAGCTGGAGCCATGGCAACTGCGCCGTGGTGTCCGTCGCGCCGTCTAGATGACGAAGTGACGGCACCGCCGCAGGCACGCGTAGGCGTCGCTGGGGATATTCCACGAGGCGAGGCGGTTCCCGTCGAGACGGAGCAGCGAGATACGGGAGTAGTCCTGGGGCGCCGTGCTCCGACAGAAACTCTCCACGGAGAACTCTGCTCCCGCGGGGACACGGGGACGAGGGGAGAAGGGGACGAGGGGACACAGGGACAAGGGGGTACAGACACAGGAATATGCGACGAGGGGACACGGGGACAGGAAGGCGAGGGAACATGGTGGTACCAAGTGACAAGCGGTGACACGCGGAGACACACGGAGACGAGGGGACATACGGAGACAAGGGGACACGGACACAGGGACAAGGGGACACACGAAGACAATGGGACAAATGTCGACAGTTACATGATGCCGATTCCACAAGGGTCCGTGATATATATATATATTATTTACAAAGCGTTATTCTGATAACCACGACTACTTTGCAAGTTAAATGTAGCCATCTGAAGTGGTTCAAATGCGTGGCCGGGTGGAATAAATTACCGTAAAAAATAATAATAAAAAAGCCAAGATGATATTTCAACATTGTCCAGACGAAAATGACTTCTCGCCAATTAAAGTATACAGTTATACACAAACAGATGAAATCATCGTGGAATCGCTGACAATTAAGGTCTCAGTTGGCGGAGACATTCCTGAGTGGCCCGAATTTGGCACGGCTCCAGCAAGGCAGCCGCTGCAGCGAGATTACTCCCAGCTGACCTGGGGCGGTCGCTCGCTCGCTCGCTCACTCACTCGCCCGCTCGCCCGCCCGCCCGCCGCTCTCTACAAACGGCGGCCAGAGGCCCTCTCGGTCACTTTCATGGAATTCACGCCAGGAGTCTCTCCGTAAATGCCATCCGGGCTGCCGGCCACATGCGCGTGCCCCCCTCCCACGAGCCGGCAACGCTCTCAACTCTAAGGCGCATTCGTGTGCTTTGGCCTTTACGAGCGTTCTTATCGCCGGGCAGCCGTGTTTTGCATTTCGGTTTTTTTTTACGGTTTTCTCTTTATTGAAACAAAACAATCGTTGTTTTAGCGGTGTAGTAATAATAATAATAAATGCATTTATGTAGCACTTTTCATCAAGGATCTCGAAGCGCTGTACAGGACACAGCAGCAGACAATCAGCATAAAAAGAATATTATAAATACATACAAAAAACATTTACTAAATTAACTTTAAATGTAATAAGCGGAAGCGTATAAGTAGTTTTTTTGAAGGCGCATTTTTAAAATGTCCACAGACTCAGAGATCCTGAGTCTGTGGACATTGCCTGGGGGATACACGGCCACTTCCCCAACGACCTCCGAGTGAAGGGCGTTTTTAAACGTGTACAAGGTATGGTTTCCATCTGTGAAGTGGAAAAAAACTGGGATGTATTCCATGGGAAGAGGATTAATTTATTACGATGCCAGCTGAGGGGAGAATGAGATGTCAATGCATTGTCTTGAGAGGTGTGTTATTGCAACGTTGATAACACAAAACGTGGACTTGTATAGTTACAGGGAGGGCTTTAAATGTTTCTCAGGATAGCTAGGTAGGTCAACAAGACGATGTTCCTGGGAAAACCAGGAGAGGTGGCAACCCTCGTCATCTTGGTTGCTTGTGTATGGTCATTTTGTCAATCTGCTTCTGCATGAGGGCCTTCCCATGCAATGCGGTTCACGGGGGTTGTTTGACCATATTTCTCCATGCTGGTCAGTGGTCGTTGGTGAAAGCAGGGGGCGTAGATGTTGGGGACATAGTACAGGATAACAATGGACTTTCTTGAAATGCCCTCTGATGACGTGGCCCAGGAGCAACCTACACCACTTGCACGTGGTCACCCATACCACGTGGTCACCCATAGCACGTGGTCACCCATAGCACGCTATCCAGGCTCAAAGCCTGCTTACCCTATGGCCACGTCACATTCCGAGTGATTTGGTGAGACGCATTGTGCTATTGTATATACAGCAGCCTGGAACACATCTTTTTTGCACAGTGGTTCATGCATATAGGCACCAAGGGGCCGTATCGAGTTGAGAGCGGCTGTAACATGAGGTTGACGGATCACTGGACGATGAGAGCAGTGTGCATGTGGAGTTTGTAAGCTCCGTGTCTGACATCCACTAACCCCGGCCAGGTCACCCAGCTTTGAACTTTCCTTGGGAATTTTCATTCTGCGTGAGGTGGGTGAATTTGAGTTCCCCTTTGAGTCTATCTCGGAAGATCATCAGCACAGTTTTCCCCAAAAGATGCTTCTACAAATAATGTTTGCGTAATTTTTCTCCAAATTTGATCCCAACTGTGCTGTCGTTGCCACGTCACGTGAGATGAAGCTTTTATTAGGATCTCTTTCAAGGCAGTGCCGACCCTTCGGCATGAAAGAACGACCCGCGGAAGCTGATCTCACAGAGCTACCTCCGACATCCCCTTTGTCGGTGTCTGCAGCACTTTCCCACCCGCCGTGCCACAGAGGGGTTGTTGTCGCATCACAGTCAAACCGATATTTGAATTCTTAAAGATCACGTTTTGCAGAAACAAACTTCACGTGACTTTCTTTGCATCGCCTTTTGTGACTGAACTGTTGATCTACTCGCTGCACTTGAGAACCCAGAACCCAGTTTGATCACGGGCGGCTGGAGCCTGGATTCGAACCCAGGCTCTCAGCCTGACTGACCTCCAAGCAGCTCTGCCACTTCTCTTCTCTGGAATGTGAGACGCCGAACGGGAAATGTGGACGTGAGTTCGCGCCTCAAAGGTGTGGCCCCGTGGGGGAGACATCTCGCAGAGGAAGCAGCAGCTGCTGTTGCCATCACGACCTTGCCCCACCTTACCTCGCTCCCCTCGTCTCGTGTCGTGTCCCCTCCCGCTCGCTGCGCTCTCAACCTCTCTTACTCCGAACCGTTCCCCGCTCTAATTGTGCACAATCACCGTTTCCCTACTTGTCCCCTTGCTCTGGAGCAAGCTTCCCCTCCTCCCTGTCGAGTTTCCGCTCCTCCCTCTAGACCCCCGCTTCTTCTCCCTGGTCCATCCTCTTCCCTCTATCCCTAGGCACCCACCGTCATTCCGGAACTCGCTAAACCGCCCTCACTATACCCCATCCCTATTCACCGTATCGCTTTTAGTCACAATAATTGTACCACTCATAAACCCTTGCAAAGCGCCTTGGATAAAAGCGCTCATTAAATACAAGATGAGAAAGGGAAGACAGCCGAGGCCGTAGGGGAGCCTTCCTTGGGCACAGCGGCAGGGGCAAGGGAAGAAAATCTAGAAAATTAAAAATACAGCGGCTGCAGTGGCGGTGGTTCAAACGATCTCTCGTGCGAAAGCGACGCTGTTTGCACAGACATTTTGCGATGCGGTTCGCACGTGTACAATTTGATAAACCCAAATGAATAATAGAACTCAATAGAATTTGATTTTATTCAGTGTCTACTGCACATGCAACGGCATATCAAAACCGCTTGGTACAAAACACTTGGGATATCGGCATGCCTGGGTAAATGTGGATTTGTTTTGTATTTACAGAGAGACATTGAGTGCAAAGGAAGAGGTAAATGGGAACATCTTGGACGTGGAATATGAACATGGGGAGGGTGGTGGGGGGGAAGCTACGATGCTGCTTTATGAGGCGAGCGGTGTTGACGAAGAGCGCCGGGCGGATTGGTGGCGCTGTGGGTCAAGCACTGCGCTGTTACGATGTCGGAAGATCGTGAGTGTTAAAAATAAATACAGGGTGCTTCAAGACAATGTTAACAATTATATGGGACTATCGTTTTTAATGGAAAAAGAACGGACAATACACTGTAACATGATAAATTCATAATAAATATTTTTGGGTTAGATCGCGTAAGCATAAATGTGTCGTATGGCTCCACCACCCGACACAGCCAATTAGTAAGGGATTTGTCTCGTAAACAAAACGCCAATTAGTTACTACTTCAGCCCACCGGTGTGTTGGAGAGTAAATCCACAACATGCTAAATGGCTGTGTCGGGTGGTGGAGGGTTACGACACATTTATACTTACGCGATCTAACCCAAAAAAACCCTTTATTATGAATAATATTGGTTGCGAAAGCCTACGTGTTAAACTGATGATTACAAATGTATGTTAATAGCTTCGAAAAGTCAAAGAATCTCCACTTGTTCGCCATCATTGTCAACGCGTGCCTGGAATCTTCTCCCGGTGGTCTCCAGAGCTCGGAGGAGGCACATATCTCGGGGCATTGTTCGCAAATTCTCAGAAGTGTTAAAAACATTTTGAAGCACCCTGCAAACACATCTGGTTACTCGCTCGTCATTCCGTCACCTGCCCAACGTACCGCTGACGTTGTTCGCCTGCAGGTAGAGGTACTGCAGGTTGCGGTGCACGGCGGGGATGCGGTCGAGGTTGTTGTACGCGAGGTCGAGCTCCAGGAGGGTGGACACGTTGAAGGCCTCCGCGGGCACCCGCGGACTGCTCAGGAAGTTGCCGGCCAAGCGCAGAAACTGCAGGTTAGGGAACTGTTGAAAGTAAAACTCGGGCACTTGGCTGATGGCGTTCCACTCCAAGTAGAGCTGAAGCACGTGGCTCGGCAGGCCGCCGGGAAGGTCGTCGAGTCTGTTGTTGCTCAGGTTGATGTGAACGATGGACTTCAAGCCGGCGAAGGCTTCCGACTTCACCACCGCCATCTCGTTGCCGTGCAGGAGCAGCAGCGTGAGGTTGCCGAGGTTGTGGAAGACTCGGCCCTCCAGGACGCGGATCTTGTTGTGCGCCAGCCTGAGCTCCTTCAGGCTCGCCGGCAGGTTTTTGGGGACCTCGGTCAGATGGTTGTAGTTGATGTAGAGGTACTGGAGCCGGGCGAGCTGCGAGAAGGCCCCCTCGGAGACGTTGCCGCTCGAGATGCGGTTGCCGTCCAGGATGATCTTGCGCAGCCCCGTCGCGTTCCCGAAGGCCCCCTCGGGCACGGACTCGATGAGGCCGCGCTGCAGGTAGAGGTATGCCGTCCTGGCCAGCGGCGGCGGCACGCGGCTGAGATTGCGGGCGTCGCAGAACATGGACGTGGGCCAGAAGTGTGGGCACTCGCATTCGGGAGGGCAGTCCGGGGAGCCGAGCACGCGGCGCACGTAGGCGCGGTCGAGGCGGCCCTGCAGGGTGAGGAGGCTCGGCTCGCCGGCCTCGAGGTCGAGCTCGATGGGCATGCCCCCATAGTCGTGAGAGGCGGCCGGGCCAGCGGTGAGCAGCACCAAGAGGGGCAGCAGCTGCGGCAGCGGGGACTGCACGAGGCGCGCCATGGAATCTGTGCAGATGTTGACACGGGTTATTATACACGGGGTGGAGGGGTGGGACACATTGGGTGATTATATTTATTTTAACAAATATTCAGACTGAATTGCATTAACATTGATGCGTGAATTCTTTTTTGAAATGCATTTAAGACTTTTTTATTTATTAAGTGTCAACGTTGAACATTCGTCAATTATATTTCGTCTCAATTCACTCGGGGGGGTTCTTGGCCGAGTTTGTAAACGACTGATTTTGAGGTGATCCCACAGGAACAAGAAACATATATGTTCATACTTAATCATAGATACAATATTAACTTAAAGAGTAAACAATTACATTTGTTTAATTCCAGCGTTAAAATCCTGTCAATGAAAATAACCCTGTGTGTCCTGACCTTTGGGCCACGCTGTACACTGATTGACAGCTCCGTGCGTGTGAATGAGTCGGGATCGAGTCGGGATCGGAGATCGTGTTTATTGAGGTGGCTCAGAGGTCAGAGCGCGGAGCCGGCTCCGCTGAGATGAGGGGTTTGAATCGAGGCTTGCTGCCTGACGGTAAAACGGGGTTCTCAAGTGATGGTCTCTGCCTGGTCACCAATAGTTGTACAAAAGAGCCACCGTGTTGCAATGTGGTTCTGCACTTAGTTTCGCTACCTCCTCGTGCCGAGTTATACTCCTGGATTACTATCTAGGTATGTAAACTATCAACTCATATACTCATGTACCTACCTATCCACCCAGCTGTAAAACTACCACAATGCATACCTTATATACCTACTAACCTACCCATCCATCCACGTATCTGCCGACTAACTCACAAACCCACCACCTACCTACCAATCCATCAACCCACGTACCTACACACTCTCCTACCCACTAAAGACAAAGATACCCCGTATAGCCTTAACAGACTGGAGCAGCAAGTGCTGTTCTCGAGCACCTATAAAGGCCGGCACAGCACACGAGAGGGTGGTGGCCAGTACCACGCCCGACCGCCTTTATCTCCCCAGTGGCGTTGTTTACACACCACAGCAGGTACTCTTGAGGCTGAGTCGACCTAGGGGAGGCCCAGGATCGGTTCAAATAATCGTCACTGATGTTGGCCGTGAGCAGGATTCGAACTCCGGTTGGCGGGTTCGTAGCGCAGCACGCAAACCGTTACGCTACCGCTCCCCACACCCACCCATTAACCCACGTACCTACTTTCCTACAACTACCAACCCACTCACCTATCCACCTACCTACCCACACAACCTACTCACCAGTTCACATACCGACCCACCCACTCACCTCCAACCCACGCACTGACCTACCTACCTGCCTCCCCAATCACTCACGTACCAATCCCCCCATCCACGGAAAAATCCACGTGGTTTATATTCGTCACATTAATGCCACGCTCATTTGGCTGTGCATGCGTAATGGAGAAGTTTGGGAGAAGCAGAGCTGACTGACCAAATGCACTTTAATAACAGAAAAATCGCGTTCCAACAATCATCAAATTAACATTTCCACTGCAGGAAGACTGCAGTCATGGAAAGTTGAGCAACACTATGGAAACAATAATAACCGAAATTAGAATGTAACATACAGTATACAGCACTCTGTGCATATTTGTATATGTCACAGTGCTGTGAAGTACATCGTCGCGGTGACACAGGTAAAACAATGCGCTCTTTGTACCACTAAAAGACACATCGCATCATGATGTCAACATGTAAGTTCAGATTGTTACGCTTGACACCTGTAAACAAGTCGTTCGATACCACCGATGACACAACGATCCGAGACTAGGCCTGGCCCTCTTTGTCTCTCGGTCACGATCTCTAGACGCGCACCGTGCGAGGCACGCATTGAAAGCTCAGTCAACCTAGGAGAGGAACAGCACCGGTTCAGATAGCATTCGCCACTGATGTTAACCGTGGCTGGGAACCGAACTCAGGTCGCTGGGTTCATAGCGCAGTGTACCAACCTCTGTGCCACCCCTCCCCATATTCATCACGAATGCAGTCAAGTATAACTGGGTCAAGAACACACTGTAAACCCATATAAGTGTTCGGTGAATCACGTCATATTTTCCACCGGATTGACATCAGCTGTGACCAGTGCAGTGTGTGGTTCCCATTACGAACACAGTACAGTCCCTTTTCATAATAAAGTTGTTTTGGGTTCGATCGCGTAAATATAAATGTGTCGTTAACCCACCACCACCCGACACAGCCAATAAGTAAGGTTTGTCACGTAAACAAAAGGTCACAATTAGCTATTACTTCGGGACATCGGTGTGATGGCGAGTAAACCCACAGCGTTTACAATTCGAGGACGACATTTCGCCGGTGATTACAATCAGCTTCATCAGGCGATTGGCCTCACTAATCGGCTGTGTCGGGTGGTGGTGGGTTACCGACACATTTATATTTAGGCGATCAACCCCCCCCCCCAAAAAAAACATTACGACGATGAATTTTGGTCGCGAAATGCCTCCGCGTTGAAACGATTCGCAGTCCGTAAACCTTTCGCCACATGTGGCGCGTGCAATCAACAGCGACGCAACTCCCCGTCGCGCGCTTGCGGAGCCGCGCGCGTTATCGCATTGACCGCGCGTGACTTGCGCTGTCTGGCGCCACCACTACGGGGCGATCTCCCCACGAAGATCAGAGGAGCGGATCTATTTGAGATAAACGTAAACGTTACACATTAACCCCCCCCTCTCCCTCTTCGTCAGTGCATCTGTAAAGCAGCTGGGTAGCTGCTTTTACCGTGCTATTCATTTTAGTTATTTTATCTTAATTACATAATTACTTTGTAAACCGGCCGGATAGCTCAGCCGGTAGAGCGGTTTGGGTTTGACTCAGCCCATTATTCCTCCAGGGTCCAAGAGTTTAAAGCGGTTTGCCCCCGCCATAGGCACATGGAATGTCCACAACTGGGCTTGTGAGTAGGAGATGAGCACCGGTTCCACGTGAATCTGATCAGGAAATCACTTTGACGTTTTACATTCTGTAAAAACATTTGTTCCATCGTACATTGCTGCGTTAATAGTCTAAAATTCTGTCTTGCAATCTTTTTATACTAAAGTGTTGGGCATTCATGTAAAATGTATGTTTACCTAAAGTGCTCTGAGACGCCTCCGCTGATGTTAGGTGTGCAATGTGGATTTGCAAAAAAAAAACTGATGGCGCGAATACAAATCGGCCGTGCAAATCGCCGTGCAAATCGGCCGAGTACCTGTCTGCAGAAGCACGGCGGTGTGGACGTGTCGTACCTCGGCGCTGTAGTCACGAGGTGAGCTGAATCGGCAAAGCCACAGAAGATCCAGCACCCCCCTCCCCCCCCCCACGAACGGTGATTAGACTTCAGTTATTCTCGTCTGTTTGCCATTGCAACGTGTGCCACACGTGCGCATAAGAACAACACACAAAATGAATCGAGATTTAATTTAAAGGGGATCAAATCCTTCTGCTGCACACGCGCGCGCGCACACAAAGAGACGGCGTTAGAGGGGTTATTGCAGTCTTGCTCGAGAAATCCCTTGGACTGGGAGGTGGAGAGAGCCAATGTGAAGCCACCACCACCACCACTACCAGGTTTGCAAGTTTTGGGCTGCCTCCCTTTGGGGCCCCCTCCAAAATGCCAACACTTCACCGCGGAAATATTGCTTGCGTGAAGAAACGGAGCTTTTTTCCTCTCACTCTTTGAAGCATCACTTAAATAAATATATTTGTCTGAATTCTGGCACAGCACCAGGACTGACGTGCGGGGGGGGGGGGCAGTTCGGCCCCGGAGCGCAACGACTCCGTCTGAGAGCGCGCGAATCGAGGGGGGCGCTCTTCAATAGGGAACCCGGTGATGCCCGTCGCGTTGGGTGCAGCGGGCACTTGGGGGCGGGCAGGGGGGCCCTGCATCGTCGGTGCAAGTTCACCCACCATGCCGTACACCGCCGAGCCTGAGGTCCACCAGAGCACGGTGTTGGGACCGTTGCACTCGGGGTCTCGTGGCGGCATCTCGTGGGGAGCGTGACGCTCCAGCCAGGGGCAGGCGGCCGATGATGACGGCGGCGGCGGTGGGGTGCTCGTCATGAATGTGTCGCCCATGTGTGAAGATGAGTCCATTGCCGTTGGCGGGTCGGTGGTGACTCCGTTATCGCCGGCTCGTCGCCGCCGGTGCATCGGACGGAGTGGAAGGGGTGAGTTGAGGTGACAGGGCCCCAGCGCTCTGTACCTGATTCTCGCTCGGACGGGAATTGTGGAAATCAGTTCACGATCACTTTTCTAACCACATGCCCCCAAAAAGTAATTTACTTCAGATGTTTCATCATCGGCAGCCAAGGTCAATCCACTGCTGGATGAAGGCCTCACCAAGCCGTCGCTGCTTTTCACGTTTCTGAAATTATGCCAATCCACCTAGAACCTGCACACACGAGCTGAATTCGTCACTCCATCTCCTCGGCGGAGGTGCTCTTCGATGTGCTCTGGTTCTTGGCCGCCACTGTGACTATTCTTCACCATCCGCCATCATTCCTTGCCATGTCACGTGTCCTGTCCAAGCCCACTGACTTTTTTTCTCACAGTTTCTTGGTCAAATACCAAAGTCTCGATTTCGCTTCGTGAATGTGTGGTTCACTATGCCGGGGAGGTGCACTTCTCCCGTGGCAGCCCTAAGCCATTGGTGAAAATTCCACATTCCCCTTGACATGGCCCTGTCCATCCGTAGGAAGAGCACTGTCGTCATCCCACAAAGTGCCACTTTTATTTCGGCCATGCAGATATCGGGGGCTAAAGTCAACCCTCGACTGCAATTTGAACTTACGACTTTCTGATTGTTAGTCGAAGTTTGACCACAGAAAACTTTCTGGCTGAATATTTTATGGTCGTGGGAGGGGGTGGGTGGAGTTGATCTGCAAAGGACAGGGATTCAACTGGTGCCTTTACTTGAGGAATCCGTATGATGCGACTGATTGCCATGAGTTACACAAGGCGATCCATACATAGGCACCAGGGGCGGTTTCTTCATTAGGGCGATTGGGCGACGCACCACCAATCTCATTTAACCACAGAGTCACGCTAGCCGTTACTGTGCCTCTGGATATAGTCCAATCAGCGTCATGTCACGTTCTGTGGAGTACCGCCTCTTTTTGGGCGATTTCACTCCGGCTGAGAATCGCCCCGAGTGTTCCCATAAACTCACATTCAAAGATGATTTTTTTTGAACGGCGGGCGCTGCAATGCATTCTCTATGGCTTCCGGGAGGGCTCGCATTAACGTGCTTACGTCATCAAACGTAAGCACGTTTCAGTCAACAATATTATTTGTCGCCACCTAGTGGAATCTTTAATAAAATAAACTGAGTGGATTGTAATAATAGTAAGTATAGAAACAAACAAGATGTATTGTAAGAGTCATTTTATTTTTCATTAATATTAAAGAAGTGAAGTTGCCTTTACATGCTTAAGCTGTTAATTTATCCATTGCATGGGTGGACCTTATCCTTATCAATCATCCAGACATTTGCCTCCCCTGAGAGATTTTGCAGGAGCCGCCACTGATAGGCACCCCACTGATTTCTCACGATGCCCTACTCAACAGGTGGGAGATGGCTCCATATGTTACAGAGGAGAGTTTTGATTGACCTCATCGGGGTATTGAGAAGAATGGGAGACGTGTCGAGGCTTTGAAGTAAAGTGGGGTTCTCTGCGGTATCTATAAATGGACCAATCTATGAAACGCACCATTTGGAATGTTGTACGACCATCTGATATGCAGCTGTGTCTCAAAGAGGTGGGTGTTTTGTGTCCGAGGAGAACACGTTATAATACAAGTACGTGACTTAAAACTTTCGTGACTGCAGGAATTCATATTCTATGGTTCTTTCGGTAAATTCACGTAGATAGAAAAAATAATAACAATTATTTTTATTATTTTATTGTTATTTTTTTTATATCTACGTGACTTTACCGAGAGAACCATAGAACATAATACAAGTTTTAAATAGGATTACATTTTTTTAAACATTTTGTGTTCGTTCAGCTTGCGTGCGTGTGGCTCGCGAGTTGTGTCAACATACAGCCGTCCCCTACTGACCATTGCTTCAAAATGTTAAACTTTAGAAAATGGGACGTTAGTTCAAGCGAGGGGGGAGTGGGGGCGGAGGAAATCGTAACCAAGTCGGGTAAAGAACTCCCTCTCGTGGGGACAAAATGGCATTTATGCTCGATTTCCGATCAATCCATGAAAGCTCACAATGCATTAATAACATTGTAATTAAAATCAATAACATGGGTGATTTCCTGTCACGGAAGGACCGATGGACATTTTGACTGACTGACTTTGGAAGGGCTTTTTGTGTCTATTATATGCTTGCGTCCTGTAAGGCCACAGCTTTATTGACGAGACGTGTTGAGGTTTTTAGTGTACATCACTGCAGAAGCAGTGTGGCCAAATGATACATCTGTGCGTCTTCAGATCATGTTGGCTTCTCGTATACGTAAACACACAACAGGGGTGTATGTTTAGTGGGATGTTGTATGTTTAGTACGACTGGTGGCTATGTTTTCATTGCGGTGGCCGTGTTTAAACGATAATCACGTTGCGTCGTGGAAACTCAAAAACGTGTTCAAGGTTGTTAATAGTTTTGTTTAAAATTAATGTTGATACGCGGCACAGTACAAACAAATAAATGTAGCCGACGTTGGAGATGTCATTCGCTCCTGCGGACCGCGAGATGGCGGTAAATGTACACGCGAGCCACTGGGACCGCCAACTTTTCGCGAAAGATGAAATCCGCAACTCAACCCCCCATGCTGAGACAAAAGTTTACAGGAGAACCTTTGACACGGCCTCACACCAATAAGCGTGTGCACGAAAGAACCAGTTGCACCAATGTTGGGTAAGAAGAAGAAAACAACGTTTTTGTTGCAGCATAAAGTCCCAGGCGTTCTGGGAGTCCACTTTGTGGAAAATGTAACCTCAGTGGAATGCGAAGAATCTTAATGGCACGTGGTTAATTCCCTCTGGTTGAACTGCAGCAACATGTGGTGGGTTGTTTCTTCTTCTTTCTGTCGTCCGTATGATCGCGTTCACTCCGGAATTGGTGCTCTGGTAGGAATTCAAAACTATTCATAGAAAGAGAGAGAGGGAGGGAGGGAGGGACGCTGGCCTGGTTGTAATAACGGTGAGCACATTGGACTTGCAATCCAGAGGTCGCTTTTTCGATCTCCAGATGCGGCAGTCAAATTATTGGAGTTTCGTAAATTCCCTCCATCCATTCCTCGACCTCTGTGAATAATGGGCGCCACGGTGATGAGATGTTAACTCCCTCGCCAGGTATACACGAGGTCGTGGGTTCAATCCCGACCATGCCGCCTGCTGTATATTTGGAGTTTGCGGTGTCTCTCTCCCCGTGGTCGCATGGGGTTTTCTCCGAGTCCTCCGGGTTTTCTCTCCACATTTAGAATCAACGTGCGTTTAGAGTTTTTGTGGCAGCGATACATTTCCAAACGAAAAGCCACTTCATTGGGCTCTCATTTGTGGCAGCCAGGTCGCTTCCGAAAAGAGCTAAATAGCTCAGTGGGCCTTATCTGGTAAAAATTTGTATTAGTTTACATTTGTATAAATGATATAAAATTACCACGCTACAGATAGTCGTTTGGCAGATCGTGCGTGGTGGGGTAAAACGTGGGTACCCTTCCAAGATGTATGACCAGCGGGTAAAAAGAGTCGGTCAAAACTCCTTCTCGAGGTGACCTCTGGAGAGTTTCATCTCGAGGAGGCCCTTCCGCCAGCAGTGGCGTGAGCAGGCAATTGCAGGGATGCGCCTTCACCTTTCATACAGAGCTAGAAGGAACGGCGGCCGATGGTCAAGCATAATGACAGAGTAGCAGCCAAGAAATGGAATGTATGTATGTTGAACTTCTTTCGCACCGTATGTAGCCAACCGTGCAAACCGTATCCGAGTGGAGTATCTCCACCGAGGCAAACGCACCGATGACATCGGCTCATGTGCCGGTGCTGGTTGCACTTTTTCGGCTTTTACGTCGCAGGGTCTTGAGAGGTGGCGGCGACTTGGGGAGGATGCCATCCAGGATCGACCATTACTGATGACAATAACGAGGCTGCTGAAACAAAGTTGAGGATAGGCACTGGGGGGCGTGTGGCGTGGACAGGGGTTAGGGGCAGCAGTTGTTCAGATGCCAAAAGTCTCTGGGGGGGGGGGCGGAAATGGCGAGTAACGCTGTTGTGGGTAATGCTTGATTACTGTAATTCGGAGCAGACATGCGTGGGCAAAACATCGGAGGCATGCTGCTCACAGGATCCATGCATACACAGAAAATAGTGTACGATACATGTGTATTAAATACCTGAAACAATTGCAATTGTATACCCCGGGAAAGCTTCACCGTGTCTCACGACTTTTTTCCAGGAGGGTCCTGCACATATGTACATGACCGTTCTCTGTCAAGACCAGTATATATAAAATAATAAATATACTGTGGATTCGGGGATGGGATTTTTAAAGTACACACATACATTTCTGGAATGACTAAAACGTCTGGATTAATTCACGTGGACTTTGTCTGCAAACATTTACTGACTGTTAAACGGAGGCAAAAAAAAGGCTGGCTTAACTGTGGCCACGGTTATAAACATTGGTGAGTGTGTAGGCGGTGCAACTGCACAGGGCCCCACAGGCCGAGCCACGAAGAGGCGGCGAATGACAAACAGGGGGACCCAAATCGCATTCATTTCACAAGGGCCGATGCCTACCCACGCTACGGCCACCCGGCTATGCGGTCCATTTATCCTCTTAGGGAACGCCCTGCCCCTCCGTGGAGGCGACGGCAAGGACCTTTATTGCCGATCTCACCGACTGTGCGCGCGAAATGAATTGCTGTTGATTTTGGAGTCGGCTCACCGTGAGCTCTGAATTGATATTTACCACGTGATAGACTGAGCAAACCAACACAGCTGCACTGGTCTACAGTGCTTTGTCCCGTGTTTAATAATTGAAAATCCCATTTCCCTTTTTGGTTTGATTGTTGTGTTTTTCGTTTTGTTATTTACTTTCATTATATAAATATATATTTTCTTTCTCTCTCTCTCTCTCTAATGGGATGGCAGAAGATGGAAAAACATGTTTTGGGCAAACAGTGGTGCGTGTGTGTGTGTGCGAATGGGCTTGTTAAAAAAAAAATGTCTTTGAAACATAATCCTTCCCCGAATGTTACACACGCTCACAGCTGCTGATATGTCACGTGCCCGTGTCGGTCCGCTGCTGGACCAGAGCCTCCACATCCTGTGTCGGATCCGGGTTGGTGGAGACAGGGGGCATAGATGTGGCCGCATAGAAGTTCGGTACAACAATGGGTTTTGCTGTACTGCCCTCTGGTGTCCACCACATAGCCCCAAAGCAGCCTATAACAACCAGTTGTGCATAGTGTATCTCCTTCCAAGTACTATCCAGGCTCAACTCTACTTAGCTTCCAAGGCCAGATGAGATTCTAGGGGATTTTGGGATTTGTAACACAATCTTAGTAAAGATAATATTGTAATGTTCATCACCTGGTCCATCCACTGCTGTATGAGGGCTTCCCCACATGCATGTTGGACCATACTTGACCTCACTGGTGAGTTGCAGGTTTGTGAAACAGCGACCTGGGGTCAAGTCCAGATGTCACTCGCCACTGATATCAACCGTAGCCACGGATCGAACTCAAATTCTTTAGGTTCATAGTGCACTACGCTAACCACTGCACCACTGCTCCCTCGCTTAGATATAAAGTGGCAAAGTTAAACATCCACTGAGCGGTATTTATAATAACGTCTGGTAAACCAGCAGTGTTTGATTATCAAGATATGCGGTGCTGATGCGACCAAGAAGGGCGACATGGGTCCAGAATCCGCGTGCTTTAGCAGGTGCTTGCTGGCAACCACGACTCGGGAAGGCAAATTCGCCAATAAATGCAAAAGTGTTTACATGTAGAGGCCAATGTGTTGGTTTAATAAAGAAATCAAACGCTACACGGTTTAATTTCTCAACTGACTGACTTGTACATTTAAAAAGCGGCTCACATTTTTTAAAAGCCTCTACCGAATTTTTACTATTTTTCTAGTTTCATTCTCGACAATGTAAAGCAAATCTCGCCCCCTCTCCTCCTAACCCCTCCTCGTCATACTTCTATTCATCTATCCCCTTCACCACACACCCCCACACCCCACAGACGCATCGGCTTTCCGGGAAGCAGGCGTGATAATTGACAGCGCGCCGAAATTAAACACCCCAATCCGAGACGCGACGGTGCGCGTTCCCATTGTGATAAACTCCGCAATCCTCCGGATATTTTACACAACTGCATTTGTAATCGCTTGGGCCTGAGCCAGGTTTTTGTTGTTGTTGATGATATTGTTGCCGTGGCGAGCAGCTTAGGCACGGCCCTGGCAGAGAGGATCTCGCGCTGTCGAGGGGACAGGTTGACGTCCGTCACTCGCCGCTCCGACCTGATCCTGAACGTTCCGTCTCAGTCGGTGCTGGGACCGACCACTTCACGCCGACCACTTCACGCCATGACCAACACTGATGTGTTGGAGGGCGTCGGTGGCGGAAGTTATGAATACTATTAATTCCATATTTACCCAGGAAAGCTATAGATTGTTTCGGCCAACAGCAGTATCTTATATTCTTGGTTCTTTCGGTAAAGTCACGTAGAAGGGAAATAATAAAATACAAATAGAAAAAAATAATTAATAATATTAATTCCTTTTATATTTGTATTTGATTGTTTTCCCTTCTACGTGACTTTACCGAAAGAACCAAGACTATGAATCCCTGCAGCCACGAAATATTTAAATCAGCAGTATCTTAGTGTTTTGTTTCGGCTTTGAGAGGACACCGGAGCACCAGGAGGAAACCCATGCAGGACAGGGGGAGAACGACGTCTGGCACTACACACAGAAAGGTGTCCGGAGTCGTGAATCAAACCCAGGCCCTTCTTGCTGTGAGGCGTGGCACGAGTGTGACCACTGTTCCACCCTGCCGCCACGCATCTTGAATTTGATCTCGCCAAATATGCTGCTGCTGCTGTAGATGGTGGTGGCTGCAGTGGTGGCGATAGTGCCATTACTGCTCCTGAGGATACCGTAGTGGATGATGATGATGTTGTTGAGGAGGAAGAAGATGATGATGATGTTGTTGAGGACGACTCGGAATCTCGTTGCGGTTTATTTAATGTTCTGAACAAAGTCTTGCTGGAAACAAAGACTGGAGTGTGACTGCACGCACACAAACACTGCCCGCCATTGTCAGTGGCACCAGCCCTTGTGACACAGAGGCAGATTATTTTTAAACACCGTTTGCTCTTTTTTTGTGGTCACAGATAAAGCGAGGCACTTTGAAGGGGACATGCATTTTGTTTATTTGATTTACTTTCGTTCTCTGCAGTAACAACGGCGCTGCTTTGGGCATTGGGCGTGGGTGCCAAAGTGGGGCAGAGTTTGTTATTTCATTTACTATAAAAAACATATTTTTACTCGGGATATTTCCATGACACTCAGAGCGCGCCGATGAGTGTCGTGAAAACTCTGAAAGACCGGAACTGGGTGGAACGGCCAAAGAAAATCACCGTCGGCAGACGACGACCCGCTGAGGAAACACAATGTCATGAACGCCACCAATGAGCAGTGTTTGGCAGCCACTGCGTCAATAGCCGAATCAGAAGTTCATTTCCCGAGTAGAGCCCATTTAGTGACATGTTACAGCTCTTTTCCAGGAACAACTTGGCCGGCAGACAACGCTGGCGGAAGAAGAGTGTTACATTGTACAAGCGAAAGAAGACTGCCCCTTTAATTTTTCCACAAGGTAAAGTCACGTAGATAGGTAAAAAAAAAGAAACGAAAAACTACGCTTCGATCGTAACACAAGCAACCATCATCAGGTGGAAAAAAACACGGAAGGACCAACACTTTAGCCGTGGCTGATCATTGTTTTAATGCGGTTGGCTCACACGAAATAGATTTCTCTAAGACGAAGGTACTTTGCAAGCCCACTGGCTAGCTATCAACAAAGATTCGTTCATGAAGCCATCCGTATATACAAACACAGACACAATTTCAACAGAGAGGATGGGTACAAACTCAGCAATCATTGGAAGGACGTCATCAACCAGTTTAAGTCATAACTGGCTGTGATGTTTCCATCTTGTCACCTTCCGATGTCAGTTTTATTTTTATTTGACTAAAAATGGGAGAAACAATTCCAGTTCCTACGGTGTCGCCCCTGCATTGGGCGTACCACAAGTTGTTCATTTCTCCACTGCTCATCAGAGGTCGCAAACGGGTTTTGATTATTTACCCATACCCGTACCCGGCCGCACCTGGGTCGCAAACGGGTACCCGTACCCGGCCGGGTACGGGTAGCCGGGTATCGGGTAGGGTACGGGTATCGGGTACCCGATTGCGACCTCTGGGATGAAGCCATGTTGCAGGCGCGGGTGGGTTGATTCTAGGAACTTGAATTGTGAGAAGAGACAAGACGTTGGGAAATGAGTGACAAACGGTTACTCACCAGTGACTCACGGCCTACCCGTACCCGTACCCGGCCGCACCAGGGTCGCAAACGGGTACCCGTACCCGGCCGGGTAGGGTAGCCGGGTATCGGGTAGGGTACGGGTATCGGGTACCCGATTGCGACCTCTGCTGCTCATGCGTCTACCCTTCTCTTGAGTGTACTGGTCCTAGGACACTTGTGCCCCACCCACTTCGTTCTGATACCAGGACGCTTGGGCCACGCCCATTTTTAAACCTTTAAAATAGCTCGCCTTTAGTGGCTTCCCCCCCCTTTTCTCCACCTGATGACGGTCGCTTGTGTTGCGATCGAAACGTCGTAGTTTTTCGTTGAATGTATTATTTTTTTAACCTCTCTGCGTGACTTTATCGAAAGACCCAAAGGATATGAATTCCTGCAGTCACGAAAGCTTTAAGTCAAAATGTAACAAGGTATTTTTTAACACGTAGGCTTTTAGGTATGCTGCCCTTTGTAGGCATGCATTTTAATAATTTATTATTTGAAGATTCGCTTCCACGCAGCACTAAGGCGGTAGCTATCCGAACGGTTAAAGTTATTTTTTATTACTTTCAATTTCGATAGACTTTCTAATTAGTCTTGTCCAGTTGTAGCTAGTTTTGCATAGAACTTCAACATTATCAAAATCAATTGAGTGTCCTTGTTGGCACGCGTGTTCTGCTACTGCTGACAGTTGTATTTGGGAGAATTTAATATTTCTCTGATGTTCTTTAAGTCTTGTGCTGATCATTCGTCCTGTTTGCCCAACATAACATTTACCACACGTGCAGTTAATCCTGTACACACCTTCTGTTGAAGGCTTCGGTAATACATATTTTGTACCAGATATTAATTTATGTATGTTATGTACCGTGCCAAATCTGACTCGGATGTTTATGCGATCTAACCCAAAAAACCTCTATGATGGAACAAGGTCTTTGTTATACGCCACGGGTCCACAGCCTCGTTCCTGCTCTCTCCCGCAACGCCCCAAACTTCGCCTCCTGCTCCCTCTTCTCACCTGTTCCTGGCTCCGCACCTCGTCGCACTCCGTCTCCACCAATCATCATCATCTCTCACCCTCACCTGGCCTAACCGTCCCACCTGACGCTCACCCAACCCCCCAGCTATTTCCCATTTTTGAATGTTCCGGCCAATCCTCATGCTCCCCGTGCCCTAACCAATCAGAGCGTGGGGTGTTTGCCCCAGCCTTCTTGATTACTCGAGGGCCCAGGGTTCGTGTGGGATGATCACTGCACAAGTATATACATGTATTTAAATACGTTAATTATAGCGGATGGATTTCTGTCGAACTTCTGTCGAGTAATAATACACATCTTATGCGTGAAAGCTTCCCGTAATTATTTTAAGTCCGCAATTGATAACTCTGGAACGCCATGCCAGTGTAGTTGCACAGCATTCAATCGACAGCAGCGTCAAAGGCACAGTTAAGGGCCCCAACCTCTCTTTCAATAAATAAAAAAAAACCCTCCACACCTCCTTCGCCCGGCTTTTTTGAGCGACTCTGAACTTTGGCTACGTCCGTGAAATATTGTGCTCGTTAATAGATGTCGTGATGTATTATTATTAGCTGTGCTCTGAAGCAGAGTCTTGTTGAAGGGAGAACAGCAACAAGCCAGGACCTCAATCTCCGTCGCGTAGTGCTCGAATGTGACGCTCGGTGGTAATTGTGGTAGGCCTGACATTATAGTTTTATTTTGCCGTGATTCAAGACCGCACAACTACATGGATAATTGTGTGAAGATTATAGTACATTTTTTCTCTCACGCAAAACAGAGGCTGACCTTTCCTTTGTGGAATGTTTATTGAAACCAAAGATCTACTTCACTTGGCGCGGTCCCGCCATCGTTTCCCCGAGTCAAAGGGGGTAAGTGTGCCCAGAGAGACAAAGGCGTCCACGGAGGAAGGGTCCCGTCTCTTGGGAGGGGACTCGGTTCCTTGAGAGAATTTGCTTCGGGGGCCAGCAAAAGCTACCACCTCTCCCCAACCCTCCCTCCCCCTCTTGGCAGCGCGAAGTCCTGGCTCTCCAATGCAGGCTCACCACCGGTACTGACGATTTTCATTCAAATTCATTCCACTGCATCGCAAATATTTCTTCACCTGGGGGAAAATCCCCCCCGAGACGACGGAGAACGTCTCATTTGCAAGGGTGCGTGGGGTGTCGATTGCCACACGCGCGTAGCGAGCACGTAATGACTTGTAAACAAACAGTTTTATCATAAAGACATTTTTTTTACGGCGTGCAAATTATTCATTGCATGTTGCACCCAGTTAAACGCGTAAATAATAACACGAGTCATTAAGCGGTGCACGCCACTGGTTCGTATAGCATGTACCCTGTAACTGGAACAGTTGTAATTTTCGCGCGAGTGTGTGTTTTAATTACACGCTTAAATAAGTTGACGCTGGTGACACGTGTTAGTGAGTCCTGGGGACCTTTGCGTGTTGAAGCAGCTTTGTGTCTGAGCGAGAGTGCGACCGTTTTGGGGTTGATCATCATTTTTCTCCTCCATGATTCGATACAATCTCATGATTCAGTGTTACAATTGGATTCCTTTCAGCTCTTTCGGGGGCATGGACAACGGCTACAATAACGTTGCATTTGGAATGCGCCCGTGAAGCACAGATGCCTTGTGGTGGCACGCATCGACGCAATCACAGGAACCTTGACCGACTATGAGACAAGTACGAGGATTTGGTGGTGCAGTGGTTGGCACACTGCACTATGAACCCGGTGAATTGATTTAATTTTCCTGTCCACGGCTAACATCAGTGACCAGTGATACCCGAACCAGTCCTGGGCAACCCCCACAGCGTGGTGAAGTATGGTCAAACTACCCCCATGAGCGATACAGCAAGGGTGAGGCTTTCATCCAGCAGTGGATTAGCAAAGCGTATTAAAGTCTCAATTGATATCAATAGAATGTAATTGGTTATTAGCAGCATGATTTTAGCATTTAGTGTGATCATAAGAATATATTTGTGATCAAGTAATTGTTGCTTCTTGACTGATAATTCCCATATCTGGTCACAGCCGTCATACTCTTAAAAGGGAAAACACAGGGTGATCAATTTATATATACCCCACTGATTCTGAACAGCTGATTGAGTATTGTGAACGAGATGGTTCTGTATCTTACAATAGAGTATTAAAAGAGTTAACATGTGTGTATATATATGCAACGTTGGCATGTGGTTGGAATGGTTGGACCAACGTTGACCGAACGTCGCATCTTTTGTGCGTAGCGGCTTTGAAATCAAAATCTTGTTTTCCCTGTGCATTCCTGTCCTATTCTTTTAGCGGCGGTGTGTCTATAAACGGATCGCCCCGTACACAATTAAACAAGTGGGTATTAACAGATTATATCAACGATTCAGAAGACCTTGCACGGATCGCTGACTGTGCAGTCCTCGAGACAACGACACCGCTTATTACGCTGCGTATTGACACTGCTCGCGGTGGCCAGGCTTTGTCTGCGCTAATTACTTACCCGCGCAACTGCTACTTAATCCTGGGAGGAGGAGGAGGAGGGGGGGTAATTAAAGATTGTAAGACGGTATTCGTGCGGTTCTACTAATCGCATGGCTTCTGAGCAGATTTTTTTTGGTAATTTTACTGCGAATCCCGGCACCTCCGATGGGCGTGGCTGTCGACGGCACCCAGGTGCCAACGAAGTGCAACGCGCACGCACCGCGCACGCACCACGCACGCCTCGACTCCGACAATGATTCCCTTATTCTTATGTTTTTTTCGGTAAAGTCACGTCGGTAAAAAAAATTAAATTATTATTTAACTTTTATTTAAAAAAAAAATGTTTAATTTTTTATTTAACTTTTATTAATTTTAATTTTTTACCTACGTGACTTTACCAAAAAACCTTAGATTAGGAATCCTTGCAGTCACGAAAGCTTCAAATCTAGAATGATTCCCTTCCCACCCCCTCCGTGGAGGCCGCGGCGAGTGAGCGAGCGGACAGAGAGACGAGCCCACGACGTCTGTGCTGCTCGCTCCGTGCTGCTATCACTGCGATTCAGCTGCGATGTAATTACTTTATTTGTGCCGCGTTGGCACGGATGGGCCTGGCGTTGTTAGATATGTATTTAAAAAATAAAACTGTTATTCTTGAAAACTGTAGACCCCGGCATTTTACAAGAAGGAAATCCAGCAGGGGTTTTGGTTCAGCGGTTTTGAATAAACTGTTTGTCGAGCAGCAGTTTTTTTATTACGATTTATTTCTCAAATGTAAAAAAATGTTTAACCCACCTCAAGGGGGCAGATTAATTATTCTTCAATGTTTTGGTCAATAAATGTGTTGGCTGAACGGGTTCATCGTGTCTCGTACAAACGGGATGTGTGTGTTGGCTTTTTATGCGCGAGACACATTTTAAAACTTGTATTACCCTATTTCAGTGATTGTGAGGGTGTAATTGCCTTATTGTATATTGCTTTGTGTTTATATATAATAGTTAATAAGCAAAGTGCTTTAGAGATGAAGGCCTCTACAGGCCGTCTCGGTGTTGGCGGTTGTGTGACCATACTTCACCACCCTGGTCAGTGCAGCTTTGTGAAGGGAGACCATGGGCTGGTTAACAGCTCGCTGATATTTGCCATGGCTGATAGTTGAATTATGTTCGCAGGGTTCACCGCGCAATGCACAGACGACTGTGACGCCAAAGTTTGGCCCTGTTTATGTAACTGTTAATTAAGAACGACTTCGCTGAATTTACGTAATGGAGTTAGAGCAGAGTTAGTTCGCATCGAGACATTTACTTTACACCAACATATGCTACTCTGTTTAACACGCAGTAGGCTTTCGCGACCAATATCATCCATAATAGAGGGTGTTTTGGGTTAGTTCGCGTCAATATATAAATGTGTCGTTAAAACCCGCCATCAACCGACACAGACAACTAGTAAGGGTTGTCACGTAAACAGAACGTGCCAATTCGTCACTAGTACAGCACACCGGTGTGTTGGAGAGCTAAGCTTATTGTAATTACTGGCGAAACGTCATACTCAGTTTGTAAATGTTGTGGCCTGGATCTCCAACACACCGGTTAGTGCTGTACTAGTGACGAATTGGCCACGTTCTGTTTACGTGACAACCCTTACTAGTTGGCTGTGTCGGGTGGTGGCGGGTTTAACGACACATTTATATATTGACGCGATCTAACCCAAAAACCTCTATTTTGGATATGCTACTTTACTGAGCTTACAACATACATTATCAATGTGAATTTAAAAAATTACTTTCGTCAATGACACTGCTTTCAAGGAAAGTTATATAACAGGTGACGTTTCGGGCAACGACCCATTTTCAGAGTGCGTGAATCAATACTGGCGATTGTGCCGAGTGTTTTTTTGTGATTGTGCACCAGCATCGGCGAATACATAAATAAATGGTTGTTCACCAATGTCAGCATTATTATTACTATTCGGGAGACATTTGGAACTCATGAAAGGACCATGCTCATTCGGACCGCACCACCGCACTAATATTTGAACAGCACCCATCCACATCATTACAAGATCCTTCACAATGTCGAGTGCGTGTGGGTGCTGGGGCACGCGCGCGCGCGCGTACCATCGCATAAAACTCGTGCATTTTTCAAACTTCTAAAATATCTCAACAGGCCATTCTTTGTGCAACACGCAAAAAAAAATGTGCGCACACTATATTAAAAATAAATGCCATCAGCAGGCAAGCACTTCTTCACACTGTATGTATTTTTTTCTCTGTCAGAGCCTCAGCGACCTGTTGTTTTTCCATCACCAAAAAAAACCCGACAACCGTGGAAATGAAGCTGTGGGATCCCTGAGGCCTTGAAGAAGGAATTCCTGTCTGCCCCGAGCACTTTGTTTTTTTCATCTTCATGCCGATTTTTTTCCATGACGTCACAGGCCCTGTGGAGAGAATCCCGCAGCGGTATTGCTAAGCGACCGGCAGTGCCATTACCGTTGCCACTCCCCAGCCAGCCCCAGCGCCACCCCACGTGCCCGACCCAATCCCACCCCCTCCTCCCTCCCCTGTTGTCCGAGCTGGTCGTGACACACCAGCCCCAAGCCGGCCCTCCTCTCGCCACCAGCCTCCCCCCCTCCCCACAACTAACAGGCTGAGCAAACCAAGCTCCGCTCCGAGCGTGACAGAGTGCCTTCAGGCCAAGGTTGTCAGGGCAGTAACGAGCAGCAGCAGCAGCAAGCCGCCGTAGTCTGCCTCTTGTTTTTGGGTTTTTTTCCTCTTCTGTTTCTTCTTGCTGTAAGTGACACCCGGCCAGTTGGAGACAACCCAAGGCCAGGCAGCGGCAGCAGACAGCCCCACGTGCCACGATTACTGCACAGGTCCGCAGGTGTGATTGCACCCATTGTCATTTTTGTGGTGGGTGGGTGGTGGATTTGTGGGTGGTGGGGTAAATTTGTCGTTGGGTGAATGGATGGCGGGGGGGGGGTAGATGGGTGAGTGGGTGGGTGGATGATTGGGTGGGTGGATGGATAGTTTGGATGCGTGGTGGAATTGCAATGCACTCTGCCCGTTTCTCGCCGGCCGGCTCTCTCGCTCCCTCCCCCCTCCGTCTCTCAAGATCCCTCTCGCTCGCTCCCCTCTCAGTATGCAACAAGTGTTTACGTTAGTCCGCACAATCCCAGTCATGCCGTGCAACGCGACTGAGAGCACGAGCGCACGCTGGAATTTCCAAGACCCCCCCTCCTTGGGCTTTCGAAGAGAACTTAAAACGCGAATAAAGGCGGACGAGATAGCGAATGAGTCCCCGGCGGTCACACGCGCACATTGGCACTGCCAGGCCCGTGTGTGGCAGCGAGGCGAGGTGTGGTGTTAACTGGCATGCTGCTGCCACTGGTGATGCGGTACAAACGTTGGATTTGCATTCCAGATGTCGCCTGTTCGTTTTGATCTCCAGGCGCGGCAGCTAAAACATTTCCCCTTCCCCCCGGCTCCGCGTCTGTCTGTCCAGCAGTCTGCTACCCGTAGGCGCAGTGCAGGTAGTCTACTATTGGCAGGGCTCGTGTGGTTGGGTAAAGTGTGGGACTCCCTCCTCTTCCGAGTTGTCTGGCCGGCGTGAAAGTGTCGTGCCGAATACTCGCGATCGTGGGTGGGGGTTTCCTGGGGCCGATAGGGGCTCGCTGGCGCCGTCTTCCGACAACAGTTCCGTGAGCAAGCAGTTGCAGGGTCGTACCCTGACCTTTCGCGATGTCGCGCGATGGTGAGTTTGTGTGTGTGCTGCTTGGTATGCCGTGAGCATGCTGCGTTCAGCGCTACGCAGAGACAATGTCAAGGCGATGCTGTCTTGCAAAGGGAACGAGCGGTGGAGCGGTGGCGCAGTGGTTAGGGAACTGCGCCGTTAACCCCCGAAATCTGAGTTTGATTCCAGGACACGGCTAACATCAATGGCGAGCGATATCTGAACTTGTGCTGCTGAGCCCCCTCCCCCTTCACAAAAACCCCGAAGTGACCAGCGTGGTGAAGTATGGTCAAACAACCCTAATAGCCGAAACAGTCTGACGATGTAGTCATTCAGCAGTGGATTATCAAAGAGATTACAATTATATGTTTAAAAAAATATATAAAATGGAAATTTCATGGGTTGTATATGTGTGTGCTGTCATCAATGCACGTTACATGCAGTGTATCCTGTACTGTGTACAGCAGAGGGCAGTGCATACAAATCTATTGTTGTACTTTACTATACTCTCAAATATATGCTCCCCTCCTTCACCGATCCCGCACTGATGAGCGCGGTGAAGTGTGGTCAAACACATTCCTGCGGAGGGAGCTGGTGTAGGAACGTTGGGTTGCTCGGTCAATGGCCAGTGTCAACGGCGGCGTGGTGTATTCCGCAAATATGCCCGACTGTGAGGGCGGGCACAAGCCGGCGTGAGTAGGTTAAACGTTGAGTTTTATAAGGGCACCACGGGGTGACCAGCCCCTCCCCACCCAGCCCCACCCCTCCCACCCCCCACCCGGCCCCACCCTCCCCACCCAGCCCCCCCCCCAAACCCTCCCCACCCTACCCACCCAACCCTCCCCACCCTCCCCTCTCCACCTAGCCCACCCCTCCCATTTTTGGATGAACGACGGACGGACACAATAATCCCCTGTGGGTTGGTGTAACCAGGAGGTTCCTACCAGCAATACCTCCTGTGAGCTGCACGGTATGGGGAAGTTACTACCACTAACACGCTGCACCTTGTCATTGGTAGTTCAACATGCATACGTGTCTCTCCATCTCTCCATAATTATCCTATACTATAATGTAACCTATATTATTGTAATCACATGCACAGGTTTATATCCTTTATGTATATAATAAAAAGCGAAGTAAGTTGAAGTGGATGTTGAGTTGCCAAGATCATTCCCAGAACAGTGTTTTGGACTATTCCGGCTGAAATGACGCTCTTACAATAAGTGATGGGGATAGGCAATCTGCCAGGGGCCGTGTCTCTCTTGGTCTCGCATTTACTGTGGCGCTGCAAATGCTCTCGCCATCCCATTGCTTTCATCATGGGCATTACCCCCGAGCCCAGAGAGTGGTGCATCAGCCAATAACCACTCGATACATCAATGCGTCAATCAGCGAATGTATGTACAACAAAGGACAGAGAGGGCCTGGTGGAATAGTGGCATCTTGGTCATGAGCAACACCTGCTAATTTCGGTGAATACATTTTGAGATTAAACAACAAACATTTAACAGCGCCTAAAATTGGAATGCTACGTACACAGCCCCCTTTCTTGGTCCATCCAACGCTAGATGAGGGCCTCCCTGTGCCATGCGGGGTCGTGGTGGTTGTTTGACCACAGGTTGGGGAAGGCAGGGAGCATAGACGTGGAAGCGTAGTATAAGACAACAATGGATCTTGCCGCGCCGCACTCTGTTGCCCACAATATCGGCCTGCAGCAGCCTATAGCACCTGTTATCCAATGCCGATCACCCATACCGAGCACGATCCAGGCTCAGAGCTGCTTAGCTTGCGGGAACAATCTGGTTGATTTCTTCATAGGCTGTGTCATCTTACTGTACGCTGCACGACAAGTCTCGGTCTGCTCACTTCACCGTGAATTGCGAACTGTGGATTCATGTCCTGTTGAGTAACTGCACCGGGGTTTTGCGCAAATGAACTCAGCTGCTCGTAAAGTGGAAACGTCTTCGAAGAAGAGGCGTGGCGATTATGTATTTATGATGCTAATCACCCGGGGAGACATCTCAAGCATACGCGGGTTCATAATGAAATGCCAGGTCGGGGAGTTCGCGTAAATATTGAATGTCTGTGTCTAGCGAATCGGGGCAATTAAGGAACTCGCTAAACAAACAACGGCCTGATCGGTCACATCTGTCCGTGGTCGCTGCGGCGGCGAAGTGAAGGCTAACATCATCGTTGGTGCCGCGGGGGCATTTTGAGGCCACGGGCGGTGAGCCGAGCCGAGTCACGGAGCAGCCGAGCTCGCTCGCTCGCTCTCTCTCTCGTTCCGGCGAGTGGGCTGCGAAGGGCGATGGCGTCGGAAAGTCCGCGATAAGGATGCGAGCATCGCTTATCTGTTTGCAGGCTGCGATGCAGAAAACACCGCTCCCACGCACGATTTACAGCCGAGGGTGAATGGCTAACGAGCAGCGTGAGCATCAATTGATGACACGTTATCACTGCTGTTCCAAGCATTGATTGCTAATCTCTGGAGCACACAACACGAGAGAAGGAGACTGAGCTTGAAAGCATTTGTGTGCATTAGCTGTCTGTCTGGCCGTTTGTCCGTAATGGGGAGGTGGGGGGGCTCATGATAACTATCGTAAATATGATGCAATGTAAATTTAATTGACGTATACAGTTGTGTTGCTATTAGGGACTTATTGAAAATTGGCCAAATTGATCATGTACATCTAGACTGAAAACTAATTTCCTTTTAACTGCTTTTTGTGTGTAGTTTGTTATCTTTCCCCCGCACATCAGATTTGCACGGTCGGCTACGTTACGGTGCGAAAGAAGTTCAAGGGTCATCACACACACAGAGGGTTGCCCAAAAGCTCTCCGTCGGCAGCCGCACTGCCGATTGAACAAAGTTGGATTCCCTAACGCACTTTGGGGATGCGCTGCATGCAGACTCCATGCGTGGGCATGGTTTTTTTTTCTTCCGCAACGCGACCCGCCGCAACAGCTGGTGCCGCGTGCTCTGAGACGGTCACTTGGGGTGCTCTCAGGGTCTGATACTCGGGGAGACGGCTCCCCAAAGCCACTCAGAAATAGCTGCCTCGGCACTCGGCGAGTGAGTAATGGTGAGGGATGAGTCTCTTCGGGGTTTATGTTTTATTTGCTGAAATAAAAAATTTAATGCAAGTCCCAAGCCAACAAGCAGACAGCCTCAGGCAGCATCACAAAATCAGCAATAACCATAGAGCAATAACATTGGAGTGGTAATATTCATAAATACTATATTAGTATGGTAGGGTGATGGCGCAGTGGTTTACGAAGTGCGCTATGAACCCAGAAACCTGAGTTTGATTCCCAGCCACGGCTCACAGAGATATCTAACCCTGTCATGGACATCACCCTAAATGCACCAACCCTGTACTGACCAACGTGGCGAGGCCTTCGTGTGACAGTGGACTGGCTGATGACTGAAAATCGTTACTTTGTAGTTACAATAATAATCCATAATAACACCACCAGAAAACAACATGTATCATTCGTCAAAAAACACACCAAATGTAACGTTGAGAGCCACCAGGGCCAGATAACGTGATGGACAAAACAAAGATGAACCCCCCAATGACAAATGTTTTTCCACCGCAAAAAGGGGGAATAATATTTGCTCTGGTTTGCGTGTCCCGGGCGTTGGCGCGCGTGCTGTGTGTGTCCTGCAGCTCCGTGCTTGCCCATTGCCAAGGAGGCCGTCTTTAGAGAGCGGTCTCTGTCTGGGGGTACCAGGGCCTGTAGCCCAGGGGCGTGGGTTTTTAGTGCCTCCTTCCAACGCCCCCCCCGCAAAGGATACGTAGATAGAGTGCTTGATGATGGTTTGAAATGTTATACTGTAGCACTATCATAGATCCTATGCGTCATTCATCATTGGTGTGCTGGAGAGCAATCTCGCGACCTTGAAATGGGCATCGACGCTTCGTGAGCACCCGTTCAGGCCTCGAGCGAGATCTCGAGTGAGATCGGAGCTCCTGTTAACAATCCGAAAATGCTGGGATCGTGGATCTTCAGCGAAACGCCAGTTGACCCATGCGCTGTTGAAGCAGTGAAACATGTGGCCACGTTTGAGTCACGTGACATTTTTATTCATTGGCTGTGTCGGGTGGAGGAGGGAAGAAGGGTTTACGACACAAACATTTTTTACACGACCCAACCCAAATGAAATTAATTATGATTATATATCATTTAGTAATTAAAGGCGTAGCTTCGTCATGTGCTTTTACTGTGCAGGTTATGGGGCCAAATTTAATCGTCGTGCTCACTTTAAACTTCGACTTACCTTCACAACTCGTACGTCACGTTTAAGCGCCAGAACTGATTAACCGAAGTCAAAACCAATGGAGCGTTTGGCACCGTGAATGGGGAGGTCGTCGTGAAACAGTGTTGGGCAGGCAATGAATATATATACTGGTCAACACACTTTTTCTGGCATAAGGTATTCCAACGGTTTCAATGTAATTTTGGGGTGCTGCTTCCAAATCTGGCATCAGTTTTTGTCTATCACATCAGGTTTTTGAGATATAAAATATTGCATTTTCAATAAAACTGCAGAAGAAAAATATTAAATAAATGTGGATATCTACATAAAATGATATTATAAACACACTATCCTAAAAATACAGCACCATATTTTAACACTAAAGCAGTCATTGACTCGCAACAACTTGCAATCATAAGTGACAGAGTTAATTTCGGGTAAAATCAATGAAAATGGGGTATGCCGATAGCATAAAATGAGATGTGATAGAGCAAATCTGAGATCAGATTTGGAATCAGCACCCTGAATTAGTCTAAAACAGCTGCAAAAGTCCAGGCCAGAAAAAAATGTTTTTTTTTTTACCAGTGATATACACGAAGCCTGGTGCCCATACAACTCTTCCATCACATTTAACGCAGCCCTTCTGGTGAGCGTGGAGTTTTTTGGGCTTCTTTTTCCGCCCGGTCCAGAATGCCGGACACATCCCAAGAGGGCCTCCGTTTCACCCACGCGAATGGTTCAGTCCGCGGCGAGCGACGGAAACTGCGCGGTGTGCGTGCACTCACGCCACCACCACCGGTGTGTGTGGGTGGGTGGAGGTGGCTATTCACTTTGGGGCTGTCCATCTCGAGGGGAGGTAGGAGGGGGAGGAGGAGGAGGAGAGGGCACTCGGGCACACTCTCAACAGCCTGGTGCTGGTTGGCGATGTACGTCTCTAAGGTGAGATTTGGCGGATCGCTAATATGCTGTGAAACTCCCTTCCCGTGGGAGTAGAGGAGGTTGCCATACCCTACTTCGTTTTTATAAGGGCAGCACAGAGCACGTGCTATATTGCCATCTGTTTCCTTCTGCACGTGGGTTTTTCTCCGGGTGCCCCGATTTCTTCCCGCTTTTGAATAAACTCTCTTTCATTGTACTCTTTGGGTCTTTGGTTAAAGCCACGTAGATAGAAAAGTAAAAAAAAAAATCACGACGTTTCGATCGCAGCACCAGCAATCGTCTTCAGGTGAAAAAATACAGCAGGCGAACTGCTGAGGCAGGAGAAATATAGCATTGGCCCAAAACATCTTAAAATGTACACTCAATGCAGGACCCTGCCAAAACAAAGAGTCGTATTGCTAAGTGTGGTTCTCCCGGATAAATAAGTAAATTGCCATTAAATCACCATTGCATAGAATGGCCATGCCAGGCGAACCAAAACGAGACTCTAAAAGCTGGTGAAGTATGGTCACCATGACTGACAGCGTGGGGAAGAGGCGTGCGGGTGGACCTGTGGCGCAGTGGTTAGCACTCCGCGCTGTGAACCCGGCGACACGAGTTTCCTTCCCGGTCGTGGCTGAAGTGAGCGACCAGTCCAATCCGAACCGGGACTGGGCCCTGTCCATCTCCCTTCACCAACCGGCACTGACCGGCGGGACGAAGTACGGCAAAACAAACGCCCGTGAGTGACACGGCACGGGGTGGCTTCATCCAGCAATGTATGACGGAGATCTGAAAAGTGTTATTGTTCAGGGAGGAGGCACAACTGCATCGGGGATTGTGAACCCCCACGCATAGAATTACCACACCACAAGATCCAAAACAAGACTGTGTAAGCGGCAAAGCTTGAATAAGACTCTCCTGTAAGCGGAGACCGTTGTGTGTGTGTTTTTAGTCGTGAAAACACAGCGGAGCTGTGATTCATGGGGCGAGGATTTGCAGAATTATCTCAGTCACTCTCGGCGCATGCAAACGGAACGGAGCTACTGGAAGCCACCAAAGTTCCACGTTCTCGTGTTACCAGTAAAATAACATGCTCGCAACGATGATAACAACGTACAGCTCTTTGGCAATGAACTGCTTGGCGAACACCTCTCCCGAGCCTGTTGGCTGTGAGGGTTGTTTGACCGCACCGCACCGGCACCGGCTTACTCGCCACGGTGATCAGTGCGCGTTGGCAAGGCCGACTCAGACACCACTTGCCACTGACGTGTGATGAGAAGCCTGGGAATTGAACTCGGGTCCCCGGGGTTCGAGAAGAGTGCGCCAAGCTTTGAGCCATCATAATTCCACCTCCGGGTACCAAACCAATGTTTAAGTGCAATTTGAGCACATCAAATGTCTGTCCCTTGTTTCGAGTTGCATTTTGATTGTGCTATCGGTGTCAGGTCGTGAGCCTAAGAATCCGTCTGGATCTCCCGTGGAGCGCAACGCATCAGCCCGTGTAAGGTAACAGCCCGTGGAAGCAAACATCCCACACCTGCTTCTGAGACGCCCGTGATTCACTCTCCCCCCCCCCACACACACATTCGGGGAAGGTGCTTTGCCGAAACACCCGACTTCACAGAAATGTCCGTCGCATGGCATGACGACTACTACATGTAAATGACTGGACGGACAGAGGTGGGTGATACAAGGAACCTGCCGATGGTTTGAGCTGCCGCGCCGGGTGGTCGAATCGAATTGGCGACCCTCTGAATTGCAAATCTAATGTTTAACCATTTCACCACACCACTTACAACCACGCATCGCCTCGCTACCACCTGGCAGTGCCACGCGGTGTGTGTGCATGTGGGTGGTCGGGCACTAGTTTGCTATCTCATCTGCCTTTATTCGTGTTTAAGTTCTCTTCGAGAGCCCAAGGGGCCTTCTAAATTCCAACGTTCAGTCGCGTTCCACGGCGTCACTCGGATTGTGAGAACTAAGGTAAACACTCGTCGCATACTGAGCGGAGAGAGATGTTGGGTTCAGTGTATGACGTCACAAAGCTCCGCTTTAAACTATTGTCATTCTAGTGCGTATTTAATGTGGTGCTGCACTCTGATGTATTAGGAGAAAATATTTACTTAAAAAGTCTATTTAATTAGCTAGAACGTGTTGTCTATATTTATTTGAAGTTGCGCAATTTGATGTGACGTCACATTTCTCAACCCCCCCCCCTCGTCACACATCGTCACAAATGTCTGACCCCCCCTAGGTGCGTGACGTCATTTATGGACGGCCCCTTATTTTCAGGGAGGGACCACTTTCGCCGATAAGACATCATCAGTGCGGAGGCCGCCACAGATTTGACACCATGGGGGGTTGATAGCAGCACGATGATGATTATGGGGGGTGTTGTCACGTGTTGTGTATTGTCGGGGGCCGCACTCAAGGCCACGAAGGGCCGCCAGTGTCACGCGGGCCCTGCAGTGAAGAAGGCTGCCCTAGCGGCCACATTGTGAACACGCTGCCGCAGTTCGGTTCGGCACCTTCTTCACCACACGGGGCAGCGAGACGTCGCGATCGTCGGCACCTGAGAAGTTGCTCCGACCAACACGAGTCGCGCACTCGTATAGGGGAAAAAACGCTGAGAAAACGACGATGAGAGAAGGACGATGGGAGAAGGACGATGGGAGAAGGGCGATGGGAGAAGGACGATGGGAGAAGGGCGATGGGAGAAGGACGATGGGAGGAGGACGATGAGAGAAGGACGATGGGAGAAGGACGATGAGGGAAGGACGATGAGGGAAGGACGATGGGAGAAGGACGATGGGAGAAGGGCGATGGGAGAAGGGCGATGGGAGAAGGACGATGGGAGAAGGACGATGGGAGAAGGACGATGGGAGAAGGGCGATGGGAGGAGGACGATGGGAGAAGGGCGATGAGAGAAGGACGATGGGAGAAGGACGATGGGAGAAGGGCGATGGGAGAAGGGCGATGGGAGAAGGGCGATGGGAGAAGGACGATGGGAGAAGGGCGATGGGAGGAGGACGATGGGAGGAGGACGATGGGAGAAGGGCGATGGGGGGAGGACGATGGGAGGAGGACGATGGGAGAAGGGCGATGGGAGAAGGGCGATGGGGGGAGGACGATGGGAGAAGGGCGATGGGATAAGGGCGATGGGAGGAGGACGATGGGAGAAGGGCGATGGGAGAAGGGCGATGGGAGGAGGACGATGGGAGAAGGACGATGGGAGAAGGGCGATGGGGGGAGGACGATGGGAGAAGGGCGATGGGAGGAGGACGATGGGAGGAGGACGATGGGAGAAGGGCGATGGGAGAAGGACGATGGGAGAAGGGCGATGGGGGGAGGATGATGGGAGAAGGGCGATGGGAGGAGGACGATGGGAGAAGGGCGATGGGAGGAGGGCGATGGGAGGAGGACGATGGGAGAAGGGCGATGGGAGAAGGGCGATGGGAGGAGGACGATGGGAGAAGGGCGATGGGAGAAGGGCGATGGGGGGAGGACGATGGGAGAAGGGCGATGGGAGAAGGACGATGGGAGAAGGGCGATGGGAGAAGGGCGATGGGAGAAGGGCGATGGGAGAAGGACGATGGGAGAAGGACGATGGGAGAAGGGCGATGGGGGGAGGACGATGGGAGAAGGGCGATGGGAGAAGGGCGATGGGAGGAGGACGATGGGAGAAGGGCGATGGGAGAAGGGCGATGGGAGGAGGACGATGGGAGGAGGACGATGGGAGAAGGGCGATGGGGGGAGGACGATGGGAGGAGGACGATGGGAGAAGGGCGATGGGAGAAGGGCGATGGGGGGAGGACGATGGGAGAAGGGCGATGGGAGAAGGGCGATGGGAGGAGGACGATGGGAGAAGGGCGATGGGAGAAGGGCGATGGGAGGAGGACGATGGGAGAAGGACGATGGGAGAAGGGCGATGGGGGGAGGACGATGGGAGAAGGGCGATGGGAGGAGGACGATGGGAGGAGGGCGATGGGAGAAGGGCGATGGGAGAAGGGCGATGGGAGAAGGACGATGGGAGAAGGGCGATGGGGGGAGGATGATGGGAGAAGGGCGATGGGAGGAGGACGATGGGAGAAGGGCGATGGGAGGAGGGCGATGGGAGGAGGACGATGGGAGAAGGGCGATGGGAGAAGGGCGATGGGAGGAGGACGATGGGAGAAGGGCGATGGGAGAAGGGCGATGGGGGGAGGACGATGGGAGAAGGGCGATGGGAGAAGGACGATGGGAGAAGGGCGATGGGAGAAGGGCGATGGGAGAAGGGCGATGGGAGAAGGACGATGGGAGAAGGGCGATGGGAGAAGGGCGATGGGGGGAGGACGATGGGAGAAGGGCGATGGGGGGAGGACGATGGGAGAAGGGCGATGGGAGAAGGGCGATGGGAGGAGGACGATGGGAGAAGGGCGATGGGAGAAGGGCGATGGGAGGAGGACGATGGGAGAAGGACGATGGGAGAAGGGCGATGGGGGGAGGACGATGGGAGAAGGGCGATGGGAGGAGGGCGATGGGAGGAGGGCGATGGGAGAAGGGCGATGGGAGAAGGGCGATGGGAGAAGGACGATGGGAGAAGGACGATGGGAGAAGGGCGATGGGGGGAGGACGATGGGAGAAGGGCGATGGGAGGAGGACGATGGGAGAAGGACGATGAGGGAAGGACGATGAGGGAACGGCGATGGGAGAAGGGCGATGGGAGAAGGACGATGGGAGAAGGACGATGGGAGAAGGGCGATGGGAGAAGGGCGATGGGAGAAGGGCGATGGGAGAAGGGCGATGGGAGAAGGGCGATGGGAGGAGGGCGATGGGAGGAGGACGATGGGAGAAGGGCGATGGGAGGAGGACGATGAGGGAAGGACGATGGGAGAAGGGCGATGGGAGAAGGGCGATGGGAGAAGAGCGATGGGAGAATGGCGATGGGAGGAGGACGATGGGAGAAGGGCGATGGGGGGAGGACGATGGGAGAAGGGCGATGGGAGGAGGACGATGGGAGAAGGACGATGAGGGAAGGACGATGAGGGAAGGACGATGAGGGAAGGACGATGGGAGAAGGGCGATGGGAGAAGGGCGATGGGAGAAGAGCGATGGGAGGAGGACGATGAGGGAAGGACGATGGGAGAAGGGTGATGGGAGGAGGACGATGGGAGAAGGACGATGGGAGAAGGGCGATGGGAGAAGAACGATGGGAGAAGGGCGATGGGAGAAGAGCGATGGGAGGAGGACGATGGGAGAAGGACGATGGGAGAAGGACGATGAGGGAAGGACGATGAGGGAAGGACGATGGGAGAAGGGTGATGGGAGGAGGACGATGGGAGAAGGACGATGGGAGAAGGGCGATGGGAGAAGAGCGATGGGAGAAGGACGATGGGAGAAGGACGATGGGAGCAGGACGATGGCTCTGTCTGACACTGCGCTCACGCTGCCAGGGTCCAGTCTGGCTCCGGCTTGTCTCCTCCCACTTGCCTGCTGCCGGAGATAGTTGAGGCGAGGGTCGGAAAACGGATAAGTATCCGTGGATAATCATTAAACACAAATATGTGTAGGGAAATACCATTCACGCGGCGCTCCGTCATTAAGGGGACGGGAGTTTAAAATGACCTTGTAAGTCAATTGGCAATTAAATTAAACATTCTTTCGATTGAGAGGAGATTATATAGCTGTCAAATAGAGAACAGTACAGTCACAGCGTATATACAGGGTGGGCCACAAGTCAGTGCACATGGGGTTTATTTTCACAAATCACATCGGGTTATTCCTGTTATTGTAACAAATGTTCAAACTGACTTCCATCTACATGATAGCACGATGCGTGAATTCACTTTTGAAATGAATTTATGACTTTTTTTGTTAAAGATTACAGCCGCCTTATTTAGCGTACATGGAAACGAATTGAACTCGCTCGTCAATTGAAACGTTTCAATGCCAGCCTGAAAGCAAATGAAATAACCCCGTGTGTCCCGACCTGAATGTTATATAGGTGGAAACACCACAGTGAGTTGACAGGCAGGCCACGTGTGATGGGGAGCTCTTGGGCAGAGGCTTTCAACCAGGGGTAGGCGGACACAGGGGGTACGTGAGGTTCAGTTTCAGTTCAGTTTCATTTATTAGGAATAGCCCTGTGAGCCATGCGGCTCTTGACTCGGGTGCAACCGCAACAAACAAAAACATGGACAAAAAACAGAAAAATGCAGGAAAAAAACAGCAAAGTCTCCCAGAAAAAAACACCGCGTTTCAACGCTGTGTGCAAAAATCCAAGTGGGATGCAAGTCAAACAATAACAACCATAAGACAATTTAGATTAAAGTAATCAGGTTAACTCTGTACTCCAACAAACAAACATGGCTATACCATACGTTTTCGAAATCACCAATTAGGTGATTTCTAAATGTGTGAAATGATATTGTACGTGAGAGTAATTGGTGAATAATCTCGTATGAATATGCCAATATGAAATAACAACGATAAAATATAAAGCCATATGGTAATCTAGAGCGATATAAAATACCTTTCTAAACTCACCAGTCGTAAACAATGTCGGTTTACAAGAGTAACCAGCAAGCGCGAACACATTACGTCACGCAGTTACGAGCTAGTGAGGATAACCTCACAAAATTGACAATTGGTTAAAATATTGATGTTCATTTTTCAAACGTTTATTTCTGAGAACCACGTTGGGTCAGGCTAGGGGCTATTCGGCTGAAACGGAATTCAACAAACGGTATTGCAATAGTCAAACGTGGTTCGGAATAACTGCTCGAGAGCTACTTCCATTCGAGCCACTTCCACCAGCAGTGCTGTGAGCGAGCAATTGCAGGGCTGCACCTTTACCTTTAACACAGCAGCGATGATGATGACGACGTTAACAACGTCTTGTTGCCAAGACGCTCATTGACCTTTCATTCGTCTTAACAAACGTTTTGTCGTGTCTAGTGCCGACTCGCCCGGCCTGTTGTTAAAGTGCATTCGGGGATTCCGCGCTGACGGCAAAACACAGGTACTTAGCGAAATCTGTCAGTGCATGTCATGATTTGTTGCGACATACAGGGCGGCAGTAGTCAGTGGAAAGTCTTTCATGTGGCCCACGCGCCTATAGCCATTAGCAGAGGTGGGACAAAGTCATTGTTATGCAAGTCCAAGTCGAGTCGCAAGTCATCAAATTCATGACTCGAGTCTGACTCGAGTCCAAGTCACATGACTCGAGTCCACATCTCATAGGTGGGACAAAGTCATTGTTATGCAAGTCCAAGTCGAGTCGCAAGTCATCAAATTCATGACTCGAGTCTGACTCGAGTCCAAGTCACATGACTCGAGTCCACACCTCTGGCCATTAGTACCGCGACTATCAACGCTGCATTCCTTAAGGACACTCAATCTCTCTCTCACTTCACCACTGCCAATCAGTGTGATCACTCGACACATTATACATCTCGAATTAATAGATGCAGAGTTTCCGCGTTAATCGAGGTGTGGGGGAATGGACATCTGGGCTGTTGTTAGGTCCTCAAGGACCGACGAACCCATGAGGTGTGCCCCACGCTACTGGGATACGCACACCAGATATCCGTGAAATTTTGACCCTCTAACTACTGATATATTTTTCAAACGATCATGGGAATAACGTAAAAATATATATGAAGGCCTCGCCAAGCACCAAATTATCTTTTTCGGGCTGGTTCTGTATCAGAATGCTTGGCCAATTGAGAGCATTTCATTGTCGAAGGAAACACAAAAATCCAGCCATAATCGGCATCATCACCAGCCATGTTCGATCTACTGCCTGATGATGACCTCTCCGAGCTTTGTGCAGTCTTTTTGTTGCCATTATTTGTCCCTCCCCCATGAGTTGAGCGGCCAAGGGGACAGAGCTGATGCCAGATGGTGGCAGCCCTTGGAGGTCGCGTGTCCACTGTGCAGCAGCTGATGTGATTGGTGGAGGTTAGAGAGCACCGGCGCTGTGCCGTCGCAGTAGCAGCAGCAGCTTCAGCCGTGGTATACTGGAGGTGGTGTACCGGGCACATACGTAGTTGTCTGCGTTAGCGCGCTGCGCTACGAACCCCACTACCGGGGTTCGATTCCCGCTCACGTTTAACAGCAGTGACGATTGTCTGAAGCTGTCCTCGGCCTCTCTATGGTCGACTCGGCCTCAAAAGAGTACCTGGTGCGGTGTGTAAACATCGACACCACGGAGACAAAGGCGGTCGGGCGTGGCGCTGGCCACCCACCCCCGCTCGTGGGCCATGCCGCCCTTCATAGGTGCTACTCGCCAACAGCACTTGCTCCTACAGTCCCGTTAAATGCTCTAATAGTCTAATTGAAGGGGGGGGGGGCGGGGAAAATCTCTTTGTCTTTGTAATCTACCCCTCCCGAATCGAGTTGCGCTCGGGATAAAGAGGGCGTCTCTCTCGAAGGTTCTGCCCCTCCACCCCTGAGTGGCTCGCTCACATGACGGCTATGGACATGGGACACAGATCGGCGTCTCACGGCCGCCGGTGCGGCTGCTCGCACGCCGCGGGGTGGCCTAGCCCGACGGCGAGGAGTGTAATATCGAAAATCGCTGTCGTATGCATCATCGGGGGTGGGTTGTCGTAACGTGTTTAGCGTTGTCATGAAGTGGGTTAAAAAAGCATTACCGGAGCTATTGGGCAGGGAAACCCAATTGTGCCAAAGTATATATCGGGAGCAACGTGGGGCCAGCCATACCTGCAACAACAGAAACAATGCCAATCACAAGTGGATTTACTGGCGGCTTGGCAGGCTCAGCTGATAGTCGAGGAGTCTGTCTCCTGCCGGCGTCTCTGGGATTTACAAACGGAAAGGCGATGGCTTAGGACGACGTCAGGGGCCGACCCGCTGTGTCAAGACAGCGCTGCGTCGAAAACCTACAGCCGCGCTCGTGGTTAGGGTGGCCGATGGGGGGGTGGGAGGGGGTGCAGTGGGGGGGGGGGTGTAGTGAGAGGGGGGGTGTACTGCCATGGGTGGGGGTGCAACGATGCGTCTCTTGTAAACGAAGGAAAAAATCGCCGCACAAATTCAAATTGAACTTCGTACGTCGTCGTCAACGCGACTGGGTTCACAAGCGTCGCGCGCTCGGTGGGACGAGATCAGTGAATTTGAATTGCGACGTGGAGCCGTGGCCACATTTGTCGAGCGAAGTGCGGTGGCAAGCAGCAGCAGCAGCAGCGGCAGCAGCGACAGCGGTGGCCGTGATAACGTGTGCTCTTGATCATCGCGCGAGGTATAACGGCGGTGGTGCACCGGGCACGTACAACATTGTTTCAAGGTTGCTGACCCAGACAGAGCGAAGTGAAACACGTGTTTGTGTGTGTGAGAGCGATTCGATTCCCATTCACGGCCAACATCAGTGACGATTATCTGAACCAGTCCTGGGCCTCCCGTAGGTCGACTCAGCCTTAAATGAGTACCTGGTGCGGTATATAAACATCGCCATTAAAGAGACAAAGGCGGCCGGGCGTGGTGTTAGCCAGCCACCCGCTCGTGTACCGGCTTTAATAGGTGCTCGCTAACAGCACTTGCCCCAACAGCCTGCTAACTTTACCCAGGGGGGGAGGGGGGGGTTATCTTTGAGTGGTGGCTACATGGACGAGCGCAACGTGGGACAATGAAGTGGGGTCCATGATGGAGGGGCCGCGCTTTGGCGTACCAGGCGCCCCACGTGACCGCAGCTGCGTGGAGTGGAGGCGCCGAGCAGACACTGGAGGGACGTGCGGTCAGGGGAGGCAGGGCAGGCAGAGCCTCAAGTGTCATACTCCAATGAAAATAGCTGTTACGAAAAGTAAAAAAAAAAATCTAATAAAAATTAAGATTTTTCCACTGATCTGTGTTAAAAATGTAATTTTTCTGTACGATTCCAATCATTTTTATAGTCAAAATCGCCAAATTTGCGGAGCTCCGCTGCAAATACAGGAATAGACGTTAGGTGAGGCAGTGACGAGCTCAGCCTCCCCTCTGCGCAACCCATCAGTAACTGGATGGAGCGTGGGCAATAAGCGCGTGCCTGTTACTATCTCAGTATGTCACCAATGTAATGTTTGTAGACCCCTTCCATACTCCAGGTAACTTATTTCACGTATGTGCATAAAGATATTTAGGCTCGCTGGTCTCGTCATGAAATTGCAATGAAAAAGCACCAGGGGAGGCAGCTATCACATCTGCCTCACTGAGGGGGACGTGTCTAACACGCCCCCTCAGTGAGGCCACGCCCCCTCAGTGAAGACACGCCCCCCTCAGTGTGTGAATCTGGCTCTGACCCGAGCCAGTGCCTCCCCAGCCATTGACCTGACCGCACGTCACAGGGACACCGCCATCAGGGAGATGGAGCGGCGATGGGGTTAGCGCGCACGCGGGGAGCGACGAGACATTCGCGTGGGTGCGAGTCGCCCTTTATTCAGGCCGGGAATGCGATCACCCCATCGGGACGCAAGGGTGCCCCTCTGGGTTACACATATAACAATTTAAGAATACAATATTTAGAAAACGTAACAAAAGTAGACTCGATTAGACGCAACGGTGTGAATTTGGCTCCGTAGAAAAATGGTAGCTTGCACTCGCGATTATGAATAAATACAGATATTTAAATTGTATAAATAAACCAGGGATGGAGACGATGCAGTGAGACGTTCATCGAGCGGTGGATAGATCATGGCTGACGACGACGACGACGACGATTATGTGCGAGTGTTACCGCGGAGATAGCAAAGCCGTGCCCCGTGCGTGGCACGCCCGGGGTCAGATGGATTTGGTGGCTCTTGAACTGTGGCAGCTTTAACATTTTAAAACGTCGGTCATTATTTCGCCGTTATTTACCGCGACTCTATTACCGCCTCTAAATAATGCAGCAGCCTGGGGGTGGGGGGGTGGCTCCGCTTTGCAAGCGTCCATTCGGGTCACTGACCCCGAGTGACGGCAGAGTGAAGGCCGTGTCTTTGGCTAAATCCAGATGGTGATGGTGAGCGAGGGATGGATTTTTAATCTCTTCCAAATATATTTTCGATATTTTTTCGTTACGTTTTACCCCCTGTGATTGTACTCCCTGGCGCGCTATGGGTATTAGATCACGGGACGGCGAATCCGTTCGGAAAATTTGCGGAGCAGTGCAACCCAGGGTGTCCAAGAACGGCTGTCCAAGAGATTTGCACAGAAATTTCGTAGACAAAGAATCTGTTTATCTAAATGAGCTCAAGCCTCCCGTAAAATCAGGCGACTTGTGTGTGGGCGACCCACCACTCTGAATCCCTCCCCACCACCACCCCCCACTCTGAAACCCTCCCCACCATCTCCCCACCACCCCCCACTCTGAATCCCTCCCCTCTCCCTACCACCTCACCATAAACGCAGAATCAGCGTCGAGGCCCTGGTGTAGCCACTTCCTCTCTCTCCTCGTCTCTCCTGACCTCTTGGTCCTTCTTCTCAGATCCCTCTCCATCCCTTTCCTCTTATTCCCCATTCCCACTCGACCCTCCCTCCTGTTTTCTTCCTTATTATTTTCACACACATCGCACCCCTGACTCCTACCCCCCCACCCGTGGTGTGCCGCGGGTACAACGTTGCTCGTAACGAGAGAAGTGAGCGCTTAAGATGGCACTGCCATCCGTGTATGCGACTGCACCCAACGAACGCCGCGAAATCCATACGCACACACAGAGGCGCATCGATTCAGGCGTTCCCAACCAATGGCTGCTGAGTGTTGACACGTGTGGATGGATCCCGGAGCGCCCGAAGGAAATCCACGCTTGGCGTAGGGGGCATCCCCCTCCTATCGCGGAGTTCTTTCATCGCAAGGCCCGTGGGCCGCTGGCGGCCTCCTGGTGGATTTTAGTGCGGCCACTGATGTGCGGCCGCACGACAATACGCAAAAGGTGAAAACATCCCCCATCATCATCATCGTGCTGCTGTCAAACCCCCGATGGTTTCAAATGTGTGGCGGCCCTCACACTGCTGTTATCTTATCAGCGAAAGTGCCCCCCCCCCCCGCTCTGAAAACGAGTGAAGATCACTGATCTACGGCATACAGATGGGACAGATGATTTTGGGTCACATTTGCTGTACCGTCTTCCCCTGGCGAGCCATGCAGGGCACCTCCTCGACGCCCACGGGGAGATTCACAGCGTGATCCACCAACCCTCGCGGCTGCTGGTGCTGCCTCCTGCTTGCTGGATCACAGGCAGCCACGTGCAGCAGTACAGCCACCACCACCACCACCGTCACCACCGTCACCACCGTCACCACCACCATCGTCACCACCACCACCACCGTTACTGTCACCATCACCACCGTCACCACCACCACCGTCACCACCACCACCACCGTCACCACCACCACCTGTGGACTCTGACCTGTCCACAAATAGTGGCGCACATCACGTCACAGCTAAACTTATATAATTCTTAGAACTGCGATTTAGTAACGTTGAGTACAAACGCAAACTTGTACGCATGCATGTTGAACTTCTTTCACACCGTACGTAGCCACCCGCGCTAATCAGAGGTGCGAAGTTTAACTCAATGGCATTGTGTAGGGTTATTTTGTGACCGAGCTGAGATCATCAGCACGCTCGCACTCGACAGCCTTGTGCCACCTTTTGTTCGGCACGATGTCCGACGTTTCGCTCTACATCCGTCATCAATACGCAGAACATCCCGATGAAAAAAATAACACATCTGAGAGTCTGTACAGCCCAATGGCGAAAACCTCTGCAGGAATTGTTGAGAACATTGTAGAACACGGGTGGCCGAAATCCCAGATTCCAACCCAGGCTCCCAGTGGAGCAATGCGAGCTTTGTGTGTATCTCTGACCCCATGGAGCCACCTCTGGTCGTAGCTGACATTTCTTATCTGTTGCTGCGATGGATGTGTGGGGATGCTGCCCTGGCCTTGCGTGTCAATGTTCTCGGTGTATCAGTGGCGGCTCCTGCTAAATCTCTCAGGGGGGGCAAATGTCTGGATGATTGATAAGGATAAGGTCCACCCATGCAATGGATAAATTAACAGCTTAAGCATGTAAAGGCAACTTCACTTCTTTAATATTAATGAAAAATAAAGTGACTCTTACAATACATCTTGTTTGTTTCTATACTCACTATTAAAACAAACCACTCAAGTTTATTTTATTAAAGATTCCACTAGGTGGCGACAAATTATATTGTTGGATGAAACGTGCTTTCGTATGATGACGTAAGCACGTATGATGACGTAAGCACGTTAGGGCGAGCCCTCCCGGAAGCCATAGAGAATGCATTGCAGCGCCCCCGTTCGAAAAAAAACATCTTTGAATGTAAGTCTATGGGGCCACTCGGGGCGATTCTCAGCTGGAGGGAAATCGCCCAAAAAGAGGCGGTACTCCACAGAACGTAGCATGACGCTGATTGGACTATATCCAGAGGCACAGTGACGGCTCGCGTGACTCTGTGGTTGAATGACATTGGTGGTGCGTCGCCCAATCGCCCTAATGAAGAAACCGCCCCTGCGGTGTATGCAACACGCGCTCAGATAGCTGCTGCAGTTCGCTTTGTGTGACCAACAAACGATGCGAGGTGGGGGAGCGACAGGAAGTGAGGGAGGGGCGGCGCGGAGGAAATCCTCGCCATTCTGTAAACCGGCGCTTCGAGAGTGTTTGCAAAAAGGTCTGTTTTTGATAAATTACAACCCAAGGCTGGCACGGTTGTCGGCCACGCTTTCTGCAAAAAAAAAGTTTCGGAGCTCGGGGTTTTTCGGTCCTCTGTCCTCAGATGTGGGCGCCACGGTGGCGAGATGTTTACTATTTCGCTTGGTATGCAGGAGGTCGTGGGTTCAATCCCGAGCATGACTCCTGTTGTATATGAGGAGTTTGTGCGTTCAATCTCCCCGTGGACGCGTGGATGTTTCTCCGGGGTCCTCCGGTTTTTTAATCTCCACATTTAGAAACGTGCGTTCAGAGTATTCGGCTGCCGTTAATGCCCACGTGATGATGACAATCCACTTCGTTGAGCTGTCATATGTGATAAGGTCGTTTCTGAAAAAAATATCTTTACTGCTCAGTGTGCCTTACGTTGTAAAATAAAACAATAGTTTAGTGTTTTAGCTTTATTTGGAACGCTCTACCTGACCGCTTAGATTATTCCATTTAGAAATAACATTAAACTATACTTATTGTCTAGGATATGCGAGGTAAAGTAGAGATGACTAAATTTCGATTTAAAGCTTTCGTGACTGCAGGGATTCATCTTCTTGGTTCTTTCGGTAAAGTACGTGACTTTACCGAAAGAACCAAGAAGATAGAGATGACTTTTTTTCTGTATGACACTCTGAAGCCATTCACGTGGATGTGTTGCCTGGAAGTGCTGTAGGGCTCTCCGATGCGTGTTTACGTTGTGGCGCGTGTCGGTCGACATGGTGTGCCACGTGGAGCGAAACGTCGGACATCGTGCCAAGCAACGGCACGCGGCACGAGCGGACAACGTCGCCGAGCGATATTATTCATTGTTACTTTTGTAAACGATCTTCGCAGAGTAAATGTAACTCGAGAACTATTAAAATTTCACGATAATTTACGAGTTTACGGGAATGGCAAATATTTGTGTGTGTGAAACTTGCACACACACACACGCGCGCGCAGTAAATACGCGGCTCGCTCATTTATATAAAAAAACATAAATAGGGTATATTAAAAGTTCTGTTTGCTATTAGTGACGCGTTGTATAACAGCACCCAGTCACTTGCACGTCTCCCTGAGAAAACCCTCGCAACCAAACGGTGGGGAGCGAGTGACCAAAAACTTCGTTCCCCAAAATAAAACCGCCTCGAATTTTTACACTGACGCCTCTGTTGTGTCGCCCCCCCCCTCCACTACATTAACAACAACAACAACAACAAAAATCCATCGGCTCAATCGCGGCCGCTGTCGAGTGGCGGTCGCAGATCGCTGCGAAAATGCCTCTGGGTGCGCGTGGGCGTTCTTTTTTTTTGGAAGCTGAAAATAAACACAAATCCTCACCCTCCCCCCCGTCCCAGGTTTCCCTGCCGAGTTGGTACGCGCCACCATTTGACTCGACAAAAGAATGCGGAGTGAAGATTGGGAGGCGCAGAGCGGAGCGTGGCTTTACCGGGGAGGCTCCGGCAATAGCGCCACTCGCCATTGGCTGTAAGGAACTCGCGGGCACGGTGAGTTGATGATGATGATGCTTTTCGCGTCTTGTTTGTTCGGCTCTTTGAGCAACAAATGGGTCGTGCGTTGCTCCCGCTGCTGCTGCTGTTGCTGCTACTGCTTTGTCCACTGATGAATCCCGTGCGCCTTCAGTTTCCATTCTAGTTGTGAGTACTCAGTAAACAATGTCAACGTTGGTTCAACGTTGACATGTGGCTGGAACCGTTGCACGAACGTTGCCCCGACGTTTGGCCCCTGCGTTCCATGTTTACTGGGTGGAGAGGAGGATGATGATGATGATGTCTAAAAGTCGCCTGTACAGTGTAAGGATCGCCTTGGCTCGGCTTGGCATCCGAATGCACATTGCTTGTGAAGCCGACTCGTTGAATCGCGCGCGCGCGCTCCCCGTATGGCCGGCGTCCCCGTGTTGGACATTCGCTCTCGTGTTGCTTCCCGTGTCCGCTTAAAGTGGCACCGTTGACAGGCCCGCCCGCCCGCCCGCTGTAAGTTTTAGCTGCCTCGAAGATTGTAATTCGACGTTTTTTAATTGAGCGTCCCTATTATTACGGAGGGGGAGGGGGGGTGTTCTCGTTCGTTAAACGAGGTTGTGGCCGTGCAGGTTTTTGAATCGCTCCATTAATCCAGACCCAATTAGACCTCGCGAAATGCGAATGTGACCTTTGATGACAGGAGCCTCCCACCAGGGAGAGGCAGCTCCAAGCATAAGAGGGATAATTCACGTTGTGCGTTTTTTTAATCATGTCCTTATTCGCGCTCAGATGCGACGAGAATGCACGTGATGCGTCTTCAGTTATCATCACGGTGGTGAGATGTTAACTACCTCGCCTGGCATACAGGAGGTCGTGCGTTCGATCCCGACCCTGATGCCTGTTGTATATTTAGAGTTTGCATGTTTCTCTCCCCGTGGTCGCGTGAGGTTTTCTCAGTTTTTTTCCCCTCCACGTTCAGAAACATACTCTTCAGAGTATTTGGCTGCTATAACTGTCCACGCGATAAGCCACTTCGTTGAGCTATCATTTGTGACCAGGTCCCTTCTGAAAAGAGAGATATACAGCTCAGTATGGCCTTACCTGCTAAAAAAGAAAAAATTGTCATTCGCCATGTTCTACCCTCTGTTGGACGAAAGCCTCCCCGTGTTATGTCACCGTGGTTACTGCAATGCCACGATGCGTCTCACCGCTGCACGCTAAGCTCATCCCATCGCGCACAACACGCTCGTGGTGGGTCGTGCTCGCGTGCGCTCTCCCTCCTTCAGCTGCCGTTCCGTCCTCGGTCTCGTTGCCGTCCCCTTCTCCTCCCGACGCGTGCAGCCCAAAGCCGCGCTTTGACTTTCATGCAAACTCCAACGAGCCGTCGCTGATTTTGTTCCATTGTAGGAACTCGCGCGCGTGCCGTTTTTTGTTTTGTTGCAACGCCCCAGCGTACTGCATAAGCGGAGTGAACGTTTTCATTTCCACCGCTACATTAAGAAGATAAAGAAGAAACCACGCGAACACCCGTGTAGGTTCAGTATTCACGTTCAGAGCGGTAATGTTTTCACACCGCGGCGCGTTTCTTCACCGGACCGAAATAACATTGCCCCCCCCTCCTCTCTCTCTCGTCGCCCACCCCTTTGTTTGCTGGCACCGGCAGATGTGGTATTGTTGTGCTGGGCGTTGTCCCGGACTTCGCGTGGGTTTGGCGTCGCTCTCGGCCTGGTGTTACCCGCGATCCTCGCGCAGTCAATCGACGCCAATCATTCATTGTGCGGTAGCGATGGATCGCACAAAAACCACGGCATGCCGGGGCAACGCACGCCCTTCATTAGAGCTCTCACCCCCGTGGCAGTCGACGTTGAGCCTCCCTAGTCTCGCCACAGTTTCAATTTCCACGCGATGCAATTATCATCTATCATCATCATTGTCACACCGATCGTCGACTGCCATGATGCGTCCACTCCTGGATGAAGAACTTCCCAGGCTGTCGCCGTTGCTCGCGGTCTTGCCCACACGCGAGCTGATTGTGTCGCTCCATCTCCACGTGGGATTTCATCTCCATGCACACAGTCTGAAGAAAAGTGAGCAGAGAAGTGTGCAGGGAGACAGCTGCACGCTGAGAGACAGAAAGAGGATCACGTAGATTGGATAACATATGCGTGGCACAGACATCCAATTTGCTGCTAGGAAATTAAGTGTGCATGGGTAGGACACGTCTCTGGATGTGTGACGATGGTCAGTGGTCGAGACTAATCATGGAATGGCAACCAACGGTGGGAATATATGGTGGAGAGGACCTCCGCCCACGGAAATGGAGCGATTAAATCGGCTCACGTGCAGGAAACAGACGGGTTGTTGCATAGCTGGACCGTGAGAGATGGTGACGGGTTCGCGGAAGCCTTCATCTAGCATTGGGTAGATGATGGCTGATGAAGAATGCCTTAAACATGAAACATTCTTCTCTGTCTTCTCCACTGTTGGAACAATGCGTTCATGTCACTTCAAAGAGGTCGGTTAACCTTCATAAAAAATAACAGTCTAGAAAAAACGGGAGGACTGCATTTTTCACGGGACATGAAACCAGACGTCCAATGAGATTCTGGGCTCTGGAGACCCAACATCCGTCTGTGTGGACGAGGTCACCGCATGCTGACAGGTGGATATCATAAATATCTGTCGTAAAAACAATTGGCGCAAGGGCCCGGGCGACTGACATGCACACAGAGAGAGAGAGAGCGGATCACACAAAACGAACGAGTTAATGACTTCCGCTGATAGACGCGCCCGTTCGCCGTGAGGTTGTGTGGGCGGCCGCACGGTAATCACATCGGGTCATTATCCAGATGTAACCGCTGACAAACCAGTGGCATACTTATTGAGTGCGCAGGCGTAAGGTGCGCGTCACCACCGCGCTGGGGTCCATGGGCCATGGGGGCCCAGGTGCCGGGCTCTGAAAGAGGGGTGGGAATTCAGACAGAGGGGGTTCGGGGGGGGGGCTATTTCATTCCTCGCATGAGGGCTCATGCCAACCACGCTACGCCGTTGTTGACACAAAATGTGTTTTACCACGGTTGCTATAAAATCCTGGAATTACAGGGCCCATTTTGGCCAACGTTTGCAGCACAATCGATAGCCAGTGTGCTACGTTTGCTACACCTTGTCATTCCAGGTGGGTGGTTGTTCTCAGCGCTGGACCATTTGTAAATCACGCACAGCAAATAGAAAGATCCCCCGTGTCGCCTTAACAGACTGTTGGGGCAAATGCTGTTAGCGAGCACCTACGAAGGTCGGCATGGCGCGCAAGTAGGTGGGTGGCCAACACCACGCCTGGCCACCTTTGCCTCCCCATTGCTGATGTTTACACACTGTACTCGGTACTCAGTTAAGGCCGAGTCGACCAAGGAGAGGCCCAGGACAAGTCCAGACGCCACTCAATGCTGACGTTACCCATGGCCGGGAATCCAATTATGGTGCTCAAGTTCGTAGGGCAGCGTGCCGATTGTTACAGAGGTTCACGGTTAGAATCCGAAATGCGGCCCCGAATAATACTGCGGATGAATTAAACCATTACATACGCAACGTCTGTGTCACGGTGTATGATAAAGGGCCCATTACGTAATTTGAAAAGAGCAGGCCGCTGTGTGAAGATGATCCAATTTAGCCAAATTTGAAAAATATAAAAGTACACGCAAATAACTTAATTGGGAAGCGCATCTCAATTGTGGGTCCCTCCTGTGAAAACTTGGCAGGAACGTCCTGAAAAAAATAGTCGTGAAGACTCAGTGAGGCTATCCTGGATAATTAAGCGTAAATAATGAGTACTAATTACACATAGGTACACGGACTCGCATACACACTCTGTAGTTTAGAGTTTATAGCTCGGCTAGCCCATGAGACTCATGTTTCTCTTGCAATGGAGACCTGGATGGCAAACAACAATGTACAGCACAAAACACAATTTCAGTAAAAGCAAACACCATGCTTATGAAAATAAATAACAAACATAAAAAAGCAGGCCAGAAAATGCTCGCCAAAAACAATGAAATAAGCACGTGTCCAAGAACAATTAAACAAACGTTTATTTTGCTAAACATTTAACACAAAAACATGGAAAAGCTTCAGAGCTCTGATAGAGCACCAACCACCGGAGCCAACCGGGCGACTTGCAGCGTTGAAGCCAACGACGCTGCTACGTTTGAAAAGTAATAATAATAGATTTCGATTTAAAGCTTTCGTGACTGCAGGGATTCATCTTGGTTCTTTCGGTAAAGTCACGTAGAATGGAAATTATAAAATAATAAAAATAAAACATAATAAAATAATTTTCACGACGTTTCGGCCACAATGCAAGCAGCCGTCCTCAGGTGGAGAACATGTCTGTCGAGAAGACTGTCATTCAGACACCGTCCACTTTCCCTGCCGTCGCCTGGAGGGCACTGAGAATGAGAGGCGGTGTGCAATCAGAGACGCGTGCTTTCTCGAGTTTTGGGCGTTGGCCCCCCTTCCTGCACAGGCTCGCGGTTCGAACCCAGTGGCCGCACTGGTTAATGCTGCGGCGTGAACCAACAAATACGCCGCCGTCTGCTTCACGTCGGATGTTAAAGGGTCCCGTGACATGAAAGTGATTAAAATAGAATAGACCGCGTGCGCCGGCAAAATGGTCCAAAATTTCCGCGCAAACGTCTTTATTGGGTAAGATCACAGGGAAACGTGGCCCCATTAGTGGCAGACTATTGGCCATCTGTGAAGCATACAGTAGCAGCTGCGTGATCACCTTCCATGCGATATGAATGGAGCGAAGCCCAGCTGTAACACATTTATTTGCTTAATTGATTTTGTTTGCCCAGGAAAATGTTTCTTGGCAATTTTTGTCTTACCCAGCTGCTTTTGGGATCTGAGGGCAGCGTTATGAAATCGAGCGCCGATTAGCAGTCGCGACCACTTTCATTCTCGCGTGCAATTTCAATTTCCTTCCCACGAAATTGTGCGGATGGCGTGCAGCGATTGTGTGACAGCGGTCCACACACTGCACTGTGACTCCGGTGACATGAGTTTGATTCCTAACCACGGCTAACGCCAGGGGGTGAGTGATGTGAGCTGGTTGAGGCCTCCCGCCCTCCACCTTCATGAACCCGCACGAAGAAGTATGGTCAAACATCCCTCCACCATTGACACGGTGTGTGGGGAGGCTTACGAAGCGAGCAATAACTTGGCAAAGTGGCATCATCGCGATCGTATTGCGCGATAAGCATGGCTCAAGCACCCAATGTACGAAATTGTTATGGACCAATCAGTTTCAAAGACAATGCATATATTATAATCAGAGCATCTTTTTTGTTTACACGTTCACCACAAGTACTCTGTGTGTGGTTAATGCAGACAGGACTCCTTGAAAAGGGATTCTGTTTGGTGTTTTAACATCTCGACACCTGTTTTATTGCCAGAAAAGGGTCAAACCTTATATTGTTATATTTTAATACTGGCAGGAAAGGTCCCATATTGAAATGGTTATTATTAAAGTGCTGTAAGTTATTCATATTATGCAATTGACAGATATTCAGGAATGTAGCTGACCACAGCAAATACCCGGACAGTGCAATATTGGTTTAGCTTACAGTGATGACATTAGCCTTTGTGTGCCTCGAAGACCAACCTCGGGCTCTTGGCGACGCAGAATCTCGCGCAACAGCCTCACGTCGGGCGCGCGTGAAGAGAGAGAGAGGGGGCGGGGTAAGCGGTGTGGTCGGCAGTGGACCTGGTGCAAGGAATGAAATGAGATCCTTTGTCTGCCTGCTCTGCCCCTGCTGTCTCGATAGCCTAGTACCCGAGCCTCCTCTGGCCTATGAGCCCCAGTGCTGCATCAGAACCGACACACTCCATCGCTATGTACGTATGTGTACGTTGAACTTTTTTCGCACCGTACGTAGCCAACCATGCTAATCGGAGGCGCTATGCCGCTGGGCGAGGTGACAGAGAGATTAGGGAAATTAATGATTAATGGAAGAGCGGAGAAAGCTGCCCAAATGTGAATTATCTCTGCTCTCTATTTAAATCAGCTGAAGCCTCCCGTAATCCACGTGACATCTGCATGGCCACCCCCACTCTGAACGCCTCCTCTCTCCCTGGCGCCGCCCACTGAGAAAACAGACTCCACTTCTCCGTGCAGCAGCAGCAACAGCAGCAACAGCAGCAAGGGTCGATGCCTTGTGTAGCCCCTCCCTCCCCATCCTCGTCTCTCCTGCTGCCGTTTCTCCATCTTCCCTTGGCGTCCCACGGGTAAAAAAACGAGTTGCAGTCACCTGCAGAATTCTGTCGATGCTTAGAGCGCGCTCCAAGTGCTTTAATGGAAGTGCGCTGAGCCATCTGTCGCCTGCACTCTGTTTGTAAGCACCCACTGCACGAGGGTCACCTTCATCAGGCACGACAAGATGCATTTCCTTGAAGAAGATAAGTAAAATGACGTGCGGTAATTAGCTCTCGGTCAATAATGCTGCTCATGCTTAAGATTAAAGTAATTATGAATTACCTTGTAATTAGATCAGAGAATACACAAATAAGCGTTGTGTTTCCTGCTCTGGTGAAAATGAGCAGAAAACCGTAATTCTAGATTAATGGCTTTGAATGGGAATTTCCTGTGGTGAAAAGTGCCGATGATCTTGTTAAGCTGAAATGGGAGACATTGGCTGCTAATTAATTGCTTGGATTCGAATCCATCTTCAATACCAGTTTGGTAATGATGCCCATGTCAAAAGCTTTTCGTGACTTGGACGAAAAAAACCCCGGGATATGAAACTACTAAATTATCAGGTCTTAAGAGTTACGAATATTGTTGTGATTGTCAAGTGTTGGACATTCCTCGCAGTGGCCGGGCGGGTGGGAAGGTGGGAAGGTGCTGCCCTGTAGCGAGTGGTCTCAGCTGTAGTCAACCCAGTATTTCATACACGTACGTGCGTAAATTCAGAGCGCTTGGTCGATCCACTGCTGGATTAGAGTCACTCCATGCCATGCGAGTCATCGAGGTATTTGACCACACGTTAGCACTGTAGTTAGTCCCAATTTGTGACGGCGGAGAACATATGGGTGCAGTATAACGACGGATTTTTTGTGAACTGCCATCTGCTGCCCACAGCGTGTGTCCGCGGCCTGTAGCGACCTGGCATACACGCCGCTGGCTACATCATCCGGCCACAGCCCTGCGTTAGCTTCTGGCTTCCGACGAGATTGGGCACAGCGCAGCTGATTTCGTCGGAGGCGTGTGTGTCGCGTCCGTTAATGTCGCCATTGAGAGCGGAGGCCACCCTGCTTCTCTCCCACTCCGTGCATCGTTAGCATGTTTAGAGTTGTCGCTCGCCGTTTAGAAAAGAGAATCATATATCGATGACTTGAAAAGAAACGAAAAATATCCCGCCAAATTTTTGTCCCCAATTTGTCCCGATCGATGTCCTGTCACTAGACAAAAAAAAATCAAATCGGATATTCTGTTGCCTGTTGCAAAGCGGCGCAATCTTACCCCCGCCCCCGCCATGTGAGGGCAGTCCATGGAAGCGGATATCACAGAACTACTTCTGAAGGTCCCTTCAAGTGATCTCTGGTCCACACAGTAGGAGGCAGCACTTGCTGACCCGCTCGAGAGTGATGTTCGTCGCATTACAGGCCCCATCATCCGGCAGCGGATGCGACACGGCGGCTCTATGGGTATGCGCGTGCTCGTCATGCTGCAAATCTTTAGACGGCAAAAGTTACACCCAGCAGTGCTGCGGTGCGCTAACGAAGCTCCGCGGGAGGCAGCGGTAAATTCAGGAGTGATTTTGTTCTTTTGGTTATAAACGGGGGGGAGGGGGGGTTGAGGGGGATGCTGGAGGGGGGTGAGTCACTGGATCTCAGCTCTAAGAGTGAGAAAGACGGTCGTGGTGGAACAGCGGCGACGGGGTTTTTATTCATTGACTGGTGGAATGATTTAGGGCTCCGCTTTCATGTGGCTCGACAGCGACTTTTTTGTTCCCCCCCCCCGCCGCCCCCAAGTCGGCATGGAAAGTTTCTTTTGTTGAAGAGCGTTTGGTAAAGAGCGCGGCAGCCACCATCAAAAAATAAATCATTGCTCCGTGCTTGAAGGTTTGTGTTGTTTTTTTTCTTCGCCCGAGGACATTATTAACACGCACCGAAAATGTTTCCATCGTGACTTGTCACGAGGCTCAGGGCGCATGGTGGCATCGCGGGGCAGCGCCAGCCTCCCCCAGCCAAGGGGGGCAGACTTTTTATTTATTTATTTACGCGGCAGGCGCCGAATTACGCTCCCCGCGATGAGTTCCTCGGGGTCGTGCCGCGTGTTGTTCGGCACGAAGCCCCCGCGTTTTGCTCTGGGTGCTGTGACCTTCTTTCTGGAACGGAGCTACGTAGAGGTCCCCTGCGGCTTCGAGTCATACGGAGACCCATAGACGTGAATAGAAACCCATATGCAGTACGGGACTCGGATGGAGACCCACAGACTCGTAGACAAAAAAATGAACACATTTGTCAATAACGTTGTTGTGCAATGGCTCTTCCTCTGAGCTCATAGTCCATGTATGGATGTTGAACTTATTTCGCACCGCACTTAGACTACCGTGCTAATCGGAGGTAATAGGAGGCCAGAGATGTAGAAGTGGCTCCTGGCTGTGATTCAACCGCGTTCTCGAGTGCGGTGAGTTGATACCGCTGCGCAGATTGCAGCGGGTCGTGCTGCATCACATCTCTCGGTTGTGTCATTGGGCAACGCCCGCGTGTTGTCCGACATGATGCGTTGGAGTTTCCCACCACGGAGATTTTCCCACTTGTGGATAGTTTTTTTTATTTTCTCTTTGTTTAAGTAGGAAAACTCTGGATCTCTTCGGTAAAATCCCGGCTCCCCGTTAAACCGACGCCGCGATGTGTGGCCACAAGTTTCGGGCAGGAGGCGCGCGACTCTTGAAGCGCGGCGGGGCGCCGTCGGCAGCGAAGAAATAACTCGCGACAAAGACTCGCTTGGGAGCTATTGCGGAGCGGCTAACGAGAACACGCATTGTTTATTGGCGAGGTTTTGTTGTTGTTGTTGTTGTTGTTTTTCCGTACAAATCACATTGCGGCGTCATTAAGGCTTTACAGCGGGACAGACGCTTCAAGGTCTCCTGCAGCAACGGCCACGGGGCGGGGGGGTGGGGGGCAAAGTGTGCGGTCGTCATCATCATCACCGGCCGTGATCTATCCGCTGCTGGATGGAGGCATTCCGAAGCTGACGCCTTCTCGGCGATGCGCTCACCTATCCTCTGCTCTGCACTCCAATCGTTTTAGTTTTAAATTGTTTGTCGTCGTAACGTTCGGACACACACCTCTACTGGACGTCTGCGAAAAAGAGCTTCATAGCTCATCGGATTTCTCTAGGAAAAATAAATATTCTGATTCTCACGATCCTGCCATGATACAATAACATATCCAGCTTCTGCACACGCGGTGATTTCATTGCTCCATCTCCGCGGACGGCGGTCTCTTGGAATGCGTTCCCTGATTTGGCTGCCACTCCATCCTTCGTCTCGATCCGCGGCCACCCACCCCCCTCCTGGCGACGTGTCCTGTTCAAGCGCGCTTCTATTGCCAGCCTACGGAAGCGTTCCACTCGCTTGTCCTTGGTCTTCTCCTTCCTCTCAGTGCACAATCCCAAGCGTGGCCCTTCTCCCTGCTGCTTTGCGCGGCTCTTTCCAGCTCCCTTTGGCCTGCGCGCGCTGCGAGATGGACTCGACTTCGACTTCGGCTCGCTCGCTGTTTGGAAGGCCGTTACATAATGTCCTTTCACGCGCGCGCCAACAGCCTTTCCACGTGTTTACACTGATAGCAGCCGTGCGTAAATCTCCCAAATATCATGTGCCTTTCAAACGGTTCCTCCCCGAGCCTCCGAGCCATTGTGTGTTCAGCGGTCTGTCTTGCCCTGCTGCCCGGTTTATCTGAGAAGGAAGGGAACATTCCACTAAACAAACAAGCGGAATGATCATCCCTATTGTGGTTGTATTTCTCAAAACATTTCAATCTCGGGATTCTCCTCCTCGACCCCCCCCACTCCACCCCACGCGTAAGGGATGGTGGCCCCCCGCAGGATCCCGAGCGACGCGGTGGCAAGATGTTAACTACATCGCCTGGCACACAGGAGGTTGTGGGTTCGATCCCGACCCTGACGCCTGCTGTATACTTGGAGTTTGCGTGTCTCTCTCTCCCCGTGGTCGCGTGGATTTATCAACCGGGTCCTCCGATTTCCCCCTCCACATTAAGAAACACGCGTTTTCGAGGATTTGGCAGCTATACATTTCCACACGATAAGCCACCTCGTTGAGCTGTCATTTGTGTCCAGTGTTGCTTCTAAAAAAGAGCTACATAGCTCAGTGGGCCTTACCTGGTCAAATTAAAACAAATTTAAACGTTTTGTGAGCGCGGTCAGCGAAACTCGTGGCAGTTTGAGGAGTGAGCCACCGGTGTTTGTCTAATCTCAGAGTTTAGTGGTGTCGACATGGACAGTGTCTACAAATATTATTTGGTGGGGGGAGCTGAAGTTACATTTGGGGTGTGCCGAAAAATGTGCAAATAATTAAAAAAAATTTGTCAAATAACCCGAACACTTATTTTTGCATATCATGGGTTCACCACCCCATCAGATCTAAACTAAACTATTGTTTTTTTTTATTTGACCAGGTAAGCCCCACTGAGCTATGTAACTCTTTTTTGAGAGGCGACCTGGCCACAAATGATCGCTCAACGAAGTGTCTCATCGCGTGGAAATGTAGAGCAGCCAAACACTCGGAGATGACCACGCGGCTCCGCTCAGCCGCTGACCTTGCACCCTCGTTCTCTCTAATTTTTGGACATCGGTTGTTCAAAGAAATTCAACTGCGTTGGTTCACCGGTTGCGGCACTGAACCACGTGCGTGCGTTCGTTTGTTCGCTCGCTCGGGGGGTGGGCCACCTTTTTCCACTCTCTTCGCCGAGTCCGGCTTGGGAGAGGTTTGTTTGTCTTCATCTTCTTCTGCTGCGTCCGTCGCCCTGTCCACGCACCGAACCTCCGCGCGGCATAACCCGGGAGAAGCGAACGGCGCAGCGCTTTTGGGTGGCACGGCCGCGCGCGGCCACCGCGGAAAGACCACCCCGTCGTGTTGCGGTCAAACACGTCAGGGCATCGCCACCATAATGGGGCCCTTTTCCCGTTCACTGAATGCCTTGATGTGAATTGACGGTAAATATTTGCAAACTTGAAAGGATGTAAATGGATGTGTGTGACCTATACAAAACCCATTTACTTTTGTCATTTTTGTGTTTTTTTCTTCTTCCCATTTTCTTATTTCTGTCCCGTCCGTAGCTCTTTACCGCGTTGTTATTGTATGCCTCCTGCGTATGCACAACGGAGAACGTAACTGGTGCTGCACGTGTTAACAATTAACTACATTCCTTCTTAACATATGGAGAGCCACGGCGGTTAATCACACGCTCACAATGCTTCGCTTATTTTCCGACCGCACACGATCGCTGTTTGCGTTGACGAAATTGCATCCAGCGAAAACCAGAATTCGGTCCAAAAAAAAACGTTACACCGTATATAATACCGCTTTATGTAAATAAAACGCGGCATAGTATTTAATTTTCCAGTGCTTTGCAAGTGCACCTTTGTGTTCCGAATGGCTTCGGAACAAAGACGATAGCTGCAGGCCGTGGTGTACATTGTTTCAGTTGGCCAAGTGGCTGCGCGATGGTGTAATGGTTATTAATAACATTCAATGCGTCTCTGTAATTGCTGGGAGTACTTTATAAGGTAAACAATATCGGGTGAATAGCACGTTACGGGTGTGCGTTCACGTAACCACTCCGTACGTGATTGTCGATGTGGGGCGAAGCGGGGGTGAGCATCGCCCGGCGACGCGACTTTGATGCCCGCTCACCACCGGCGTGGTGAAGTATGGTCAAACAATGTCCGACGCGACCGGGGTGGCTTCGTTTAGCGGCGGTGTTGACAATTGACTGCGACTCGTTTTGTACGCATCGTATTGCTGAGGACCGATGCTGATCACAATGTGATTTGGTAGTCTAAGCGGTCACTTGCCGCTGAGCGAATCTTCTTTCAATCAAAGGTTTGATCCCCGCTACGTATTCCTCCTGGTGCGTGGTGGGGGGGTGTAGGTGTTTTGCGGCGACTCATAACGATTGTTGGGTGCGCGCTGTCAAATGGAATATTGGAGACCCCTGGCATCACACGCGCGTAGGTCACCGTGTGCCCGATTCAAAGCCCCCCCCAAGCATCGAATGTTGAAAGAAAGAAAAACAAAAAAAGATCTATTTGCAAATAAATTATTAAAAACAAGCTGCCAAGCCGGTGGAGTAAGGGAGCCTCCGCGGGCGCTCGGCGCTTTGTGCGCGGCAAAGCACTGGACGCCCGAACAATGAGAGCGATTTGCAGGAGTTGCGTCTCATCGCTGAAACGACGACACCAACCTGAGCACCATGTTGCTCAGCGATCGGTGTAGAAGTTTGCTCGCTTATTGTGAAGGTGCGAAGTGGGCTTTAGACGGTGGGTCGGATGAAATGACATATTTTTGGTGCGTGTCAATGAGTACCCCCGTTGTACATACGCGGGCCTTGATCGTTCCACTGCTGGATGGAAGCCGTGAGGTCATGGCCGGGCAGCGTGAGTCCGTGTCCGTGGGGAGCCGAGAGGCTGGGACACTTCTCCACCATCACGGTGGTGGGGAACTCGTCTGTGGAGGAGGAGTTGTCATCTCGGAATGTTTACGTCAGGAAATGTGTCTCCTTGGGTTTGTACGACATCGGCACGGGATGTAACGACGCATCGATGAATATGAGTCATTGGGCTCACAATGCATCCGTCGGATTGTACGCGTGAGGATCATTGTTATATATTTGGATATTTTTCAACGAATTGACGTGAACCCCTCCAGCGACTACATTCGATGACAACGTTCAACAAAAGTGAGTCTTCAACCACAGCATATGTAGCCAACCGATTGGCACGGTTGGCTAGGTACGGCGCGTAAGAAGTTCAACATAATACACATGCGTACATACGAACCCCAAACTGACGACGGTCCACCGAATTGCGTCGTTTGCGAATCGTTACGCAGACGACGGCGATCCTGCAGAACGCCGACGTCGTCACTGAACCCACGAGTGGCTCAAACGCCTCCCTCTCCCCACCTCCACGCTCCCTGCTATCGCTGCGGAGAGGGAAACGCTCCCGGCCCTGCCGGACGTGATGACAACCATCCAACGGCAGTCACCTCCCACCCAACCCCCAAAAAATGAGAACGGCGTCTGCCGTGCCAAGTTTGACGAAGGTGACGGAACGCTCACGACAGCGTGTGTGTGTGTCCGCCTGTGTGTGTGTGCGCGCGCGTGTGTGTCCGCGTGTGTGCGCGTGTGTGTGTGTCGGCGTGTGTGCGCGTGTGGAGCGGTTAGGGCGCTACTCTGCGAACCTGGCGACGCGCGTTAGATTCTCGCTCACGGCCAACACCAGTGACGATTATCTGAACCGGTCCTGCCCCCCCCCCCCCTAGGTCGACTCAGCCTCAAATGAGTACCCGGTGGGGTGTGTGAAAACATCGCCACTGGGGAGACAAAGGCGGCCGGGCGTGGTGTTGGCCACCCACCCCATTCGTCTGCCGTAGTACCGGTCTTCGTAGGTGCTCGGTAACAGCACTTGCCCCAACGGTCTGGTCGGGTTATATGGGGGGATCTTTGTCTTTGTTTTGTGTGTGAGTGCGGTTCTCATCTGCCCTGGACGCAGGGTCGGATTAAGGCACGGGGGCTTTAGTGGTTGCAGCCCAGGGGCTTCCGCCAGCTGGAGCGCCTCCAGAGATTGAAGTGAAAAGTTGTTTCGGTTGTGAATCTTGAATTTTATTTGTTGTTAGCATTGTACAAATAAATTTTATTTTTCTTTAACTTTGTTTTCCTTTTGAAAATATTACTGGGGGCCTCACAGTACCTGTAACCCAGTGGCCTACACAATCCTAACCCGGCCCTGCCTGGCCGGGTCGTCTCAGGCGCAGTGGCCGCAGAAGTTGAGTGAAAATATCTCGAGTGAACCTCTTTTGTAACCCTCGTTAGTAACGCAGGGCGTCTTACATGCAGCACTGCGTTGGCAGTCCGCGCGGTGTTGCTTGCCTGCTGATGCCAATCGCATGTTTTTCAAATGTATTGCAGTTACATTTTGGCGAATAATAATAGTAAAGTGTAGTTATTTATAACCCTTTGTCGATCCACTGATGGATGAGGGCCTCTTGCACCCTGTGCGAGTTGCGGTGATTGTCTGGCCATACTTCACCACGCTGGCGTTTAGATCGGTGAGGCCGCTTACGGCAGCCGGGACCGGTTTAGACATCACTCGCCACTGATGTTACCCGTGGCCTGGAATAGAAGCCGGGTATCTGTCTTCAAAGCGCAGCGCGCTAACCTCTGCGCCACCGCTCCACGCTGCGTCGCTATGCCGACCGGTGCGTGAACACAACAAAAAAAACCCACATTTTGTTTGCGCTTTCCAGCAACCGTTGAAGGAAGAAAATTTGAAAAGTGAAAGACCCGAACGTGGCCACGTTAGGGACGGAGAGAGGGAGGGATGGAGCGAGTGTGGGTCGGGGGGGCGTGTGGTGATGCCGCGAGAGGAGAGTTGCTCACAGACCCAGCGCCTCGCTCTCTCTCGCAGACCCAGCGCCTCGCTCTCTCTCGCAGACCCACATTACACGCCGCTCTGCGCCAACGGGGACCGCCTCTCTGGGGAGGGGAGGGGGAGGGGTAATAGCTCAACTTCAAATAGCTCCTGATCCCCACACCCAGACATCTCGACCGAGCCGCCCCATATGTCCTCGGATAGAATAGCTCGGAGCCGGCGCAAGGCAGCTGTTCGGAGACCCGAGGGGTTCGGAGGTGATGGGCACTTTAACTCCACGATTTGTGAGTTAGAATCCCAAATTATCGGACGGCCTTAGAGTCCGGTAAGTCCTTAATCCCGATTCTCGTCTGTCGGCCGTGCCCCGAGGGTGATCGGAGCCTTGCATTGTACGTAGCTTAGCCGAAGGTCTCCCCTAGTCTCGTTATTGTTATGCGCCTTGATCTATCTACTGCTGGATGAAGGCCTCCGTGATCCGTAGCCCTCCATCGCGATCCCTGTGATGCCACGATCCATCTCACTCCTGCACGAGCGGATCTAGCCGCTCCGTCTCCACGGAGGACGTCCTCTCGAGCGCGCTGTATCCATTGGCTGCCGTGCCGTCGCCAGATTCCCGCGTCTAGCCGTCATTCCTCCTCGTGTCGCGTCCTAATTAGCATCTCACTCGATCTGTCTCTCGGTGACACTTCCAATCGTGCTTGTGAGACTTTCTGTTTTCTTCCACCTTGTCTGCCAGTGCCCATGTTTGGGATGCGACGCGCGCGGACTGTGAGCGCTCTTCCCTGGCCAAGTTGAGATGCCGCTTGTCAGCGTTGAAGTCGGCTTTCTGGAATCCCTCAAGCCCTTCTCTTGATCTCTCTCTCTCTCTCCACCCGTTCATTCGAATCCCCATGCGCCATCAGTAATCGCCCGAGGTACACCTCTTCGCTCGTGCGTTGTCCAGCCGCATCCCGTCAATTATTGAAGCGGGCTTCGCAAACCCATTTCAGTGCGTGACTTTCGTTTTTACCCCGGTATCTCCCTGCCTGCGAGACACAATATCTACTCGCAACACCAGCGCCGTCGTCGTGGTTGTCATCAGCAGCGGTACCCCTGAAAGCTCAGCCCCCTCCTTCTAAATTCTTACAGTCGAGTAAAACAAATGTTGTTGCGATATTGAACCGGTGGTGTTTCCTATTCGAAGTTTGCCAGCTCTGCACCACACCTGTAGCCACATACACGCGTGACTCGAGCTTCGTGATTAGTTGCTGCTGGCTTAGATCATCGACAAGGTGGAATGCCAATGCTCAGCTCTATACCTCTGCCACCTGGGAGAGGGCCAACAGAATCCAGCTTTCACGTGGGGGCAAACATAGCCCATTGGTTTGGTCAAAAATGTTGTTCTCTTTTCAACATCCACCGGGTTTGCTGACAAAAAAAACCAAACCAATCTGGCGAAATTTGCCCATGGGGGTGACAACTCGCTTTGACTGGCGAATGCGAACGTTGCCCGTGACACGCGTACGGGGCGAGCGCAGGAGCAGAATGCACGACAGAGAACAGCGGAGCGAATCGTCACTCGTTCTGTTCAGCCCGTTTGACGTTGGTCTAACGTTGAGCGAACGTTCGCTGCGTCGTGCCCCCCCCCCACCACTAGCCCCACCTCGTTGTTAAATAGCCGCACACGACAGGGCTGGCAATAGGCAGGAGCAATGAGGCCAGCAACAAACAGCACCGTTGAACGTGCAATAGATACGGGTAGACAGACACGTTCCTTGAATTGAGAGCGGCTGTTGCGAGATCTTGGGGAGTAGAGGCGATGGGAGGGATCCCTGTGTGGAGCTGTGTGAGGGCACACGCAGCAAGAGAAGCATTGTCACATGCAGTGTGGCGGTGGTGGAACACGGTGAGTGGTTGGGTGAGGGTGTGAATTAGTGGGTGGGTGAGTGCGTGCGTGCCTGAATGCGTTGTGGTGTCGCTGGTGGTTCAGCACGGAGTATGGGACGAGACGAAACAGTCAGTGCCTGATAGACGGTGTCCTCAACACCGGTGGAGGAATCAAGGAGCGAACTTCAGGGGCACATTATTAACCAGGGGTAGTGGTCGCAGTCGTGGCACCGATAGACGAGTGATAAGGAGGCGATTGACCGTGCCGCTGAGCGAGTGGCCCGGGCGGATCGGTGCGTTTCCATCGGAGCCGGGTCGGTGTTGACCGACGCGAAACGCGAGTCTCGATCGGCGGAGTCTCTCCCCCCCCTCTCCCCTCCGGCGTCGGCGAGATTCGATCGCCCGCTGCCCGCCAGCCACCACCGCCACCGCCGCTGCTCGGAAGCGTTCCGATCGTCGATAACCACAGAGCGTTCGCCCCTCGGGCGTGAAGTGGCCAAACTCACAATGCTCTTTGTTTTCCAGGGGGCCGCTCGCCGCCGCCGCCACACGCGAGACGCCGCCCCGCGGACTTGGGCTCGATTCCACGAGCGGCATTGTTTCCCCACGACGCCGGCTGCCTGCTGGAGTGGGCGGCTCCACGTACGGGGGCCTCCGCGGGAGCTCTTCGCGTAACTGCTCGGCTCGCCGGGGTGCCTCGGAAGGCGTCCGGGGAGAAATGTCGAGAGGGCTCTGCCTGCCCCGTGGCGGCGTGGAGCGGGCGGCGTGAGGCGGGCGTGGGTTCGAGGGGATCGTCGTTGGGGGTTTGGGAGCGGCAAGCCCGCGTGTCCTGGTGTCGTCGTGTTATCGTTGTCGTTCGTTGAAGCCGTGGACAATTTGAATCGCTGAGGATTCGTCTTTGTTGTGTTTTGGTTGGGAAAATCAAGAGAATGAAGAAAATCAGAGAACTTTCAAACGCCAAATGAAATTGCTGCCGTTGATTTTTTTGAAGAATCAAAGACAAACATCATCATCGTAATTCGTCATTACAAAATCTCACGTTAAAACAACAACGCACACACGCACGCTCCTACGGAGGCCACGGGGAACCCAAAGTCCGACTGCGCTATTTTAACGAGCGACAAGCGAGCGAGCCCCGATGGCCGCCAACAACGGCTCGGAGGCCCTGTCTCCGAGGTCGGATGGCTCGGATGGCGGGCAATTCGGCTGCTCCCTCATGGAGCTGCGCTCCCTCATGGAGCTCCGCGGTGAGACCGCCCTCCACGACATCCAGCAGAAGTACACGGACGTGCCGGGGCTGTGCCGCCGTCTCAAGACCTCGCCCACCGACGGTACGTGCGCTCACGGGGCCGCCCGTTCTCAAGCGCCGCGGGGTTTGCGGACCCGGCACGCTCGCCGACAAACAACAACAAAAACAAATTCCGTCGCATCAACTTCGGTGCTGAGCTTCATTTGGCTGAATTCTATCTCTGAAAATGACACGTTGGTGCGGTGCCGTGCGAAGGACATTACTCTCCGTGGGTCAGAGGTCACTTGAAGGGATCTCAATGGTAGCTCTGCGATATCCAATTCCGCGGGCCGCTCGCTAACACGACGTCTCGCACTGCACTACGATACCTCCTAATGGGTGCTTTCATTTCGTAACTTGACACCGATAGCGTAGTGGGGATGACATCGGGAATATGAGCAACGTTAATAAAAAACACATCAGCCGTGGCCTACAGTGTTGTGTCTCTTCTGCCACATCGCTTCCTTGTCGCCCGGGAAAGGGGGCCAGATAGACCAGCGGTTGTTGCATTTTATACCTCCGGTAATAGTCAAGATTATAATAATGTCCTTTGTTTATCCGAGGAAGCCTCGCCATGCAGTGTATTAGGATTTGGAGAGCGTCGAAATGCGACTGCATCTCAATAACGTCCTGGAAAAACGTTGAGATTTGTGCATCGCACGGGAAAATAAGAGGAGGCATCTTTCAGGAGAGAGAGACAGTAATGGGCAGCAGAGAAAAGAGGAAGGCCCTCACTGGAAAATTGTAGAGCAGACTGTCATTTCTGGCAGTGGGCCGCCTTAACGGGAGTCGAAGGTCAAAGCAGTTTGCCGTTCAGTTGAGCCTGGCAGAGCACCCGTCTCCTATTTGCAGCCATCAACCGGTGGTGGAAATTCCACATTCCTTCGGTGGGGGTGAGTCTATCCACAGGACAAGTGTTTCTGGCTTCTCCACCCCAGAAGGACGAGGGAAAGGCAAGCTGTCGAGGCCGAATGGTTCACGCAATCCAGCTGCCTCCGGTCCGAGCTGCTGATTAATCGCGGGCGGCCGAAACCTGAATTGGACCCCTGGATCTCAGCGGTGTTGTGCTTAGTGCTGTGACCTCTGAACCACGACCGCAGCACACACTCTATTTCATGAAAAATATCTACATGTGCTTATCCCTTAATTTTTCCTTTCATCCCGGCTCATCCCATGTTAGTGCGCAACGCCGGATTACTTTGTGCTCCTGATGCATCTCTTTATGAAACAGATTTTTGGCGATTTAATTCTGCCCTCTGTGTCTCTGCATTCAGACGGAGTCTCAATGTGGGGCCTCCCCTGGAGTTTCTGTCATGGGTTTTTAAAATGCAATTCGTGACGGCAATAAATATTGCAGTTTTACTAATAACTGCCAAGGATACCGCTGTGGTGTAAAACTTGAGCGCGCTGGACTTGCAATCCAGGTGTCTCCCGGCGTGGCAGTTGAAACAACGGAGAACGTTTCTCGAATCCCCCCTCCGTGTGGTGGGGTAAAGTGTGGGTACCCGCACCTCTTCCAAGACGTACTGGCCAGCGTGAAAGAGGAGGCCAAGTACCCACTAGAGGGGCTCCCTGTCGTGGCGGCCCATTCCGCCAGCAATGGCGTGAGCGGGCACTTGCAGGGCTGCGCCTCCGTGTTCTCGGTCTTGAAGCGTTCTGCTTGAATCGACGGAATTGGCTCTGCCCGTCGTGTTTACAGCGACGTTGCGCAACAATATAAACGCGGTTATTTCCACGAGTCTCTGCTGTGCGCACCGCCTCATCCCACACCACCACTCCATGCCATAACCCCACTCCACCACCTCGTGGCACCTCCCCGTGACATCGTCTCATCACGAAGTGCCATCACCCCGTGCCACCTCGTCGTGCCACCACCCCGTGCCATCACCCCGTCCGTGCCAACATCTCATCAGGACACTTTACCACCCCTTGCCATCACTCCGTGCCACCTCCCCGTGCCACCGTCTCATCACGACCCCTCCCCCTCCTTCCGCCCCCCGGTGCCATCGTGCCGTTGCTGCTGCGGCGGCCAGGGCTGAGCGACAGCGCGAGCGACCTGGAGAGGAGGAGGCAGGCGTTCGGCAGGAACGTCATCCCCCCGCAGAAGGCCAAGTCCTTCCTGGAGCTCGTGTGGGAGGCCCTGCAGGACGTGACGCTCATCATCCTGGAGATCGCCGCCATCGTCTCCCTCGGCCTCTCCTTCTACCGGCCGCCCGAGGAGAGCAGCGATGGTAACGTCGCCGCGTCCGCACGGCCCCTGCGCCCGTAGACGCGTCGCCGCCGCCGAGCCTCTCGCTTCGTCAAACAAACGGACGGTCGCCTGCAACCATTTCAGAATCGCCAGAATCTTTATTTATCCTGGAGGAATGCGATGAGCTACGAAGCTCAAGTTCACGGATGGTCAGCCAGGTGTTTAAGGGGACGTCCTGGAAAGGAGGCAAAGAAACCCGAAACATTGATAATTCGCACGACATCTCATTGCTGCGCGAAACGCGACGCGTTTGGTGAAAGCAGCAGATTAAATGGAAAAAAATTAATCTTTTAAGTTCACTGTGCAGCCATCTGTAGGCCCTCCTGGGGTATCTCATCACCAGCTTTGCGTGTTCAGTCACCCAGAGTGCGCCAGGGTCTCGTGAGCTAAGCAGGTGTGAGCCTGGATTAGCCATTGCGTCGTAGAAGAGGTTGTCAAGTGGCTGCGTGGGATGATGTTGTAGGGGGCAGAGGGAGGTGCAGGAAGTGGTGAAGTATGCTCAAATAATCCCCATGACCTGCACGGGTTGGGGAGGCCCTCATCCAGCAGTGGAGTGACAAGAGGGCCGTCCAAGTAAACAACGCATTCAGATGTTTCTTTACGCGCCCTGACCGAGTTTTTGAAAGCGTGAACGTGTTTAGCTCCGTCCGTCTGTCTGTAAACTCGATGCAATATTAACAACATTTTAGTAGGGAGTCGTATTGCTATTTGGGACTTATGAAGGTGGTGGGCACGGCACACGAGGGAGTTGGTGGCCAGCACCACGCCCGGCCGCCTTTGTCTCCCTCCCAGTGGCGATGTTTAAACACCACACCAGATACTCAATTGAGGTTGAATCGACCTAGCGGATGGCCCGGGACCGACTCAGGTAACTGGCATTAACCGTGAGCGGGAATCAAACCCGGGTCACAGGTGATCGTAGCGCAGCGCGAAAGCCGCCACTGCTACCGCTCCCCACTGCGTAGACAGACAGACACACGTGCGCGCGTGCGATCGTTCTTCCTCGTCGTGGCCGACACGCGCACACGCACACCCCGCAGAGTGCGGCACGCTGGCGGGCGGCGGCGGCGGCGACGACGGCGAGGCGGAGGCCGGCTGGATCGAGGGCGTCGCCATCCTCTTCTCGGTGGCCGTCGTGGTGCTCGTCACGGCGTTCAACGACTGGAGCAAGGAGCGCCAGTTCCGCGGCCTCCAGAACCGCATTGAGCAGGAGCAGAAGTTCTCCGTGGTGCGCAACGGACAGGTCGTGCAGATCCCCGTGGCCGAGATCTCCGTCGGAGACGTGGCCCAGGTCAAGTACGGTGAGTTAGGGCCCCCTGGGGAGTGAGGGGGTTGGGGGGGTGGGGCGGACGCACGACCGACTGCCCAGTGGTTGCGCTTTTTCCGATCCCTTCGTCAATATTGCTGGACTCTCTCGACTAGAGAGAGCGCGACGGCTGTATGTTGATCGACTGCTGGAGGGTGGCCTCCTCTTCCGCGCCGTGTCGTTCATCGGCGTTGCATGGACGCGCTTCGCCACGCCGATCAGCGCCGGTTGGCGATCGGTTCAGATGGCGCTCAACTCTGATGTTAGCCACGGCTGGGAATCAATCTTGGCTCCCCAGGTTAATGGCAATGCCGTGCTTCGAGCTTGGCCATCACTCCGCCCCTACTGGTGGCAGTTATTGAAGATGAATTGTGATCTGATGGACGAAATAGTGAGGTAAACGACATTAGGGTGGCACGCCTTTGGGAACCTGAGACTGATGAGCACAGCAGCCGACCGATGTGGCCGGAGGACAAAGTTTTCAATCATTGCGCATCGCTCGCTCTGACATGTGGATCATGGCGCCATGCTGGCCAGATGTTAACTACCTCGCCTGGGATACAGGAGGTCGTGGGTTCGACCCTGATGCCTCTATATTTGGAGTTTGCATGGTCTCCTCGTGGTCGCGTGGATTTTTATCCGGCTGCCCGTTTTTACCCAGCCCCCCCCCCCCCCCATTTAGAGTATTTGCCTGCGATGCATTTTCAAGTGATAAGCCACTTCGTTGAGCCATCATTTGTGGCCAGGTCGCTTCTGAAAAAGAGCTGTATAGCTGAGTGGGGCTCACCTGGTAAAATAAAGACAGCTTAAAAAAAAAAATAGAAACATGGCAGTCACGAGCCCGCTGCTCGTGGGAGCTTGGCGACTGTGTAACGCGCACACAGATCTTTAGGAAACCGGCGATCGCGTTTGGCACCAAGCACGTTCGCGCGAGCGCGGAAACTATGAATCCTCCCGCCTCCCAACGACGCGTCAAGCACTGGCACGGACGACGTCGGTGAGCCCGAAATCCGCGACCTACAACCGACACCCCACAACCCTCCCTCTTCCCGCACGGGCACCCCCCTACCCTCCCCCCCACCCCCGTCACCGACCCCTCCCTCCGTCCGGCCTCTGGAAAGCACTCCACCTTTGGCAGCGGTCAGGGTTGTCATCGCCAATAACGGCTCGCCTCGCTGCCGTAATGGTGCCCTGTCAATTCGGAGCAGTGCAGTCGTGCAAGACTTTGAGATCGATGGTGTGGCCGTGATGTAGTTATGGGGTGCTTTATTGTGTCCCCATCTGTGTGGTGTTTGTTGTTGTTTTGTTTTTCGTCCGCATGATTCATGGCGTGTTTACGTTACTCGCCCACTTTTTCTGCTTATTTAAAGATTAAAATACATGATGGGATTCGTCAAGCTGTAAGTAGCACCTGCTACCTATGTCATGGTGTTTCTCTTCAGCGATTAAAGCCACAACTTGAAGACGCATGTGAGAATAAAGATTTAAAATCCATGTAAATGCTTTATAACATATCCACTATATTTTTTATATTTACACCAAGGGAGCAAATGAAATAGAAAAAACAAACTAAATATAAATGGCACGGTAAAACTAGACAAAAATAATTTGACAGTGCGACCCTAATTTATAATTGAAGCCAGGTCACGTGGTTTAGAGCATTGTTCGCAAACCACCATGCCACCACTCCATCCTGGCAGTTGTACGCAAGCGTATATAAAATATAAAATGAAACCCACATTCATTATCATTACTGCCTTTATAGCATAAAAAAGGCGCAGCCATAATCAGAATAATAATCAAGTTAGAATAATCAAGTTAGAATAATAATCATTTAGATTTATCAGGCGCCATTTACAATGAATCTCAAAGCGCCCAAATCAGCAGGGTTATGCCAGGCAATGGCTCTTCTTCAGAGTAGAGGGAAGAGCGATTGCCTGACACATTATCCTGCTCTGTATTTTTCTGCTATCAGATCGGGCGCATGATGAATGTGGCGAGTGCTTTTAAGGAAGGAGATATTTTACATTTCAGATCTGGTTCGGTCAAAAGTGCTTACGTGCTGGTTTTGTTTCATATCGTAACGATTGGTGTTGAGATCGGTCTGCATGTTATGATTTATTGAACCGTCAATTCAAAGGTCTTGCGTGAAGGAATCAAGCCTCTTGCCACTCTTGCAAATTGTACACGAACGCTCATCGATGGAATTGGCTAAACGTCCCAAAGCAGGACCCTCCGGAAAAGAAATAGGCGTGAGATTCTGCAGGGTATCGCTCTCCCACTGTGGTTCGGTGGTCACCACGAGTTGTACTTCCCGACAACCAATCGGGTGGCTACGCAGCACAGCCAGCAAAATCTGCGCGGTGGCACGGAGCGCTATTTATCACCGTGTTACAACAAACTAAACGTACGGCAATGAAGATGACGAATTGTCCGAAGGTGAATCATTGCCAGCCTCGTCCTCCTCCTGTTCCCACACATCCTAGAACTAGCGGAGCGTAGGCTGAGCATCCTTCACCATGAGCCCGGCATCGTCCCGGAGTCGCTGTCCGCCGCATTTGACTCCGCACCGCCTAGCTTCGTCTCTGTTGACTTAATCTCGCATTCATGTTGTCCGGACCGCCGTCTGGCCCGTGAGTGTCGTCCCGCGCTGCCCCGACCGCCTCTCCGACGATGTCCGTGTCCGTCTCGCCCTGTCCCTCGCCGTCTCCCGCGCCGGGCCGCAGGTGACCTCCTGCCGGCGGACGGCGTCCTCATCCAGAGCAACGATCTGAAGATCGACGAGAGCTCGCTCACCGGCGAGTCCGACCACGTGAAGAAGTCGGCCGACAGAGACCCCATGCTGCTGTCGGGTGAGAAATCTCCCCCCGACCACTCTCGCGGCCTCCTGTGTCTCTGTGGCCTCGGCAGGGATTTTTCCAGGTGGAGCTGATAGTGGCCGGGCGCGTGTGCTGGCGCACGCCTTGAAATCCCCGTGCTTCAGGAGGCAGGGTTGATGGACCACGCACACATCCCGCACCTCCGATTTCCTGCACCTCCAATTAGCACTGTTGGCTAAGTACAGTGCGAAATAAGGTCAACATACATACATGCATCTGGGCCGCAGGGTGGCCAGGAGATAGCAGTTCAGCTGTTGAGATGAATAACCCATCTTTGTAAACCTTTGGATGTTATTCTACCATATATATAGGTGCTCTGACTTCCTTATACTTTTAAGATATATTAAAGCAATTCGCCAAACATCTCAATGCTGGGTCTAATTGACATTCACGTGTTATTATTTTCCTTTTCTTAAGCCACAAGGAACCCTAAAGCTGCCTACAAAGACTTGGACGAACCATCAACACACGTACAGACACGTACAGCCTACCCAGCTCGTGCGTACATAGAGCGCAAGCATTGTCTTTGAGACCTTTACCAGGAGACAAATTACTGCGAGAGTGGTAGTTGGAATTCTTTTTTCAATATCACGCGGGGTCATTTTTTTGACATCAAAGGGGGCGAATTACAACCCCCTTTGATCTCCGTGTGCAGTGAAGTCATCTGCGACACGCAGACCCAGCCGGCATTTAGCAACCCCGATGGTGGGGGGGGGGCAGTGCGTGGGGTGGGGGGGTGCAGGGGGGGGGCAGTGCGTGCGGTGGGGGGGGGTGCAGGGGGGGGGCAGTGCGTGGGGTGGGGGCAGTGCGGTGGGGGGCAGTGCGTGGCGGGGGGGCAGTGCGTGGGGTGGGGAGGTGCAGGGGAGGGGGTGGGCAGTGCGTGGGGTGGGGGCAGTGTGGGGGGGGGGCAGTGCGTGGCGGGGGGGCAGTGCGTGGGGTGGGGGGGTGCAGGGGAGGGGGTGGGCAGTGCGTGGGGTGGGGGCTGTGCGTGGGGTGGGGGCAGTGCGGGGGGAGGGGCAGTGTGTGGGCAGGGGGAGGGGTGCGTGGAGGGAGGGGGCAGAACATGCGATGATTTCACTTTGGTGCAAAGGGCACGGGGTCCCGACTCTTGGCGCCCGCCCCTCGTCTGTCGGCCGGCGACCCCCCCCACTTCCACCATACAAACCGGGCACAGAACTCAACGTCGCTGCCAAAATAAAAAAAATTCGCAAATCTCTCACAGCCGCGAGGTTTTCTGACAACAACAAAAAAAACACTGTTATCGAAAAAACATGTCCGAGACTTTCCCGTACGTCACTGCCCAGTGAAGCAGCAAATTCAATTGCATATTAGTTGCTGTTGTTGTTGTGTGCATCCACAGCGGTGGTGGCGGCGGTGGCGGTGACGCCGTCGGTCGCTAAAACCGCTTTGCGTGCCGCCTGCGTGTCGCTTGCCGGTGGTTGGACGCGGCGACGGCAATGGAAGGGGCCTGTGGTTTTTGCGTAAAAAATATTTGGGGTCCAGACAGCGTGGAAGTGTAGTTTGATATCCATGCCAAGTATGAGCTCACAATGTAATTTCCTCCCTTTAATGATACGTATTTTTGAACCATATATACCGCAAGCGTTTTTAATGTTCTTTTATAGGATGAATGTGCACCACTGTGTCTGTCTACTGTATGTCCCGACAGCGGTTGTCGCACTATCTGAGTAAGAAAATTGGCTGTGTTATGTTCCACTGCTGTTTAGGTTTGTTTTTATAATTCTGGCCTTGGTTCCAGTGATGGTCCAAGTCCCAAGAAAACAAAGCAGGAACACAGGGCAAAAAACAGCTCAAAAGTTCCCGGATTCATGGGGGGGGGGGGGGGGAATTCCCTGAACCAAATATCTCAGCTTGAATAAAAATCCGAATCACGCATCTATATTTTGTCATCTTCTCTCACGTCTCATCTACATCTCTTCTCGAATCTCACCCCAGCTGTGTCTTGCCGACGTGTCTCATCTATCTACGTCACTGTCTCGTCTCTCTGTCCCTCTGCTCTCATCTCACTCCAACTCTATCCCTTGTCCACAGCGATCTCGCCGCGCTACATCTCAATGCCTTGTCCGTCATCTGTCCCGTCATCTCACTCAGGAGTTCATTCCACGAAAGAGTGGAGCCTCAAACATCAATGCTGCTCAGGGCCCACCCCGATGGGGTAGCGCCAGCTCTGGCTGGCTCGACGTTAAATCGGAGGCTTTTGTATGCATGCATGCATGGATGCATCGTGAACCTCTTTTGCACCGTACGTAGCCAACCATGCTGTCTGGACGTACAGTAGACACGACCGTGATTTTTTATTCTGAATTCGTCTCGTCCCCCGAGCCGCCGATCGCACACAGCCCCGCACCGTGCGGCCCAGCGCCGCCAGGGAGAGCTACAAAAATGACGTTCAAAGCGTTTCTACTGAGAGTGCCTCCTGTTCCCCTGGCACTGCCAACAACAAAGGCAGCCATCCTCCTGAGACACCAGGAAAATGTTGCAAACTCAAAACAGATAGTTAAATGACGCAACCGTATTTTGGCACGCCATGATGAAGAGGCGCAGCATATTGACACGTTCCTGAAAACCCGTGAGAGGCTCGTGGGGGCAACTCAACGCGGATTGCACTTTTCATAACCAGGTCATGGCGCCAAGAGATGGACATACACAGCACCTTACATGATAGCAACAACAGCAGCTGCCACTTGCGGCTTGTTCGCAGGCACATACGGGTTCTTACACATACTTGCAGATACTTGCTTGTACTTGCGGGCACTTCGGTGCTTGCATGTCCTTGTGAGCGCTTAGTGGTATTTGCAGGTATGTAGGGTACTTGCTGATACGTCGGGGTACTTGCAGGCCCTTGCGGGTGTTTGGTGTTACTTGGCAGGTACTTGTGAACAATTTGAGGTGCTAAGCAGTTACTCGTGGTACTTGTGGTTCTGGGACTTGAGGGTTACTTGCAGATACTTGCAGGCATCACGGGAAGTGGGTTAAAAAACGACCGAAAGATTTGCACGGTCGTAAGCAAGCAAGCGAACTTAATATAAAGGATTTAAAAAAGAAAAATCAGAGCAATGTGATAGAATACACTATTAGACATTATTGTAAAAAAATGAAAGTCCATCCCATGTGTTAGTGAATTTAAAATATTTTAAGCAGGAAATGGCAGGAAATTTGTTTTCAAATTTAGATTTTGTTCTGGGGGGGGGCCCTAGACCCCCTAGAAGATTTGGTCCCCCCCAATGTTGACTCCATGGCTACGGCCTTGCTTGCAGGTACCTCTGGCACTTTGGTGGGGGGGGGTGGGGGGAGGCAGGTAATAGCTGGAAGCACCTGCGTGTGACCACAGTTGAACACCGGCTGTGGGCACCGTGTCCCCCTGGCAGGCACGCACGTGATGGAGGGCTCGGGCCGCATGGTGGTGGCCGCCGTGGGCATGAACTCTCAAACGGGCATCATCCTCACGCTCATGGGGGCGAGCGCCATGGAGGAGGAGGCGACGCCCAAGAAGGACAAGAAAGGTGAGGCCCACGTGTGTCCGTACGAGTGCGCGGGCGTGCGACATCACGCCCTCAAAGCACACCTAGCCTGGCACGAGCGCTGTGGTGACATCGCACTCGCTTAGGTGTGTGCGCGACGACCCTCCTCGGCACTCGCTTAGCAGCACTTGCCCCAGTGACCCGTTTGGGCTATACGGAGATCTTTGTCTCTGTGTGTGTGCGTTGAGCGTACGAGCATTTAGGGATCCTTGTTCGATTCCCACTCATGGTAGACCTCAGTGGAGAATGTATTATTGTATCGACCCTGGAGGGATGATGGTCTGAGTCAACCCTCAATCAGAATTTGAAATCGCAACTTTCTGATTGCAAGCCTTTTTCTCTGCAGGCAGAAAGTAGGTGGTGGGGGGTGGGGGGGGGGTTTCAAGGGGGGCGAAGTCACCTAAATTCCTGCTAAGGGGACACCACCTAACGCTGGGAGGGATTAGGGAGAGCTCCAAAACACAGGTTGGAACCCAGCGCCGTGCAACGAGTCCCAATCAGTACACAGCTCCTTGAAGTCCCGTGCATTGAAAGCGTTTGACGCATGCACGGCCCGCCGCCCGCCGCTCTCACCCTGCGCCATGTGTGTGTGTGTGGGTCGCTCAGCCCCCAAGGCGACCAATAAGAGTGGAGGTCGCCCCGACAGCAAGGGGCATTCGGCCCACGCAGGTAACCCACACGCGCTCGCTTGCCGACGGCGGTTTTGACCGCTGCCCACTCATCCCCGATATCTGATGCAGGCGCCACTGCGGTGCGGATAATCCTTTAAACTTCACATTGGTTCTCCGTGAGCGGCTCCGCATCGTCGGCGGAGATTGTCCAGAGAGTAATCGCCCGCATCGCTCCGCGGGCTGCACCGCGGAATAAGCGATTGTGCAGCTCTCCGATGGGATTTGTGGGTTGTGCCGAGCATTGTTGCTTGCTGCTGATTATAGAGCGATGCTGTTATACATTTTTTCTGGCACAGTGTCAACACTCGTGCCCCGCAACAAGAGGGGCCTTGGTGCGATTCCCCACTCGGGCACCTGCATTTCTGTGTGGGGTTTGTATGTTCTCCCCCTGTTCTGCATGGGTTTGCTCTGGGTTCTCTGGTTTCTTCTCATATAAATTAATACAATGTCACTTGTATTGGACTCAACATCTAATGGTTGAAAAATCACCTGAAAATTACTCAATAGGCATTACACATAGCAACACCGTTCCCCTGCGGCGATAACTTGGCAGGACCCTCTTGAAAAAGAGTCTTGTGACACATTTTGAGGCCGTCCTGGGTAAACGAGTGTAATCATCTCGAGATAAATGGCAATGCCATAATTAACGCGAGATGATCAAGGGAGAAAGTGAGCCCGCTCCATTCGGTTCCCGCGGGAGCTCCCACCACGTAACGTCGGACATCGTGCCGAGCAATCCAAAGACGTGTGGGAGGGCCTCGAACAGCACGACCGCGATATACTTCTCCGGTAATTGTACAATCCGGAGAGCCTTGATGTGGACACAAGTGAGGCGGTTGAGAAAATGAACACTCGTGACGAAACCTCCAGGCTGATGAGGACGAACGTCTCTCAACTGCCAACTCTAGTCGACACGTCTCGTTCATTAACAGTACCGGCCGTTGCGCCCCAAACTTGCCGCCATCATCTCACGTCTGGTTCGTCGCGTGAGGAGGGACGCAGGCTCCGGTTTATGCGGAACGGCCTCGGCCCGCCTCAGTTCTTCCGCCCAAAATTCTCCGCCCAAGGGCAGATCCGTGGCTCGAGTTCCCTCTAGCCGGTCCGTCCTCATGTCTCCTCTTCACCCCACGATCCCAGCGCTCCGTACTGGGGGGTGCTGGCACCGTGGTTGTATGTATGTACGTTGCACTTCTTGCGCACCGTACATTGCCAGCCAAACGTGCTCGTCGGAGGTGCGGGAGAAGGACGACACACGAAACACACAAAAGGCAGTTGTCAAGAAATGAGTTTTCAATCTTGATTTGAAAGTGCACAGCTCTGGTTGAGGTGACTTCCCCTGGTGCGGTGAGGAATAATGTTTAACGCTGCCATTGCTTCGCGCCGTTGTTTTACCAAAAACCGTTTCGTTGTTCCGTCTAAATCCCGACCGCCGTGATGAATGCCTTCTCAGCATCTTTATCAGAATGTTTATTTAGACTGCAGCAGGAATCCGATGAGCTATGAAGCTCTTTTTCACAGATCAGCAATTTACAACAGCAGACAATACAGAAACATGATAGCAGTACACAATGTGAGAAAACGGTAAGCGAGTCACTCAATAAGTAAATAATAGAAACATGAATTATATAGGTCCGATTCATCATGATTGGGCAAGGCGTCAAAAACAATAACAAAAGAGTCCCCAGACCACACAAAGAAAACACAGCAGGAGCCCCTCAATAAAACCGCACATTAAAATGTCACTATCGACACGCAGCAGGTAATGATCAAAGTCGCAAATCACATTTGCCAATGTGACTGTCTAATTGCTTCGGTGCGCGCCATCGCCCTCACGTAGCCGTGGCGTCGCACGCTCCGAACTCAGCGTCCAACGCTTGTTTGTCAAAATGTCTTCGAGCAACCGCTTGAAATCTTGGACAGAATTACTCAACTCTAAACCAAACTAAATGATGTTTTTATTTATTTTAGCAGGTAAGGCCCACCGAACAATGTAACTCTCTTTCTTTCAGGAGCGACCTGGTCACAAATGAGAGCGCAACGAAGTTGGCTTTTTATAGCAGCCAAATACTCTGAATGCGTGACGTTGATTCTGAATTTGGAGAGAAAAATCGATGGGCCTGGAGAAAAATCCACGCAACCACGGGGAGAACATGCAAACTCCAAATATACAGCGGGCGTCAGGGTCGGGTTCGAACCCACGACCTCCTGTATACCAGGCGAGGTAGTTAACATCTCGCTACCACAGGCCTGTAATGTCTCTGCGGGGTGGAGGTTGTTGTTTGTCTGTTGGCGGACGTGTCGGAGCTGCGGATGGTGATGCCGTGGCGTTGTGTGCTCAGGCAAGAAGCCAGCTGGAGAGACGGGCAACGTGGAGCAAGGTACGGCCGGCAGGGACGCCTCACGCTTCACGAGAAGTCCACAGCGCACGGCGACCTTGAGGGGCCCCGTGCACTATGGCCACGCAGACTTCACAGATTCATCCCATTTTATCACTACCATTCTATCACTCACTGCCATCCTATCACTTACTATAACATTCTATCACTTGTCCTTCCCATGCAGCTCCGATTAGCACGGTTGGCTACGTACGGTGCGAAAGAAGTTCTACATACACTTAGTACCATTTTTTGGCGTAAACTCATTGTATCACTTGTAAATTAGGATACACTCACCGACAGAAAAAAATGCGTGCGAGATGGAAACAGAGAAGAGTAGCAACAGTCATGGAAATGCACGCAAAAGGTGATTTTAGATAGCAAGAAGGTGAGATTGTGATCGTTTGATTGGTCCTCGTTCCGTGCCTTGCGTGCATCACGTGATATCACCACACTTGTTTGCTTGAGACCACTGACTCAAGAGATTCAACATTGCCGCCGTTTGCTTCCATCGAGCAAACTCCAGACTTTCTCGAAACATAAAAAAAAATGTACGTGTAAAAAAAAAATGTCTGAATGCACGATCAATTTAACGTCAGATTTGGCATAAAGTGAATCGGTTATCTTAAATCAATGGGTGAAATGCATACGTGTATAGTATACTCTTTCGCGTTAGCTTTGGATTCAGAAAGTAAGAAGGTACGAAGTCTCGCACACACGAGAGGACGGGCGGGCGGGGGGGGGGTGTCATTCAGTCCGACCAGCTCGTTGGGTCGCGAGCAGCGGTTACACTCTAGAATCGCATCGCGGCGATCCGAGAAGAGAGTCCCAGGGAGAATGGGTGTCCACCTCCTGCCGTGTGGGCAGCCGTTTGAGACTCCCGCCACCGCTCCCCGCGTGTCAGGCGCGGTCGCCTCCCTCCTGGCCTCGCTCGTCAACTTTCCTGCGCGCGGATGCCGCCCGTCGCCTCTGCTTCTCGTCTCTGCGTTGATGTCCGTGGTTAATTAAATTGGGTTCAATTTTTGCCAGAAGCAAGGCAAATGTGGAACAGCAGCAGTAGCAGCAGCAGCAACATCAACCGCCGTTTGCCACTGAAGTGGTGGTGACGTCGCCACGGCGCTTGTGCCATGCTAGGTGCACAGTTGTGGAAGTACACACACAGGTACAAAGACAGCGACGAGGAACTCCCATATAGCCTTCAACACTGTTGGGGCAAGTGTTGTTAGCGAGTCGCACCTATGAAGGCCGACACGGCACACGAGGGGGTGGGTAACCAGCACCACGTCCGGCCGCCTTTGCCTCCCTAGTGGCGATATTTACACACTGCACTAGGTGCTCATTTGAGGCTGAGTCGACCTAGGGGAGTCCCAGTACCGGTCCAGACAATCGTCCCTGGTGTTGACAGTGAGCCACGTGTCCACGCGCTCACCCCCCCACGCAGCGCTCGGCAGAATGCAGGCTTCGACCCCGCTCCTCCCTTGGCACAACCCCTAAACGACCTCCACCCCTAATCCTCGCTTTTGACAGCAGCAGTCAATCTGCGGCAGCTAAGAGTCGCGGGGCAGCGCCCTCGACCCGCTCCATGCACCACGTGTCCTAACAGAGAGATCCTTGGTGGGTCAACCGATAATATAATCGAGCCAGTTAAACCACAATTCACTGCTGGTGCCGCTCCCCCCCCCACCACGTGTCATTCCACATTCTGAGCCGAACTCAGGGGGCAAGGTGAGAGACTTCAGCCAATTACGGCGTGGCCGACGGCTCAAACATTGTCACTGCCAAGACCGCATTCTCAATTTCAGCAGTCAGTCAAATGTTCGTCGTTGATAAACTCCTTGTCCACTGCTGCTGCTGCTGCTGCTCTTGCATTCTGGAACACTCCCCCCTCCTGGGACGCCTGTGCTGCCAGATTGAAGTCTCCGCTCAGAACCGTCCCCCCTCTGCGCCCTGCCTGTGACTCTCTCTGAGCGATGTGTAAATGCCTTCTATCGATGTCTCCATATCCCCATGATGCAGCTTCAGAGGTCAGGTTCAGCCAAGTTCGTTTTGTGCTCAGCGACCCATACATTATGTCCTGCACCTCCGATTAGCACGGTTGGCTACGTACGGTGCGAGATAAGTTAAACGTACGTGCACACGTACTTTTCCACACCCGGCACACTACGTCCAGTATACGACTCTCTGCTGTTCACTTGCCTGGTCCGACCAGCGACCCAGAAAAAGTTAGGCGAATAAATGAAGCTCCTGTTGCACGTGCCACCGTCTTGAGATGAAATTCGCTTTTTGACGCCGTTTAATCCAAACCTGTATCATGCAATCGTCGCTCCGTGCAGAATATTAACATCATCATTATTATTATTCTTTCTAAACATAATTTCGGCAGCGCACTTAACATTTTCCTATTCGCATTGTCACCCCAAGTGCCATTGCAGCGAAGTGTTGATGCCATGGGGGTACTAACGTGTCGTAGGGCGCGCAATTCACCCATAGTTCCCAATGTGCGCCATGTATGGAAATCAGTAAATAAAGAGAGCCTGCAGGGTGAACTAGCGGGAAGTAAAGGCCACTTTACAGAGGTGAGGTGTTAAGACAAGACTCAAATATAGCGAACGATTCCGAGTGTCTCATATGCATGCAGCTGTGCTGCTGAACCCTGAGCGGGATCGTGGCTATGAAAAAACAACGAGCAGGAACCCCACTGCCGTGCCAAACGTCGTTTGTTAAGCTTCGGAGAAATAGCAACAACGAAATGCGTCGCTACCTTGGGTCAGACCGGAGTGAGTTTGCAGTGAAGGCTGCGCATGTGTTCCACGTTATGTACTTCACAGTGCTGCTAAAGGACACCCGAGTCTGAATGCGGATTTCCGCTACCATCAAGAGGCCGCTCGCGTTATTGGGGCGCGTGCTTTGCGTTGTTCCCACGTGGATATTTTTTTTCTTGTACAGACTGAACAAAAATAAAGAGGCACCATGGGAAAGTTGGCAATCTGAGACCACAACACACTTATTCATAATCATCTGCACAGGAATCCGAAAAGGAACAATATTTTTTATAAAACAACGGTTATTTTAGCAGTATTTTGCTGATTAACATTCTAAAGTTAACTTTACAACTTTGTTGCGTCTTAAACTAAACGACGCGACCGTTTTATGTTTAACAGCTTAAAAATGCTCCATTTTTTACACGCTCCTAAATCTTCATTCCCCCCTCTCCCTCTCCACGTGCTTCCTCTCTCCCCCCTCTCTCCTCTTCTCTCCACGTTGTCGTGTCTCCGGGCCCCAAGGGAAACCAGCCACCAATGACGCGGATATGGAGCTGGAACCCCTGAGGGACGTTGAGGCCGCCGTGGAGGATGGCAGCGGTGGTGCACGCAAGAAGAAGTCTTTCACCCCCAAAAAGGAGAAATCTGTGCTGCAGGGAAAACTCACGAAGCTGGCCGTGCAGATTGGCAAGGCCGGTGAGTGGCAATTCAGGGAAAGCTCATGAAACTGGCCGTGCAGATTGGCAAGGCTGACGAGTGGCAATTCAGGGAAAGCTCACGAAACTGGCCGTGCAGATTGGCAAAGCTGACGAGTGGCAATTCAGGGAAAGCTCACGAAACTGGCCGCGTAGATTGGCAAGGCCGATGAGTGGCAATTCAGGGAAAGCTCACGAAACTGGCCGTGCAGATTGGCAAAGCTGATGAGTGGCAATTCAGGGAAAGCTCATGAAACTGGCCGCGCAGATTGGCAAGGCTGACGAGTGGCAATTCAGGGAAAGCTCACGAAACTGGCCGTGCAGATTGGCAAAGCCGGTGAGTGCCGCGTGCCACCAAGGCTGCCACTCAGTGCCGCTTCCGCGCATTCTGCCAAGCTGGAAATGAAGCAGGTGGAACGTTGTGCTGCATCATACGCAAGGGAGCGTGAGAGAAAATGTTAACAGGGGTGAGGACCTCGGATGGTGCTGCGTCTTCGGAATGCAGAAGCTCAGTCTTTATGGCGTGTCACGTCGTATTTGTTTACTTACTCTTGCCCTCTTGGTGATTTATATTTTTCTGGTGGGACGCGATGGCGAGCGTGCTGTGTGAGCCATATTCCAGGGTCTATCAATAGACAGACGCGGCCCCTTGCACATTCAACGTGGCAAGAGTTCATTCTCATAGCGCACTGCTTTTTAAAACCGATAATCCGAGTTCATTTCCCAGCCACTGCAAACGTCAGTGTCGAGTGCCGGTCCTCTGAGCCTCTCCTTCACCAACCTGCTCTACTACCCCTCCACGACCAACATGGCGTGGGCAGGCCTTCATCCAGCAGTGGATACAAAAAGCGCTGTCTGTAACGAAAGCCATTATCACTTAATCTGGCGACAACCAGGCTAGATGGGGCTCAACGCATTGCTCTCTGGGAGTTTTTTGCGTGGCATGTGCCTCTTAAAGGCGCACACCGTGTGTGTGTCGTTCTCGTGCGTGCGCTTCGTCAGGCCTGGTGGTGTCGACCATCACGGTCATCATCCTGGTGCTCTACTTCGTGATCGACACGTTCGTGGTGCAGGGCCGCCCGTGGCAGTCCGAGTGCTCGCACGTCTACGTGCAGTACTTCGTCAAGTTCTTCATCATCGGCGTCACCGTGCTCGTCGTAGCCGTGCCCGAGGGGCTGCCCCTGGCCGTCACCATCGCGCTGGCCTACTCCGTCAAGGTGCGATCGCGTGCCCCCCCCCGCCCCCCGTGCCTTAACCGGTTCTGGCTCCTCTACGATTGGGGGGAGGGGGCGGCCAGTAGAGATGTCACGTGGGGAGGGTTAACGCTTTCAACCGTCAAGACTTGACCCCTCCCTCTACGCACGCGGACTTTTTACCTCCCCTCAACACCTGCGTACGTTCGCTTGACGCACCCCCCCCCCCCTGAATTCTATAGAACGACCGATATGTAATCCACGCAGAAATGATCAAGGATTAATAATATGAACGTGTTTAAGCAAACAGATAGTTCACCGCCAGACTATCTAACTCATTTGAAGGCCAATGTAGACAAATTATTATCGAGGCTTCACCCCCCCCCCCCGTGTCCTATGCGTACATTGTCAGCAGACCCCCCCATACGCAAGCGTACGCGTTTGGGTTGACCCCCCCTCCCCCCTCCATGCGTACATACTAAATGGATGGCTCCTAACGAGTAAAAAACAATGAATGTGATGAGGTGGCCGGGTGGCGTTGGTCTGAAACTGCTTAGAGCCTGGGTTCGAATCCAGGCAGCCGCTGGTCATTAAGCCATCTTCTCAGGTGTAGTGAGTTTATGGTCTCAGCCCGGTTACCATTGACTGCATAAAAAAAAAACATTAAGTAACTATGTATTTCTGCTATTCATTTGGATAAATTCCGGTTCTTGAGACTTAGAAACGATCAGTTTTACTGTCATGCCATGAACATTACTCTCAGTGGCAAAAACGAGTGAGAGAGTGCCGCCCGCCATCGTGTGGGACGATAGGTGACTTGAAGCGATCTCTGAGGTGGTTTTGTCATATCCGCTTCTGCGGGCCGTTCTGGACTTCTCTACGAGATAATAAAACAAATGCAGAAATAATAAAAAGATTAAGATGTTCGTGTGAAATGTGTTTTCGGTCACAAGTTACTGTTGAATGTCCATCGGGCTTCGGAGGCTTGGCACAAGAATATGATTGGCTGGCTGATGAATATTTTAAAAGATTCTCATTTATTTCGCAGCTCGTGGATATTCTTAGTAACCGAACAGACATTATTACCTCATCAGAACATTTTGTGACCTGCGGTTATTACATTAAGAACACCAATGTTGCGAAACATTCGCGTTCGGAGCGAGTAATTGCACAGACGACCGCCACGTTCGTTACTTAATTCCTCTTCGCGAGAAAATATGAGAGGGAAAAGACGAGGCGGCGTTGTGTAATTGTCGCGTAATTTCTGAATTCCATGCAAACGTCCTCGCGCAGGAATGTAATTACCTGACGCGTGTTCTCAAGGAACACGTGGCGGGAAGAAGTTGAAATTGAGGCAATAAGCGCCGGGTCACGGAGTCAGCTACCCCCCTCTCCCCCTCATGCGGTGGGGGTCGGTAACCGAAATAACAAGAAGAGACTTTTGTTTTTAATTCGGGGGAAAAAAACAACTCCTCAGTATTCACCAATAGCCGCAATGCACCGTGTGGTGAATACGAGACGGCTGCCCTTGACAAATCACGTGACGAAGCGGCCCTTAAAGAGCTGCACGCAGCTTCGGAGCCGCAGGTCGCGACCTCTGTGCTCGCTTATTGGGGGCCCTCGGTCGAGATGAGTTATTTTTTTTTGGGGGGGGTCTAGGCTCCCCATCCACCCCACTTTAACCAATTTATAATATCCTAGCGAGATGACGGGAGAGGTCGACAGTTGGAACAGAAACATTGTGAAACGAGATATACATATACACGTGAGGTATAGATCTTGTGAGATTAGAGAATTGTCGACGAAAATAGATAATAACGCAGAGGGATGCAGACAAAATTAAGAGATGAGAAAGAGATAGCAATTGGCTTTTTCAGCTAATTATGTTTAATATGATTTTAATGCGATTTTATATTTCACGCAGCACTGTTTTGTTAATTAAACCCGAGGCCTCCTGAGCTCCTTGGGGGCTCGAAGCTTTGACTTTGCCTTCTGAGCCCGAGCGCTGACGATGCCGCCACGTCATCGATCGGCCTCCCGGAGGGGCCTAGGAGACCCCCCCCCCCATCACTTCTAGATTTGAAGCTTTCGTGACTGCAAGGATTCTTACTCTTAGGTTTTTTCGGTACAGTCACGTAGGTAAAAATTAAAATGAATAAAAGTAATAATAGAAATAAAATAATAAAAAACACGACGTTTCGGAGGCAACACAAGTCTCCGTCATCAGGTGGGACCGTCACAGCTGAATTTTCTGTATCAAGTGAGGCAGGGATTCCAAGATACAAGTTCTTAAATACAAGTTAAGGGGGAGGAGGGGGGGGGGAGGGGGCTTATCTGAATGTGGTAGCCAATGAATGGAACCCCCCCATCACCCCCCCCCCCCCTTGCCTTTCCTGGCTCCAGCACCTCGTGAAGTCTGACACACATCTCCCGTGTATCGAGCCACGGCCCCTTTGATTCTCGCTCTTCAGGGTAGTCCGCCGGGGTGTGTGCGGGTGGGCGCGGGAGGTCTCGACTCAATCTCGGCAGCTTCGGGGGTTGCGCGATCGCCGCGGCGTTTCTGAGTTTTGCGTGGATTCGTTTTTGAGTGGCGGCTCACGCGGACAGCGCCAAGCGTCCCCGTGTGGGCGCGGGGATAAGGAACCCCCCTTCCGTGGGGACGTCGTGGTCAAGCGAGGAACCCGCGGGAAAGCAGAGCGCGAAAAATTGCGCTGCTATCGTTACGATTGACGCGTGCCGGCAGAAAGCAGCGGGTCAACGAGAGCGAATTTAATTTTTTTCATAACTAGACATATTATTGTTTTCTGTGTGAATCGACTGCGTTGTTGTTATTATTGCAGCTGATGTGGCACCGTGGCGGTTGTTCATCGTCTGTGTCAACGTGGGGTTTGGCGACGAGCGTTGAAACAGAGATTTAATTTTGATGAGCTGAGCTCACGGCACACAAACAGAATCGCGTGCGTAAGATCCGATGTTTGTCAATTCGTGTTTAGCCCCCCCCCTTCACCAACCCGTACTGACCAGCGTGGTGAAGTATGGTCAAACAACCCCCATGACTAAAAATGGCTTGCGGGAGGCCTTCATCCAGCAGTGGATTTACAAAGGCTGTGATTAAAAAAATATATAATATGTCTTATGTGATGGGTCCCCATGGCCTCTGCAGCCGTTATAGGCTGTAGGGGCCACTTCATCATAATTTAAATAAATAAATGATATTTAATATCTAATTAGGACTCTTTGATTGAGATAATTTATTGAATCCATGTGTCCACACGTGTCCAATACATTGCAGGTCAACTGATCGGCTGTTTCTCAAAACGTCAATCGCCAACCGTCACGGCACCAATGTCAACCTTCAGTTCCTAGCTACAGTAATCTAAAAGCATGGATCTTGGCAAATCATGAAGTCGTCGTCGCTGGGGGTGGCAGGGTTGGGTTGGAGGCGGTGGGTCCCGAATCGCTGCACCTCCAGCGTTTCCAGCCTAAACGTTCATTTTCCGCGGCTCGCTACGGTGAACTCAAAAGCGTCACGTTCGTCTTGGTTGGGTTGACTCCGTGTCGGTAATTGCGTGCGTCGCGATGATGCGCGCCCGTGCTCAGAGGCAGCCAGGCTTTTTGTAATAAAGCGGCGTTTGAAGTGCCATTGTTTTGCCTGACATTTGCGGGTTGAATTGGGGACTCCAAGGGCTCTGCGGGTGAAACACTCCGGGATATAGGTCACGCCGGCGCTCTGATCGCCTGACCCGTGTGCACGCGCTGGCCCCACCGACGATTTGATGGCACCGTCTCCATCCTCGTGACATTCCAGTGGGGTGCGTGCCCACGTGCCAGCGCTTTGGAGGCGAGGGTTGGTGGAACTCGTCAGATATTTAGAAGCTAAGCGGGTGGGAGCCTGGATTGGTGACTGCCAAAATGTGGGTTTTGTCCTGCGACTTACTTTGCTTTCTTCCCCCCGCATCTCTGACGAGCACGGTTGGCTACGTACGGTGCAAAAGAAGTTCGACCTGCGTACATCATTCCCAATGCAGGAACATTTTGAAATCAGCCTTGAGACTCGGTGATGCTTTCTTGTATACTCTTAGTTCTTTCGGTAAAGTCACGTAGGTAAAAAATGAAATTAAAATTAATAAAAATAAAATAATAATAATTTCATTTTTTACCTACGTGACTTTGCCGAAAGAACTAAGAGTATGAATCCTTGCAGTCACGAAAGCTTCATATCTAGAATGCTTTCTTGTATTAATGATTTATTATTTTGTTAATAATTAATGGGCGCCAGTCAGAGGCCATTCATAAATGCATTGCCATAATCTCTCACGTATCCTTTATTTCGTATCAATTATTTAAACCAGTAATAATACCAGTGCGGTATTTGTTTACCCAGGATGAACACGAAGAGTGCATATTGGTCTAACACTTTAAACTATTTGGCCTTCTTTTACTGTTTGTTACATCAACCAATCTTGATTTTACATACCAATATCACCCTCATTAAAGTAGGCACCAGTGCACATTATAACCCGTGGTAAACTTGACTCCCATGGTAAACTGGATTCCCATGGTAAACTGGACTCCCATGGTAAACTTGACTCCCATGGTTAACTGGATTCCCATGGTGAACTTGACTTCCATGGTAAACTGGACTCCCGTGGCCAGGGATCAGCAACTAAAACAACAAGATTTTTTTTTTTCGAATTCAGTAATAGACTCAATTTTTACATAGCCCCAATGCATGTAAATACGAGACTGTGCTGTGTGTTAGCCACTCTGCAGTCAGCTCAGTCAACCCACGGCACCCGGGGTCTGTCCCGTGACCGCTTGCCAGCGGGAGTTCAACACTTCACGTGGCCTTAACGTGCGCATAGCCTGATACAAGCGCCGTGGTGACATCACCGCTACTTAGTGGTGAATGGCAGTTGTTGTTGTTGTGGTCCTTAAGTATTGCCGTTCCCATGGAACGGAGTGTACTGAATGTGTCTGAGGATTGGAGGGAGATGTGGTTGTGCAGGTAGATATGGGGCCAAGCGATGCAGTGCTTTGTGGGATAGGAAAGCGACCTTGAATTGCATGCGGAAGTGGACCAGCAGCCGGTGCAAGCTGCGGAGGGAAGACGCATTTATATATGGAACCCTAACCCTGCTCACATATAGTACATACATACATATATACACACAGTACATCAGAAAAAAAAACACATTTTAAAGTACTGTAAAACTTCGATAAAAGTTTTTGTCTGAAAATATGACATTGTCAGAACACGTTCATCTCAGCTCAACGTTCCACGAACAACCGAGCTGAAATATACTGCCCAACAGCGACGGAAAGAAAGGTTGGGTTTTAAATGATCGCCTCCCTGGCTCGTCAGGGCAGAGAGGAGCTGTCGGCCGCGGAACGAACGCACGAGTGGGCGGGCGCGCGAGCGTGCCGAGCCGGCCGCGTTACCGTTATTATTGCCTCGCGCGTTCGGTTTGACTGCCATTGGCTTCTGCTCGGTTCGCTCGACCGCTGAGGTCGCTGTGAAATTTGTGAGGGAAGTGGCCCCCCCACTCCCCCCACCCTCGCTGTCTCGCAGACGGCCCTGGTGAAGGCAGATGGATTCACACAAACATCTCGCGCCGCCTCGTTCGCATCTGCTGACGGTTCTCGGCACCCGCTTATCGTGTTCTTGAGCCGCCCTTGCGAGATCGTCTTTATTACATTGATCGATGTTTAAGATGGACATCCCTTTGCCTATCCACTGCTGGATGAAGGGCTCTCCATTGCTGTTCAAACTCTGGCCGCGGCTCACGTAACTGGCGAGTGACGTCCGAGCCGCCCCGCACTGACCAGCGTGGTGAAGTATGATCAACCAAACTGCATAGTCAACATCGATTAGCGAACTGTGCTATTTCCTGTTGTGATTAATAGGATGAAGATTTTACATCTCCATCTGTCACGAGATGTAACAGCGAGTACTCAATGCCATAATCCCTCTTGATGTTAATATCAGGGGCATTGTTTTCTTTGTTTCATTGTTTTGCGTTCGCTGTTATCTCCCAGTTGCGCTGTCGGCATTATCACGCAATGAAGGAATTTGCATTGGGAACTCTGCGGCTTACGTTGTTGCACCACCCTGTGTCCCAGCACACGACACCGCATTCACGGCTTGTGAAGTCACCTCGCCAGGCCTCGTTATCCACACGAGGGGCACAGCACGTTTTTATTCGCCCCGCACAGAGCGCTCGTTGCGTTCGTCAGTCAAACCGATGTGCCAGCCTCAGCGCTGGGTGGAATACGCGAGCACGTTTACCGCGACGGAGGTTTCTCTTGCGCAGTCATTGGTGACCGAGCTCAGACCATCGATCTGCTCGCTGCCCATTCAGCGTCTCTGACCTCCGAGCCGAGTCTCTGACCTCCGCGCTGACTTTACGTTTCCCTACCCCGAAATCGGCATGCGCAGAAAATGATGAAGGACAACAATCTGGTGCGGCACCTGGATGCTTGCGAGACGATGGGCAACGCCACGGCCATTTGCTCCGACAAGACGGGCACCCTCACCACCAACCGCATGACGGTGGTGCAGGTGAGCCGCTCGCCACGAACGACCACAAACCTCCAACGACAACCGCTGCCCGCCAACCGCTAATGACTAATCTCCATCCACCGACCAAAACCACGAACTACAACCACGAGCATGATGTTAGTACTAGTGGTTGAAAACGAATTTCTTTAAAACTGCTTTTCTTGTGTTAGTTTGTTGCCCTTCCCCCGCACCTCCGATTAGCGCGGTTGACTATGTATGGTGGGAAAGAAGTTTAACATACAGACACATCTACGGTGCTTACCACAAACCACCAACCGTGAATCGCCACCCAATAGACCACGAGCACCACCCACTAGCTACCAACCACAATTCACCACAACCACAATCACCAACCGCTGACTACCAACCGCCAACCACTGACCGCAACCACCGAACCGCGTGGCCGTGGCGCAGGCGTACGTGGGCGGCGTGCACCATCGCCGCGTGCCGGGGCCCGACGTCATCCCCGAGCCTGTCATGGACCTCCTGGTCACCGGCATCTCCGTCAACTCGGCCTACACCACCAAGATCCTGGTGGGTGACCCCGTGCCACTTGGAGGAAGGGAGGACATGGGTGATGGTGGGGGGGTGTTCAGGCTCGAGTGAGGCCCGTTGTTAGATTTACTGATAATTTGAGACGTAAATCTTTTTCCTAATAATAACGACAGCAGGAATTTGCACAGTTTGCGAATTGATGTTGACCATGCGGGTTGTTTCATCATACTTCACTGCGCTGGTCAGTGGTTGACGAAGGGGGCGGTTTGGAGGGGGGGGGGTTAATGGGGTCAGGTTCGTGTGAGGCCCGAGCAGTAGTGCGTTGGCCTTTTGTTAAACAGGTTTGCGGTTCGAGCCGGTCGGCCGCCCTGGTTAATACTGAGAGTGAAATTAACCAAACCGTATGATGCAACGCCTGCTTTGCAGATAAAGTGACGTCATTCGACGCAGAGGAGGGGATTTGTGCCGGCGTCACGTTCCAAATTTGTACTTGTCAATCACTCGCGAATTACCTAATTGGGTAGAGCCACGTAGCAACATCGGCCTCCCCACCCCTCCTAACTGTGAAACAACTGCAGACTGTACCTCACCTAGGAGACAGCGTCCGCTTAACCCCAGTGCTGAGCCGATGCTCGATGTAAACGAACCGTGAAACGAACTCCCCGCCACCGCCACCGCTGCCGCCACTGCCACACAGCCGCCGGAGAAGGAGGGCGGCCTGCCCCGGCAAGTGGGCAACAAGACGGAGTGCGCCCTGCTGGGGCTCGTGCTGGAGCTGGGCCAGGAGTACGCGCCGGTGCGCGACGAGGTACCCGAGGAGGCGCTGTTCAAGGTCTACACCTTCAACTCGACGCGCAAGTCCATGAGCACCGTCATCCGCACGCCCGAGGGAGGATACCGCCTCTACAGCAAGGGCGCGTCGGAGATCCTGCTCAAGAAGTGGGTGCATTTGCTCGACACCACGCGGCGAGTCGTCAGCGCGCCGGGGGGCCTGCGGCAGTGCGCGTGCTGAAGCTCCCCAGCCTTGCCCAGACCACCGGTTTGAAAGAACTGAGTGCGTGGCCATTGTTGTCGTTTAGTTAGCGCCGACTCGAAGCGTTGAGAGAACGCGGCCTTAGCAGGCCCTCATTAGGACTCATCGGTACAGTACCTTGCAGTCAATTGCCACTGGGAGTCCCACCATATGGAGAGGACTTGTATCTTTAAACATTGGGAGCGCTATTCGCATGTGCCTAAAGGCAACAATAATGAAAATTTGCAATCCAAATCTCGCCATTTACATATTTGAATAACTAAACACTTCTGCGATGATATACGCGCGTTCTTGTGTACGTGTGTGGCCGGTTTTGTTATCCACTGCATTCGGGTCGACTGTACAGATTGCTATGGATCTACAGTATTATACAGTAGAGGTCAAAATCAAATGGTCATCAGGGCCAATGTGTATGATGCCACCATACTTTATGATCATCATAATGGATAATAACAAAATGTATAACCATTTCTTCCCATACATCGTGCATACGAGGGGATGACACTCAGTGCTCCGCACGGACAGATTCACAAACCCACTCACTGTACCGCCATCTCGTGGTCCACCAACCCTCCTCTGGAACACAGACTCTGAGGTTACATCGTTATTCTCCCTCCCTCCCTCCCATCAGAATCAGAATTATCATTTAGACTGGAGGAATCCGATGAGCTGTGAAGCTCTTTTTCACAGATGTCCAGTGGGGCCCGGGTCAGCAAGTGACAACAACAAAGAGTACGATAAACAATGGGAGCGTAAAATAGAGAAAAGGTAAACAAATCACTATAAATAAATATCAAGTTTATAAGCACAAATTGCATTCCCCTCCCTGGCAGATGGTTCACCGTTGTAATCGTTTAATATTTTTCTTAACGAGCTTTCGCGGGTCATTACGTCTTCAAAGCGCGTGCCAAATGGTCTCGCGCATAAACAAAATGCCCGCAGCTCTGCCCACGTAACGAGCAATTACCACCCAACAAACAAACGAAGGAACGATGGAATGAAGGAATAGAGCGACTCTCGAGAATACCATCACCCCCCCCCCCCTCCCCCGGGGCGGCGCTACCCCCGCCGCCAATGCCACCACCGCCTCCACCGCCACCACCTCCAATGCCGCCACCACTGCCACCACCGCCTCCACCGCCACAACCGCCACTATGTTTCGCCGGTCACGAGAAGCCTAAACTTTAACGGAGCGAAAAAACACAACAACCCCCAACGCAGGTGCAAGCGCATGCTGGGAGGCGACGGCACCGTGGCCCCGTTCGGGGCGCGCGACCGGGAAGACGTGAACGGCAGCGTCATCGAGCCGATGGCCAACGACGGCCTGCGCACCATCTGCCTGGCGTACCGCGACTTCCCGCCGGGCGGTGCGCCCGACTGGGAGAGCGAGGGCGACGTGGTCGCCGACCTCACGTGCGTCGCCATCTGCGGCATCCAGGACCCCGTGCGGCCCGAGGTGAGGGCCCCCTCTGGGGGGGTCGGGGGGACGAGGAGGGGCCGCCTCATGTCCACGTCTCCGATTAGCGCGGTTGGCTACGTACGGTGCGGAAAAAGTTCAACGTACATACATACGTCGCTCATGTTCACAGGTCTTACGTTGCGAAGGGTGTTTGGGTGAATCGGGAGACACAAGTTGGGTTCTTCCAGAGAACGGTTGCTGGCATTGGCGTGAGTGACCCTTGCTTCGTAGAGTCGCCCTCTACTAAAATGTACGCGGTCCAGCAGTCCACGGGTTAGAGATGAGAGGGGAGAGGTAGGAGAGTGCGTGGAGGGGAGTAGAGTGAGATGAGAGGGGAGAGGTAGGAGAGTGCGTGGAGGGGAGTAGAGTGAGATGAGAGGGGAGAGGTAGGAGAGTGCGTGGAGGGGAGTAGAGTGAGATGAGAGGGGAGAGGTAGGAGAGTGCGTGGAGGGGAGTAGAGTGAGATGAGAGAGGAGAGGCAGGAGAGTGCGTGGAAGGGAGTGAGATGAGAGTGGAGAGGCAGGAGAGTGCGTGGAGGATCTTGACAATGGCGAGGGCTCTATTGTAGTTTATCTAAGACTGATACCGGGAGGCAGTGGAGGGGATTAATAGAACGTGCGCTTTGTCTCGACTTCAAAATCCCTTCTCCCCCGTCCCCGCAGGTCCCGGAGGCGATCCGTAGGTGCCAGCGAGCGGGCATCACGGTGCGCATGGTGACGGGCGACAACATCAACACGGCACGCGCCATCGCCACGGCCTGCGGCATCCTGCCCGTGGGCGGAGACTTCCTGTGCATGGAGGGGAAGGAGTTCAACCGGCGAATCCGCAACGAGCACGGCGAGGTGCGTGCGAGCGTCGCACGCGCCAGGCTCCACCGCAGCCGGAGCTGTCCTCTGCTGAGCTCTGGAAAAAATGTTGCAGCTCCCCGCACCCCACCCCGCCCCCCACGCTGCCGCCTCCGCCACCCCAGAGAATATGTTCCGTGAGAGTCTAAGCGTGCACGCGTGCACCTGTAGTCAGTGGTGACGCAGCGGTTTGTGTGCTGCACCACAGTCCCACTAACATAGAGACCCTAGATTTATATAGAGACCCCACAGACTAATATACAGACCCCTAGATTCACATAGAGCAACACAGATCTTCTTAGAAACCCATAGACCTACATGGAGATTGATAGACTTCCATAGAGACGCACAGACTGACATGTTAACCTATAGAGTAGCATAGGGCATAGGTCAACTACAATGACACACTGTAATTGGCTTAAGGGCCTCAGGCACAAATCCTCTAAAAGGAGGGGAGGGGGGGGCTTTAAACAGGAGAATCCCCGTTCATTCCTCGCACCAGGGACCATGACAATAGCACCTCACCACCGTGCTGCATGGATGAAGCCGTCTGGGATCCTGCTAGGTGGAGACCTGCGCAGTTTTAGGGGAAGAGAGGCCCCTAACAATGGACGGGGAGCGATGCGGAGAGAGACACAAACGCACAGAAACAGAGACGGAGAGAGAGACGGACACGGACGCAGACATGGTGCTGAACGGACAGAGAGGGAGAGACACGGAGACACGGACGGAGACAAACAGAGGCACGCACAATGGCACAGATAACTTTTGGGAGCCCTAAGCATGTGCACTTGGGTAATAAACAATCACCATTAATTGGCCTGAAAGCATCTTAGAATAAAAATCCAATGTGGCAGCAGCAGCAGCAGCAGGACCCTTCTGCAAACGAGCCCTGCCACTCAGCATGCCTCTGCTGGATAATGAACTAGAATGTGCCGCTCTATGAAAGGCGCCGGATTAACAGCGCTCACCCCAGCAGCCCAAACAGCGAAGCGGAGACCTCGTCGTTGACGAGCGCCCGCACTTGTGTGGTCGCATGTCGGCGTGCGCGTGGCTTGCGTGGGCGCGCGAGTGTGCGTGCGCGTGTGCGTGTGTGCGTGCGTGCGTGCGTGCGGCCCACTGAGTTGATTGATGGTCTGCGGATAAGGCTGCTTGTTTCTCTCGTAATGAGCGTGTGCTTGAGCGTGTGCATGCGCGAACTGGCAGCCTTGCAAGCAGTAAATGAGGCATTTCCAAGTGGTAAAGATCATCTCCCTGCAGTGCTGCCTCTCCACCTTGATCCACGGATTCTCGGATGATTAACTGAAATAAGGCTTCGGAGGAGGCTCTTGAAGGAAGATTCAAGAAATGCAGTGCAGCGCATTGCGGATTGAAACAGCGTCTTCATGCCACCGCATCTCAATGCGCTGCACAGAAGCAGTGGGTGTTGTTTTAGTTGTTTGTATGAAGAGAGGCAGCCAGTCATAGGCAGAGGGAGATATGAAGGGCTCGGGTCTGTTTGCCATTTGGGTTGACTCTTGGTTAACGACAAGGGCGAGGAGCCTTTGCCTTGTTAAGGGCCAATTAGCACTCAAAATTGTCTTTGTCGGGCAGCCACACGTGGACGCGCACACCTCGATCACGTGCGTCACTGCAAGAGGACACTGCAGTGACACTCGTGACTGAACGTGCTCGAATTGTAAACGTGGCGTTGCTGGCAGGTCGATTAGTGCAGTGATGGATGAACGTGATTCGAGGGCCCTAAACAAGTGGGTGGGCCGCTCGGGTTTCCACATGAGGTACAAACAATCGGGACGTAGGGTCGTTATAAGAATATCTCACAATACCGGAAGGGGGGGAGCACCGCAAGTAAATGCGTTGTCTTAATCGGTGTGTTATTACACAACTGATAAAATAGAACGGGACTTGTAAGCTAGGAAAATATTTAAACTAGAAACTATTTTTTTTATTTTACCCGGTTAGCTGTTTTTCAGAAGCAACCTGGCCACAAATGATAGCCCAATGAGGTAGCTTATTGCGTGGACATTTATAGCAGCCAAATACTCTCAAAGCGTGTTTCTCAATGTGGAAGGAAAAACCGGAGGATCCGGAGCAAAATCCACGTGAGCACGGAGAGAGAGACACGCAAACTCCAAATATGCAGGCGTCAGGTCGGGATCGAACCCAGGATAGCCACCTCAAGAACAGGATGACCCACGGATCACCTGGACAGGTGGCAGTCCTCGTGGTCGCGGGCCGTTTGGATTGACGTCAGAGGCTGTAGCCAACCAATGGGCTGTCGTTACCCCACAACTCCTCCACCCAAAACAGCCGATTAAAAACGTCGTCACGTGAACACAGCGTGCCACTGGATTCCTGCTTTAGCAGCGCACCACCGGTATGTCGTCGTCGTTGTTGTTGTTGGAGAGAAATTCACGACTTTTAGAATTTCATACGACATTCCGCTGGTCGTTACGGGCAGCGTCATCAGGAAGTTGCCAGAAATCAGATTTCTGGAGCAGTGATACATTGGCACGTTTGATGCAAGTGACGACTTTACCTACACAGCGATCTAATTCAAAAATAGATTTATGAATCGTAATTTGTGGTCACGAAAAGCCTCCACCGTGTTAAGAATTCCCCACCCCTGGCTGTGAGATGCCAAAAAGCCAAAGTGGCGTACGGCAGTGGTTGAACCTTGTCCTCCGTGCCGCCCGTTCACTCACTCCCCAGATCGAGCAGGAGCGTCTGGACCGCGTGTGGCCCAACCTGCGCGTGCTGGCGCGCTCCTCGCCCACAGACAAACACACGCTCGTCAAGGGTACAGCACCGCACCCCGCACGCCCCACACCGCACACCAGACCCCACATGCCACACCGCACACCACACACCATACCCCACATGCCACACCGCACACCACACACCATACCCCACATCACACACCGCACACCACACACCATACCCCACATCACACACCGCACACCACACACCAGACACCACATCACACACTGCACACCACACATCACACACAGCACCCTACACCGCACCCCACATCACACACCGCACCACGCACCCCACACCGCACACTGCACACCACACACAGCACCCCACACCGCATAGCAGACCCCACACCGCACATAGCATCACACAGCGCACACCCCGCACACACGCGCACGTTGAGTCAGTGTATGGCACACGCGAGGTATTCCTTATTCCTCCACTCTCTCGCTGCCTACGGTGGTAGCGTTCCAAGCATCCAATTATCAACTCGGCGAGCATTTCTCGCGCCTCTCGCCACTCTCAGCTACCCCCCCCCACCCCCAGTCAGTGTGCCGTGCCACGATGCGCCCGCTCGTCTCTCAACGCCCAACCCTCGTATCGCCCCCCCCCCCCCGTCAATCCTTTCCCTGCCGCCCCCCGGCTCCCCGCAGGGATCATCGACAGCAACTTCGGGGTGCAGCGGCAAGTGGTGGCCGTGACGGGGGATGGGACGAACGACGGGCCGGCCCTCAAGAAGGCCGACGTTGGATTCGCCATGGTGGGCTATGAGCGAAGGGTTTCAGAGTCTTTGGCAGGGATGGGTTCATGACACCCGCTTGTTGTGCTGTCATATCCTGGCCATCTCGCAGGCTGGCAGGTTAGAGGGCTTCGCACATAATCTATCTTGGACACCGCCCGTAAGCCGCCAACATCTCATTAAGCAGAAAGTCGGCTTTGGTTGAGAGTAGGCGGATTAAGTGGATGAAAATAATCATCTCTTAAGTTCATACTGCAGCCACCTATGGGGAGAGGATGCACAAACTATCAAAAGTGGATTGTAGAGAGTGTTCTAATGAAGCCGTCACGGATTATACGGTGGTTATTTCCGAGCACCGCTGGGCTGCGAGGTGGCCATGAGATGGAAAAACAAAAAGTGGGTTGCTGGACCTGTGCCTTCGTGGACAATTGAGGATTAAACCCTCCGACCTCCTCCCACATGTACGGGTAACGGTAGAGCCCTGAAATTACTCTCTCGGGTCACTGCTGACAAGTGAAAGAGACAGCCCCCTCCAGAGGATACTTGGCCTACTCTTCCATGCTAAACACCCACGTGGAAGACGCTCCTGAAAATGGAATTGGCCACGCATCCCAATGGAGCAGGTCCTTCCCGAACAAGTCCCGTGAACGCGGCGAGGATTTCTTTGCTTCAACAACGTCCGGTTTCGCGACCAATATTTTTGGGGTTAGATCGCGTGAATATAAATGTGTCGTTAAACCCGCCACCACCCGACACAGCCAACTAGTAAGGGTTGTCACGTAAACAGAACGTGCCAATTCGTCACTAGTACAGCACTAACCGGTGTGTTGGAGAGCCAAGCCACAACATTTACAATTCGAGTACGACGTTTCGCCAGTAATTACAGCCGACATCATCAGGCGACAGACAGATTTGTAGAGAGACCCTCCTGTTTTTAAATAACGTTACAGCGAATTTGAGGCTGAGTCGACCTAGAGGAGGCCCAGGACCGGTTCAGATAATCGTCACCGGTGTTGGCCGTGAGCGGAGAATCGAACCCGGGTCATCGGGTTCATCGCGCTGACCGCGACGCTGACCGCGACGCTACCCACACGCTCACACGGGAGGATCTGTGGCACGGGAGGATCTGTGGCACGGGAGGATCTGTGGCACGGGAGGATCTGTGGCACGGCAGTTCATGCACCGCATCGTGACCCCAACGACCTTGGTTCGATTCCCCGCTCCAGCGAACGTAGGGGGGTGGGCAGGAGGGTGAGTGATGTCTGGACCGGTCCTGGGTTGCCCCCCCCCCCGCTCCCTCCTTTGCAAACCCACAATGGCGTGCGGGGTGCGGTGAAGTACGGTCAAACAACCCCCGTAGCCGTCGCGGCGTAGATTGGCGAGGGCCCGAAAACTGTTCAGAAATTCTACACGTGTACGAAAACATTTGTAGACAAGGCATCGGGAGCTACAGAAGCAGCACATACGGGACTCAAAATAAACCAGTTGTACGTGTGTATATACACTGTATATATACACTGTATATACACACACAGCTGACTCAGTTTGCCCTTCGTTCTGCCAGCTGTCCTGTTACCAGTTGCTCCAGACATTGTTTTATGCAGACCTGGTTATTCATGTTCTCTTGGACTGGGGTATAAATATTATTTTATCACTGCCCTCACCCTGCCCTGCTATGGCCAAGTGCTGCCCTGCCCACCCCATACCCTGCCCCACGCTGCCCGCCGACTCATAGGCTGCCCTATGAGGCATGTCGGGTGAGATTTTCGTGATTGTTTTGTTAATGGGGAAGGCCCCGCTAAACTGCGCGGCTCTTTTTCAGAAGCGACCTGGCCACAAATGACAGCCCAGCAATGTGGCTCGTCACGTGGACATTCATAGCAGCCAAACACAGCAAAGCCTCAGAGTACGCGGGGGTTAGGTTCTGTGTACAGCCGCGTGAGCTGGGAGGGTTCATCTCTACGAGTGTAGATATACAATGTAAGAGTGTTTATAAAATGTATCTAAATGTACATGCATGTTTAAGAAAGTACAGCATTGTACAGTAAATGATTCACTAAACATCGGTAGCATCCAGGTCAGATAGAACACGATATATTATTGACACTATATTATGAACACTATATTATTAACACGATATATTATTTACACTATATATTATGAGCACGATATGATTATTAACACTATATGATTAACCCACGTGCTCATGATGGCGAGGGGGGAGATTTGACTCCTCGCTTCCCGCCCTGTGCGTGCAGCGAAAGTACCGAGTCGCACAAAGTGCAAATCGGGATCGGTTGCGTATGAGCGGGTCCGCGGACTCTGAGACCTGACGGGACTCTAAACGCGTGATGTTGATTCTAAACGTGGGGTGGGAAATCGGAGGATCCGGACAAAAATCCACGCGACCACGGGGAGAGAGACACGCAAACTCCAAATATACAGGCGTCAGGGTCGGGATCGAACCCACGACCTCTTGTATATCAGGCGAGGGAGTTAACATCTCGCTTCTGCCTGTTTCACCCCCAGCGGGGTTGTATTCACTACGGGGGTGTCACCCGAACACACGCGCGTGCAGGGTGCGATGCTTCCCAGAGGACGCTACGGATCCTGTGACATCATTTGAAAATAAAGAGAGATGGCCACACGCGGTTTCACATTTGCCAGATCTGCAACGTTTAACTTCACCTGCCAATTACTCTGCGGCCGTCTGGAACGCTCCTCCGTCCAATATTAGGAAGCCACTGGAGCGATGCACTTCTCAATATAGATTGAAAACTCTTTCGAACTGCTTTTAGAATTCAGCTTGTTGTCTTTCCCCCACACCTCCGATTAGCACGGTTGGCTACGTACGGTGCAAAAGAAGTTGAACGTGCATACACACTTACTTAAGTGGGTAAATGCCACATCGCTGCATCGTCCGCTACTGACACACTACACGAAATCTGTCAAGCATAGCACCATTGTGATAGCCTGCGTGTGATAGCCTGCGTGTGATAGCGAACACCGAGCGCAGAAACATACTGGGGGGGGGGGGTGACGCTCCCCCGTCTGTGCTCATCAGGGCATCGCGGGCACCGACGTCGCCAAGGAGGCGTCGGACATCATCCTGACGGACGACAACTTCAGCTCCATCGTGAAGGCGGTGATGTGGGGGCGCAACGTCTACGACAGCATCTCCAAGTTCCTGCAGTTCCAGCTCACGGTCAACGTGGTGGCCGTCATCGTCGCCTTCACGGGGGCCTGCATCACGCAGGTACCGCAGCAGCGAGAGTCCCTCTCTCTCCCTCCCGAGTTTGTCTCCGTGTGTCCCTCTGTCTCTCTCCCGTGTCTCTTTGCGTGTCTGTATGCATCCACGTATCTCTCAGCGCACGCCTGTCTCTGCGTCTCACTCTTTGTGTCCGTATTTGTATTCGTGTCACTTCGACTTTCAATGGACACTTCACTCGCCGTGTATTCCGACGTTTCTCTCCGTGCATCTTTCTGACTGTCCCTCTCTGTCCGGCTCCACGTCTCTCGGTGCCTCTCCCACGTCGCTCTTCACATCCGTCTCTAGATCCCCTCTCCCGCACCCCCAGCTCCGTACGCACAGTGCCCCATGTAGATTGTGGTCGTCTGGGCTAAGCCGCGTGTTGAGCATTTCTTCTCCCGAGCTAACGACACACAGCACTGTAGGCGTCTTCAAAAATTGCAGATGCCCACAACAGTGTGTCGGAGAAGAGGACCCAGAGACGGGCATGGCGACACGGAGAGAGACATGGGCAAGCCCTTTTTTCGCCACCCACAATTACCGCGGGCATCTTCGTGGGTTGAGGATGCCTGCAGCGGTTGCGTGGCAAGCGCTTGAGAGAACAACTTCCCCCACGAGCGGCCTCACCCTGGGGCCGACACTCGGATCACGAGCGGCTTGTGGCCGCGTCCGCGCGGCGGGCCAGCGAGTGACGCTGCCGTTGGGCCCGTGCGTAGGATTCGCCGCTCAAGGCCGTGCAGATGCTGTGGGTGAACCTCATCATGGACACGCTGGCGTCGCTGGCGCTCGCCACGGAGCCGCCCACCGAGGCGCTGCTGCTGCGCCGGCCGTACGGGCGCAACAAGGCGCTCGTGTCGCGCACCATGACCAAGAACATCCTGGGCCACGCCGTCTACCAGCTCACCGTCATCTTCACGCTGCTCTTCGCCGGTGATTCCTCGTCCGGGCGTGGGAACGTCGGTAACCCGGTCGGCAGAGTTTAATTTTAAAAACACGCGCGGGTCGTCTCCTGGGCTCGGCTGATGGAGTGGAACCCACCTTGCTGGTGCTCTCCACGCAAGACAAACACGAACCTTTGTCCATTTGCGAAATTCATTCCTGTTAAAAAATGTTTTTATTATTTTGTTTCGCAGACTTCCCAGCTTGTACACCGCTGATTCTGTCGACCGTTAGAATCTTGACGCGAAATTTAGTTCCGCGCTCCGTTCAGTCGGTCAGCATATGAGAATTTTGAGTCTTAAGTCTGATTGTCGGCAACCAGCGGAACCTCACTCTATGGAATTTGATTTAGTCATTAAATGCTGGCTAAATTAACACTGGAGGCAGTGCTCATTTCGTCAGCATTACAGGGTGCATACAAAAAATGTTAACACTTTTTGGGACGATCGTTTTTCATGGAATAATAATGTATAATACACTGTAACATGATAACAAATGTATGTTAACGGCTTCAAAAAGTCAAAGAGTCTCCACTTGTTCGCCATCATTGTCAACACATGCCTGGAATCTTCTCCAGGTGGTATTGCTGCAAATTCTCAGAAGTGTTAACATGTTTTTGAAGCACCCTGCATTTAAATTAACGAAGATGTGAAATCCACAGACTAAAAGTAAGATTTGACTAAAAGTAAGATTTGACTAAAATGGCTTTGATGCTGACTAAATTAACACCGGAGCTAATTTTCACGTCTGTTGGTAGCGTCTGCGTTGACACTTGTAAAATGTGGTGGTGGGGGGGGGGATGAACGACTTCTTTTCTGGGGGGGGGGGGGAGGCAGAAAGCGTGAGGGATTGTGGGGGGGATCGGCGGAGAGAGCGGATCTCTTAGGCGGGGCCGCGTGTCCGTCCGTATCGCTCGTCTTGCTCGTGCTTGAGAGAAAGCTCAAGCGGCGGCGATCAATCATCGCAGACAAACTGCTCCCTCCCCCCCACACATCACCCGTCAGAGCAAACATCTAAACCAGCTCCACCAAGGCGTGGTGAAGAAGGCGCAAACAGCCCGCCACACCGACCGAGGCATCGCAGCCTTCAGTGAACAGCAGATTGACAAAAGACTGTAAATGATCGTTATCCATCGCTTTTATTTCAGCATGAACACGTCCATTCACGACCATTAGTCTCAGGGCAAATTGTCCCCTGTGTATTTTCAGTGAGAGGGATAAATTTAACTGCCAAGTTGTGGGAGGGGGCCTTAGCCCCCCCCCCCCTCCATCCCCATGACAGTGCTTATGATTCATGCACTCACGCATCCTCACTCTCTCTTTTATTTATAATTTATTTCACCAGGTAAGGCCCACTGAGCTATATAGCTCTTTTTCAGAAGCTCAACGAACATGCAAACTCCAAATGTACAGCAGGCGTCAGGGTCGGGATCGCACACACGACCTCCTGTAGACCAGGCGAGGTCGTTAACATCTCGCCACTGCTACTGCTGCTTCGAGACGGATGCCGGAGGACATTTTAGTGCCGCCACCATTCACGATTCGCGTGGCAGCTGCTATTTGTAAGCGCTCGACGGCCGTGAAGTCTTTTACTTCTGCCAGCAGCGTGGCCTCTGAAACTACGACCGTGGAATTCATTGATTTTTTTTACTCTCATTATACAGGGCGCTTCAAAAAAATGTTAACACGTCTGAGAATTTGCAACAATACCACGAGAAATGTGCTGCCCCCAGGCACTGGAGACCACCTGGAGAAGATTCCAGGCACGCGTTGACAATGATGGCGAACAAGTGGAGACTCTTTGAGTTTTTGAAGCGATTAACATTACATTTGTTATCATGTTACAGTGTATTATCCGTTCTTTTTACATTAAAAACTATAGTGCCATGTAAGTGTTAACATGTTTTTTAAGGACCCTGTATTTTTCCAGGAGCGCCACACCTCGGGTCACAGGGCTCTTTCTCAGGAGGGTGCTGCTCCTGCTACATTCGTTTTTTTTTTTTCAAATTAAAAAAAAATTCACCCAATTAGCGATGAGTGTTTATAATTGCTATACGTGTAGGAGGAAACCGGAGCACCCGGAGAAAATCCGAGCACACGAGGGGGGCCACACAGATGGAAACAGATTGTGGTGGTGATGATGGTGGTGATGACAATGGTGCTAACGGTGCCGATGTTGGCGACGGCGGTGACGGTGGCGGTGTCGGTTGTCGCGATGATGGTAACGGTGGCGATGACGTCAGTTGCGATGATGGTAACGGTGGCGATGACGGTTGTCGCGATGATGACAACGGTGGTGACATTGGCGATGGTAACGACGGCGGTGACGACGGCGCTTGCACGCGCGCAGGCGAGATGGTGCTGGACGTGGACAGTGGGCGGCACGCTCCGCTGCACGCGCCGCCCTCGGAGCACTACACCGTGGTGTTCAACACCTTCGTCATGATGCAGCTCTTCAACGAGATCAACGCGCGCAAGATCCACGGGGAGCGCAACGTCTTCGACGGCATCTTCCGCAACCCCATCTTCTGCATCATCATCGTGGGCACCTTCGTCGTGCAGGTGAGCGGCGGGCGGGGTGAGCGGGCTCTGTGCGAGGTTGCTGTGGGACTTTGCTCCAGGTTATTGTTATTACCAGAGCCTGTTCCCGGACAGTGGTAATGTTCACACCCGGCACCCCGCGTCATGCAGCACACCTCTTGCTTTGCCTGTGAGTATGAGTCACGTGATACCTACTCCAGTTGTTCACCAGCAACTTCGACAATATTACCGCGCACCGCATCCGGTACACGCACCGGCACACTACATCGCGCGCATTCAGATGCACGTCTGCGGCCGTCGGGAACCCACTTCCTTCTGATATTAGGAAGCCTCTGGAGCTATGCACTTTTAAATCTAGATTGAAAACTCATTTCTTCAGAACCGCTTTTTGGTTTTAAGTTTGTTGTCCTTTCCCGGTTGGCTACGTACGGTGCGAAAGAAGTTCAACATACATACGTACATCCAGTATACCGCTCGCGATATAGGTGACTACTGGTCACGTGCCACCTACTCAGTCCTCTAGCAACCTGGAAAATATCAAGTGGTATATTAAGCCCTGGTTAATATTATTATTTCCACCGCTAGAACATTGCCATAATAGGCGTTTCCCTTTGTAACCAGGTGGGAGCCCATTGAGCTTTTCGGTTTCTATTGCAACAAACTATCTCGGGTAAATGCAAATAAATCGTTAAACATTGTTTGGCGGAGTGTAAACATTTGTGCACATCTGTTGGGGGCAATGTTTAAAAAATCTTGATAAACCACAAAATCTTATTGTCTCGAAAGTAGGTACTGTTGAGAGCAGGTAGATTCGGTGGATGAAAAGAGTGAAAGTTTAACTTTATTGTGTGCCCAGAGAGAGCTCCAGCCAAGGGGGGGGGGGCAGCAGAGTGTATGCAGCCTCTCTGCTGATTGTGCGTCTTCTGCCTGGCCGTGTCCCTGCGTGACCACCTCTTAATCCTCGCCTGCAATGTGTGTGTGCCGTGTGGCCTCAACGGGCGAAGGTCTTCATCATCCAGTTCGGAGGGAAGCCCTTCAGCTGCGCCAGCCTCAGCCTGGAGCAGTGGCTGTGGTGCATCTTCCTGGGAGTCGGAGAGCTGCTGTGGGGACAGGTATAACGGCCGTGCGCCGTCAAAGCAGCTATGGCGGAACGGGTTCTCTCCCGCGGCACACGGCGCCTGTGATGGCGCACGACAGGGTTAACGTCACATCACAGGCGCAACATCGCCGACAGCCGTGACATCACGTGATGAGCACGGTTAGCACGGTTGGCTGTGTATGGTGCAAAAGAAGTTCAACATGCATATAGACGGACAGCTATGATGAAACGATGACACAGGGCCGGTACAACATCAGAATACGGTATGACATCACGATATTTGTTTAACACGGCACATTGACAAGAGCATAACGGCGTGGAATAGATATGACAGCTGAAACTAAAGAAAATGTATACTATTTTTTTGTTTTACCAAGAAAAGGCCCACTGAGCTATATAGCTCTTTTTAAAAAGCAACTTAGCCACAAATGATAGGTCAACGAAGTGGCTTAACATTTGGAAATGTATAGCAGCCAAATACTCGAAACGCACGTTCATTCTAATTGTGGAGAGAAAAAACGGAGGACCTGAAGAAACACCGACGCGACCACGGGGAGAGAGAGAGAGAGACACGCAAACTCCAAATATACGGGCATCAGGGCCGGGATCGCACCTACGATCTCCGGCATACCAGGCGAGGTAGTTAACATCTCGCCACCCGCGGCGCCCCAACGGGTAAGATGGCACTCGCCGGGTACAACTTCCGCGCCGTACGTAACAAACGTACGAACGCCCGCAGGTCATCGCGACCATCCCGAGCTGCCGGCTGCCGTCGCTGAAGCGGGCGGCCACGGGCGACGAGCCGGACGAGACGGGCTGGGCCGGGCCGACGCGTGAGCAGGAGCAGGAGGAGATGGACCAGGCCGAGCAGGAGCTGAGGCGTGGCCAGATCCTGTGGTTCCGCAGCACGAACCGCATCAAGACACAGGTGCGTGCGTCGCTCGCGGCCTCGCCGATACGGCGTCGCCGACGTAACCGCCCGCCCCCTCCCCGGTGCTCGCGTTTCCGCCGTCCGCCGGCGGAATAGACGTCGGGCCTTTGCGATGGCGTGGCTGGAACGGATCAGTGCTAGGGTTGCCACCTGTCCTGGTTTTATAATGATTCAATAATAATTCAAATTTATAATGCGCATTCCATCCTAGGATCCCAATGCGTTTTCCCAGGAACCGTTCTCTCGTTGAGGCAAGCTGCCGTCCTGGCAAACCTGTAAGTCTTCCCGGGACGTTAAAAGTCGCAGTTTTTGGTCAGTTGCGTGATAATGAACCGCCTGACGTGCGGTTCTATCTTACTGCGGCGTTATTGCGGTATTCGTCTTCCCACGATGCACCCCGGCTTTTTGTACCTCGGAGGTGGCAACGCTCGGCCCGAGTTGTCTCGGTGAGACGGGACGTATGGTTGACCTGAGGGGACCGGCAAAAATTAATGGCACGAGCGAAGAGCTTGTGAGCCATTCAGAAGGCCTAATGGTCAAGCAGCGCCATCAATAGCCATCCTTCGCACGTTAATGGGTTTTTTCGAGGATGAATGCATTTAAAACGTTGCTTTGGCTGCGTATTATTTCTTATACTCGATAAATTGCTCGTGTCTTCTGATCTGCGTGATGATAATTACGAATAATAACGTTATGTTGTATACATAGCAGCGTCGTCGTTCTTGCAAATTGCATCTCACAATCGCTGGGGAACCACAGCCGAGTTGGAAGGCAGCAATTGTCCAAGCTCTGATGTCCTCTATATATCAAGGTGTTTTCAGCCAATTAATTCGTTTATACGTACGTGCGTGTTTGTATTCAATAATCGAATAAGGGCTATTCGAGAAGAAATATGCAATCCAAAGTTCTGGCCGATGCTTGCTCAAACCAATCGAGCTGTCAGTAACGTTTGTTTGTTGTCCTTCCCCTGCACCTCGGATTAGCACAGTTGACTACGTATGGTGCAAAAGAAGTTCATCATACATACATAGTCCACATGTGTGGGCTAATGAAAGCAAATTTTTATTTCAAAATGTAATTTTATACAATTCCGGTAGTCCATAACATCTTGCAAAATTAGAGTAGCATTGTCGTAAACATGACCACCACTTGTCGCAACTCGTGAGCGACTGGGAGCACAGAGGACACAAAGCTCCTATCTCGTTCGGCCCTCCTGGGCCCGAGTGACGGCCCAGAGACGATCATCGCTAAGCCAAAATTTCGGTTGCTAAATTTTTGGCTGCGTGTTCCCGGAGCCGTTTGTTTCGCGCTTTCCAACTCGACTCTCACACGCCCGTTTTCCGCTCCCCTCAATTGCCGGGCACATTTCCTCCGCAGCCAACAATTATGAATGTCGTAATGTTGTGAAGAGGGAGCACGCCGTTTACCGGTCGTGCTGCACCGCGCATAAGTAAAGGTTGTAAAAAAAACCAAGCCGAGCGTCCGAGCGTCGTAGCAACCCTCCCATCGTCTCTATTTTCCCCAAGCTCGTATAATTACCTTGCTAAATTAAAGAAACGCTCACTCTGATTAGCGATTACGACTTCAGCAGCGCTGTTTGTCCGTTGCTGACCCGCTTGGCATTTTAGGCCTTTGAGCCTTTTTATCAGAAACTGTGATTTAATAACAAGGTTTACAGCCGTTTCGAAAACGTGCTATGGTGCCTAGTATTTACCGTCCGAGTATTTGCTGTCCAAGTATTTACCGTCCGTAACCAATGCGTGCTCTGCGGTTGTTTTAGTTGAGCGTTCCTCCTTCCCCCTATCGCTTTACTATCCTTCCCGTTTCTTAATGAAATTGCCTCGTGTGTGTGTGTGTGAACCCACCCGACCTTTTGACCCCCCCTCTCCTCTCGGGCCACTTGTGGCCAACCACTGCCTCGTCTGAGCGGCTGCTGCGTGTGTTTGCAGATGGGGGTGATGAGCGCCTTCCAGGGCGGCTCCCTCTATCAGGGCTCCCTGAGACGCCAGGCCACCATAGCCTGTTCTCACCCTCGCGGGGCAGGCCACACTAACCCCCGCTCTCACGCTGTCCTCGCGCACGGCCGTGAGTCCTCGAACTCTTCCTTCTTTCTCGACCTCTCGGCACCCCCTCTCTCTCTCGCTCCGCGCGGTGTCACGGTGTCATGTCCAGACGTTCATTCAATGGGGGAGGAGGAGGGGGTATAGAGCAGCGGTGAAAGATGGTCTGATTTTTCTTTATAGCGTTAGAAGTCTAAATCAAAGTGACTCACCTCTGCTCATGTACAAAGGCGGTCCTAAGACAGTGGTGGAAATTGAAACATTCCTATAATGGGAGTGTTATCTCAGCTTTGGGAAACTGCTGTCGGCAGTGCTTATTTTATCTTCCCTGGAGACATGATGGACTGAGTTGACTTCCAATTGGGATATGAAGTCACGACCTGCGTCAGGCTCTCCACCACGTCAGCCCCTGGTGGAATATTTTCAAGGGGAGACGTAATCGAACTTCAGAAATTGTCAGTTTTGTGGCATTAACTGACGGTGCAATTGCTGATGGAGAAAGACAAGGCCCTGTGGTTTGGGCATCCGATCCTCTCCCTGGCTCTACTCTGGACACGACACTCACAACGGTATTGCAAACACTGCCGTTTCTGTGTTGTGTCTCCCTTATATTTCCCGGAAAATATAATTTTCGCAAATGAAGCCAAACATCCCCTAACCCAGCACTAACTATTTATAAAAATTGCACATTCTCGCAAAAGCAATCCATTCAATGTACACACAGGGCAGGTTCTACAAGACATCTTGACCCCTTGCTGAGCCCTCCTTATTGACGGGCCCCACATCCGTCGGTTACGCGCCAATTGATTCATGATCTGAAGCTTAATGGCCCCTGGAAGAATGCAGCCTCCGGCTTTGGGTTTGCAACGACGCCAACCGCCAGTCGGGCAATTCTCATGGAAAAACACAGAGTGAAGATGCCATTCATTCTTTTATGAGGTCATTTCCCAGAGACAAGGGAATTGCTGGATATATGGGATGTTATTGCGTCTTGCTCCATGTCAGTCCTCTGTCTTCCTAACCCTCTTGCTTTCCCTCTCCCGCATGTTTCTCAATCCCCTCCCCCCATTTTCTTTCTTCATTTCTCTTCCCTCCCTCCCTTCCCACCCCCCTGTTTCACCAATGCAGTGGTTTGTTCCAAACTAAATGACTCTAACCCCCCCTCCCCTACCGCGGCCCGTAAAGTGCTCTTGTTCATGCATTTGGTTTTGCGTGGTGTGACGGCGCATTCACAGAATCTATAAAAAGCCGGAGTGATTTTAATCGCGGTAACGTGACGCGCCTTTGTCCGCGGCGATGGCAATCCACGCCGTAGAACGTGTGGCCGTCTGTAAAGGTATCGTCGAGTTACTAAAGAATGTGAGAACCAGACAGCGGATTTGACCTTGCGTGGTTGAAATGGTGGCAGCATAGGATATATCTATTCCACAGCGCACAACGGAAGCATTCTAAACACTCACAGTCGAGATGTTGAAATCCCATTATGATGCCTGTCATCCACGGCGCGGCCGATATTGAGAGCGTTTTAAGGATGGAACTCATACGATAACATCTCCACAGTACCAATTGTGCTTGTGTTTAGTTTCGTCAACCTAAGTTCAAACGAAAGGAATTATAAATCTCTAATAATAGATGATACCTTTATGAACACCCCCTGTATGTTGGTTGTGGAACTCTTCGTGCCTGGTAGGCAATTTTTTCATTAGTAATTACCATAGAGGTGTAATGATACGTGTCATCGATTAATATTGATTATTAAGCAGATGATATAAAGTTAGAGTCACACATGGAAAAACTGTCGTTTTTTTATTGGTACGTCACGTGCAATTGGTCTTAACATGACTCCTGCAGCCACGAGCGGCCGCTGCATTCACTGCATTGTTTAAAAATAAAATAATTGCTTCTTGAATCAAATTTGAATCACCATTGGGGTAAATTTGTACCACTTCTGAACGGCAGCAAATTCTATGTTGCCTAACTTGTCTAGCGACCCAGACTCCCCTGACATTGCAATAAACTCGGCACATTCGTAAATAATACTGTGCACCCTTAAACCGATATATATATTAAATAGGCAACATTTCAGTCAATGACCCTTCTTAATGGCATATAAATAGAGAGGCCAGATAGAGTGGATAAGAGTTGGAGACTGCTCTTGTCTACAATTTGAGGCCTTATGAGAATAACACTTTAAAACCGTTTCCTGATGACCATTTTTTTAATTGGCATATGAATAGTTACACAAATAATAGCTGTTGAGTAAAAGACATGCCCTTAAATAATCATTGCAACTCAATTGATCATCTGTTTGTAAAACCATCTGTCACTAACCATCAAAAAGGACCGTACTACCAAAGTCACGAAAAATGTGCCGATTAAAAAACATGCCACGTGAGTTTGCTGCCTTGGCAAGTTATGGGTAATCAGTTCTAAACAAGCAGTGTGTTTGGCCACATAGTTGAATTTGTTTATCAGGCCACCAACTGCTGTCAAATCACACTGAAGTCATAATCAGAATATTTATACTGGAGGAATCTTATGAGCTATCAAGCTCTTTTTCACAGATATCCAGCAGAAAAACTGGCCAGCGTTTCCAAAGTCGAAACAAATGCGACAATGATATACTGTCTTCTTGGTTATTTCGGTAAAGTCACGTAGAAGGGAAATAATAAAATAATAAAAATAAAACATAATAAAATACAATTCTCACGACGTTTCGGCCACAATGCAAGCAGCCGTCCTCAGGTGAAGAACAGGGCTGTCGGAAAGACAGCGTCTCACCTGAGGACGGCTGCTTGCGTTGTGGCCAAAACGTCGTGAGAATTGTATTTTTTTTATGTTTCATTTTTATTATTTTATTATTTCCCTTCTACGTGACTTTACCGAAAGAACCAAGAAGATGAATCCCTGCAGTCACGAAAGTTTTAAATCGAAATGATATACTGCTCCATGGAATATGTAATAAAATTTCTAAGATCGGGCAAACTTTATTTTACATTTATTTGATTAAATTAGTATTTACAAAAAACAATAATGTCATTTTCTTAATCCATCGAAGCCTCACTGAGTTTCAAGACACAGTGTCCCAGGAGGATTGCTGCATTGGGATGTCTGGACAGTTCTGCCGTACTTAGTGATTGTTTTGCATGTGGGAGAAAGCTGGTGTACCCAGAGAAAAGGCACGCACGAGGGGATAACGCTGACACAGATGAGCTCCCAGAGCCACTCGTACACAGCTAATGCAGGAGGGAATTTGGAAACGCGGAGACAACGCTTGCATAAGAGGCAGTAACACTCAACGCTCTGCACAGGTGGCTTTGAGCAACCATTTGTTGTACTGATAGGTCCTGGCCACCACGTAGCCTGGAGGGTTTGGGATTTTCACAAACCTCTACATCATACATCAACCTTTGCCGACAATTTTCTGAATAATGGCCATGTGCCACCACATGGCACGGTGACTCATGCCAGCCTTACAATGCGGTCAACGAAGGCAATGCCCGGAGCTCGTTATGCTCAATTTGCAATTTTGACCACGGGAGTTGCCGCCTAATGTGACTAAACTATAATTTTATAAATTTCCTTTATTTGGGTTCGGTGTGTACATGTGTGTGTTATGGTAAGCAATTTCTTGTCTGGGTGTTGGATTCACGCTACTGAGTTAGAGAGTGCTGCTGCAATCAACACTCCGCGTTTATTTTTTTCCACAAGGATATGCTTGAGAGTGGTTTTCATGTGCCATTTATTCTCACGAATATGTCACATGCCATTTCCCACATACTGACCACCTCTTACCCACCGTGCCTGCGTGCGTGTGGGCAGCTTTTTTGCAATTATATATATTTTAAATGTCAAGCATTTCATGTTTAACCCTCTACCACTACATTCGAAAGCATCAAAGCATTATCTCCGTCCGCCCGTCACGCGGCTGGCACGATAACACTTGCAAACAATGATCCAATATGATCGAACCGCTCGTATTAAATTGTGTCGCTATTGGGGACTTGCCCTATTGCATACCGAACACATTGATTGGCCAAAGGGAGATTGCCAAAAGCATGCAGACAAACCAGAGCAAACAGAACTACATATTTGCAATTATATAAATTAGTGTTGCCCTGACAGCTCCCCCCATTTGGCATATCGATAATTAAATATTTCTGAAGACAAACGCATGTTGGAAATTGTTACAGAATCCACACATGCGCATGATTATTCTTCATTGTTTTACTATTTATTTTATACTGGTATGCAGACTGCGTTATTGTCGATGCTCGTAACTTGATCTTCATTTGCCTTTGGCTGTTTAATTTGAATTGCCGTGATGTATTATTATGCTGTTTATGTGTGTACGGTTATGTGTATGGTTGTTAAAACGTTTGTTTTAATTTGTCACGGAATTGTCAGTCTTTCATGTGACCATTTTCACCATTTTCCTTATCATTACCATCATTATTCATACATATCTCGACTCATGATTCTAAACTTCCCAAATCGGTCCCAACACAAACAAGGCACAGACTGATGAGAGGACAACTCTTGTCTCCAGTAAAGTTGTTGCCTGTTTGGAAATTGGTCGGTCAATGTAAATTATTATTTGCAGTGAAATAAAGTGTTTAAAAACAACTAGAATATTGATATATTAATAGATAAAACAACTGTAGAATAACATTCTGTGCAGAATGATGATACAAAATAACTCCTCAGCCAGTTGGCTTACCTAACAATTACCCAGGATTATAAAAAAAAAAATCTGTAAATTTTCCCATGGACACTACAACGAGCTTTTCGCCGTTGTGTTGTACAGCTACAAAAAAAAACTAGAATACATTGGAGAGTTATAATGCTCTAAAGTTGCACTGCGCCATATGGCACACATTTGTGGCGTGTTGTTTTTTTTTACTCCCATCGCAAACTATTTCCTCTCTCGTTGCCTTGCAGATCCACGTAGTAAGAGCGTTCCGTAGCTCGCTCTTCGAAGGATTCCAAAGCCCCGACCTCAGCGCCTCCATCCACGAGTTCATGTCCATGCCAACCTACAATATGGCCGACTCCTACACGGATCTACCGCTGGCTGTGGAACAGGACCAGGCCGCCACTGCTGCCGCCCCCACGTACAGCTTTGAGATCGCTCTCTAGGCCAGAACCTGTCAACCCTAAGCACCCTCTAGCAGTGAGATATAGAGATTTTTTTACACATGGAAGCTGCAGGTCAGGTGGGAGTGAGAGGGAGGTCTGTGCTGAATGAGGAGTTCAGGCCAAGTGTTGGCACATGTCCTGGCATTCCTACGATTGTCCTCTGTGTGAGGCTACTGTCCTATGAAATATTTAAGTCTTCCCAGAACGTTAACATTTCTGGTTCTTGTCAATTGGGTAATGATACACAACGCAAGGCAATGCATTTACTTGTAGTTCTCATAGACTGGTTATTGAGATTCCCAGGCCTGTTCAGAATGGAAGAGCCCTTCAATACACTCCGCTGTTACTCGTCAACACCCGAATGTCCAAGCGACACGAAATTATTAATCTTTAAACGCTGTCTCTGGGCCCTGTCTCCAGGCTCGGTAGATACACGGTTAACTATAAATACCCCACGAAGTAATAGGGAATTATTAAGAATCAGACAAAAACAAGCCGCGTTATTTGTAATTCTCTACACTTCTTCCACCAATCTCGATAAATCGCGTGACACACTCCTCTGTCAGAAGATATGAGAGCCGTCGGCTTTCACAGTTCCGTATTCTACCACCTGTTGAGAAGAAAGTTACAGGGTCGTTAGAAATCAGTGGGGTATCTATAAATTAATCACCTTGTACAAAAAAGAGGGCCCCCCTCGTGCAACCCAGCTTTGTGACCGTGCATACCCGTCGGTGTCACGAAGTTGTGCGTCACACGGCCGGGTAATTGTCGTACAAAAAAATCCACCCCCAATTGATTCGCTCCTTAATAATTCATCGCACGCGTTTGAAGCAACAGCTGCCATTATGAAGCCACATGCACTGTACGCTGAGCAAAAATGACTGCACCTCAATGAGCAATAGGGTCTCTGTTGTGTCTTTGCCAGGGGGGGGGGGGGTTATTACTGACGAGTGTACCACACTACAACGTTACAGGCGATCATTAAGACACCACGAACGCGAGTTGGGATTTGACGTGTGCATTGTTTATATTGCATCGCTGTAGCCGTAGGACCTGGAGTGTAACAGTTGTGGACAGTAAAATAGCGCGGAGTGGTCTGCATACGGTGCGTCTTCACAATACCATTCCAATCAGGGATGACTGCCCCTCATATAGCCGTTTTTTTAATCCCGTTATTTTAATGCAGACCCAATCGATCCAATTTTTACAATGTGTAATGTTAATTTGACATTTATTTTTTAAAGGGTGACCTTCACATCAACGCAGCTCTGATGTTATATTCCGTGTACACAATAAAAACGTATGTATAAACAATACAGTCTAAAATAAATGGAAACTAAAAAAAAACATTGCCACCGAAAATCACGAGACATTAATGGATGGAACCCACAGTCGAATGCTGCAGTTGAAGTAACTTCAGAGGAACAGAACAAAAAAACTGGGACTGCCTGGAGTGTGACAATTCTGCCGAGTGCGGAGACGTGGCTAAAAAGTCAGCACTTTCTGTTTAAGCGTAATTAGTGCCATTTAATTTTTGTTTCAATCTCCCCCCTTCCCCCATTTTAATGGGTCCCAGTCAAAAAAAAATATCCCGTTATATGCGGCCCTACGGGAAATCCAAAATTGTTAACGACGCTGAAACCCAGTACAACACAAACATTAATGCACGCCAGAAAACAACTAAATCATGTTGGGATGACCACAATTTTCTCAACTTGGTTCTTTTGAGCTGATGGTCCGACAGCTTCGGTGCATCCAATGCGAGTCTGTGTACATTGTAAACTCCACGGTGTATATCCATTCACGGGTTTTTCCAGGACACACACTGCACGTATCATCATACATCTGGATGCAGGTGGCTTCTACAGCAGCAGGTGGTACGTGCAGTCCAGAGGAAATGCTGTTTCTCGGTTCAGGGGCTTGTATGCTGCCCAGAGCTCTGGAGTTGTGTATTGTTTTCAGTAAATGCATGGCTTCTACCGTTCTTGATGTAGGTGTCTTGCAGAGACTGTAATGAACGTCCAGCTGTTTTGTACTCGCAACTCCGGGATATGACCCGTCAATTATGAGTACATTTGACCGTATGAGGTGCATGCTCAAATGTGTAAAGGTACCACCACTCACCCCCCCTCCCCACGCCTAAACCTTGTGACGGAACAAGGGGTGACCTCGATAATATAATCCAACTTTCGAAAGTGGAGTCTTCTGTGACTTATCTGCTGCTGCTACTACTCGTGTGTGTGTGTGGGCGGCGAGGTTTGAGCTGATCTGAGCAGGAATGAAAGCGTCGATGTATAACCATCGCCACTTTTGTTTCAAGCAGAGATTCACTGCCCCCTTGTGGGAGTTTTCTTTGAATGCAGTCGTGTGAAGTGGGAGCAACCCTTGAGGTTTGTTATCACAGAACTGGGTGTAGTTGTTATATTATTGGTTCTTTCGGTAAAATAATGTAGAAAAAAAAAAAAAAGATAAAATAAGTAAATACAAATTTGAAAATAATAAAAGCAAAAAACACGTTTCGATCGCAATACAAGCGGTCTTGAGTTATTATTAAAAATGTAACTACATTTTGTAACGACATTATTACATTCATAAAACCATCCAGGTGCGTAGAAGCACCCTTAGGTTCCGCTTGAGAGTAGCTGACCAGAGATTGCACCTACTTTTAGACGGTTGGCTACGTACGGTGCGAAAGAAGTTGAACATGCATACATGCTTAGTATGTTGGTGGAGGGAACACTGAGGCAGGTGCTCGGGTGGGACGTTCGTGAACCAACTCACTATCACCTCTCAAAACAAATTTGCGGACCACCCCAATAGCATATTTTTTTTTATAACAAACAAAAAAGTGTCTGCAAAAGTTTGGCAGACCAACGGTGGTCTGTAGACGCAAGGGGTTGGGAACCGCTGTGCTCGGGGAAGATACAGCACCATAAATCTGAGCGGACGTCGAACTTTAAAAAAGATGTTGAAAAGGACAGAGAGAAGTGAAGAGCGCATGGCAAGGAGATGTTGGTGGAGTGAGCGGTCGTGGCCCCAACGCCCAATATGGCAAGCGACTAGAAAAATAAGAACATTGTGATTTAAGGTGTTTTGACTTAAATGGTTCCTGGAATATTTCATAACTTAACGTTGAATTGTCATGTTTATTTTTTTTACAAAGTAATGGCGTCACTACTTGTTTTTTATTTATCAAATAAGTGTTGCGGCTTTGTGCGTCGCTCAGAGGTAGGGAAGGGGAGCAGACAAGCACGAGTAGAAACACTGCCACGTGTTAGCTGTCAACTATTATAATTCATCTTCTTGGTTCTTTCGGTAAAGTCACGTAGAAGGGAAGTAAAATAATAAAAATAAAACATAATAAAATAATTCTCACGACGTTTCGGCCACAACGCAAGCAGCCGTCTTCAGGTGGAGAACAGGTCTGTCAAGTAGACAGTCTGAATTCAGACGGCTGCTTGCGTTGTGGCCGAAACGTCGTGAGAATTATTTTATGTTTTATTTTTATTATTTTATTACTTCCCTTCTACGTGACTTTACCGAAAGAACCAAGAAGATGAATCCCTGCAGTCACGAAAGCTTTAAATTGTTATAATTCACTTCACCACTGAGCCATTTCACATGCAGACACTTGGCTTACACATTTAGCTCATCCACCCAGTGTGTATCTGAATGCTCTGTTCATCATGATGCATATGCAGCCAGCCATTGTGTCAATCCACTACTGGGTGAGGGGCTTCCCCAAGGCGTTGCGGGTCGTGGGGGCTGTCTGACCATACTTCACCACGCTGCTCACTGTGGCTTGGGGCACTGCGGTGGCGAGATGTTAACTACCTCGCTTGGTATGGAGGATGTCGTGGGTTCGATCCTGACCCCAACGCCTGTATATTTGGAGTTTGTGTGTTCTCCCCGTGGTCGCGTGCATTTTTCTCCGGGTCCTCCAGTTTTCCCTCCACATTTAGAAATATGCATTGAGTAATTGGCTACTATTAATTTCCACATGATAAGCCGCTTGGTTGAGCTATCATTGTGGCCAGGTCGCTTCTAAAAATATCTTACCTAGTAAAATAAAAATAGTTATAGATTGGTGACGGCGGGTAGCCAAGACCTGGGAGCTTATGATTCCAGCGGGGTCATGGATTGTGTTGCAATGCCCAAAACGTGGCTCGGCAGCTCCATCGCAACTTACTTGTTGCATTGGGGTCGCCCATCCAATGAATATCCAGGCTCAACCGTGCTTATCCTCCCAAGTTTTTACGAGATCGGATGTATTACGTGTGGCTTGGTCAGAGGCTCATCATAACAACCGATGCTTTATTTGACTTGTGATTGTTCAGTACAATTCCAGAAGATATTTTACCAAGCATTCCGCTACTAAGAGGTAAAAGCGCAGCCCTGCAAGTGCTCGCTTACGTCACTGCTGGAGGAAAGGCCTCCACGAGAGGGGAGCTCAAGAGAGCCGCCCTCCTGAGGAATTTGTGCCTACTTTTCCATAAGCTAATAAAGTAAATATTTCATTCAAACGAATTTTAACCTTAAAATATATATTTATATTCTATTAACCAAATTTTACACGGTGAATGTTCCTTCGCATTTATTTTTTATTTGGTGAAAACGTGCCGATGTTTCCATTGCCTCCAAATGGGGCAATGGAAATGTGTTGAGGCCAAGTGTGTCACGTTGTCAATCTGCCTTGACATGTAAAAAAGAAAAGTTCGTTTTAAAGCGAGTGTATAGTCGTTTTAAATCGAGTTGTATAGTCGTTGATTGTTTTTTGTTTGTTTTATGTCGGTGGTGGGGATGGCTCCGTAATTGAATGCCCCCCCCCCGCCGACTCCCCCGTAATGAGTTGTCAACTCTGCACGGGCACATGGTGACAGCAGCACAGACGAGAGTTTAGAGATCTTAACTAGAGTGTAGAGTAAACAATTGTACTCAAGAATAAGCAAACATATTAACGGCTTATAAATGACTTAGTTTTTGTTTGTTTAGGAAAGAGAAAGTGGTGGTTTGAGCCCACGTGGCCAGTTATGCTCTTCCCCTGGTTAAATCCACATCTTTATTGCCAGTTAAGAGTTTGTATAATGACAAATTACCGGAACAAGTGTTTTTTTCCCAATGAAAGTTACTGTACAGGTTTATTAAATCCTTTATATTAAGTTCACTTGCTTGCTTGCTTAGGACCGTGCAAATCTTTCGGTCGTTTTTTTAACCCACTTCCCGTGATACAATCGAGCTGACATTTTGCACACAGACTCGTTGTGCGTGACAATTAATGTTCGTTAAATTTTTTCCAAAATTTTACACTTTTTAGGACAAAAACATTATATTTAATTACCAATTGCTTAATGCTGCCATGCAATCATCTGACCCATAGGTGGCAGCCATCTCAAGCCAGAGGACGAGAGGACTCTAGCCGCCACGCATATAAAGGATTTATAGTGAAAAACTTTGTTTTACGGGTTATACTTGTTTTTATTTTTTAGATGTTAGTAATACGGCTGATATATTAATTGCCTACATTTATTATGTGAAAATGTGGGCAACATCAGCAGCAACCGCGTCACCATTGCCACGGTGCTGCCTCGGATGGAAGTTAAAGTGGCACACGAATGAAGACGTCTGCAGCTGAGCTTGCACAGTCGTGAACGACTACCTACGGCGACAATTATACATTTTAAACGTCTTATCATTCCGTGGCCTAACTCCAAAAATCACATTGGCTGCGAAAACCGACGTGTGACGTTTAACGATTCACTGTCATTGAAGTCGTTAAATCTGAATCAGGTTTTCAGACTCGTGGAATGCAGGAACCCAAAGCAGCCTGGTCTGATTTCCTGTGGGATACAGCTTTTGTAAATGAGCTGAATACTGTCGGACAACAGTACCCTTCTAAATTGTGTACATTAATAGTGCAACCCAAGGACGAATTCCACGTGTTACCAATTAACTGGATCACGTTCCAATCGTGCGAGGGTTATGTATGCATGAACTGGTATTGTGCATCCCCATGAGTCATCATGCCACCGTACAACTCGTCTGTTTTTGGGTGATATTTATTTCCCCGTCCAATTTGTCCGTCGCTAACACGTGGCGCGTCTGAGCGAGCGAGCGAGCGCGTGGACATGCCGACACGACCAGAAATCATCCTAAAAATGCACCAATACTCGGGATTGTTTTTTTTAATTTAGCCGGAGGGTCAAAGTTCAACTCTAGATCAACAACAGGCATTTGAACAGTCGGGAATATGGGGCACGGTCCATTTGGTGAGAGCAGTATGCTGTGTGCTTATAGATGTGTCTCTCCGAGCCATTTCACGTTCAGCGACGCCAACATTCCGAGACGTGGAACAAAAATGGAGCATAGGTACTGCAAATTGTGTTTTTAACAAAAACCAAAAAAATACCTGTGCTGGCCTTTGCTTCACTGGCTGCTAGAGGTGAATGTTCATGATGTGTGCTTTCAAAAATGTCCTTGTAAAATGTAACAGCATCTTGTATATTATATATTGCTTTGCCTGTACACCGTACATTGAAAATGTGTTGTGATGACGCCTATATTTTTTGGGCACATTATCACCAAAAATATAATTGTCCCTTTAACAGTTTCACATGTAACATGTGTGCAAACAAATGTTGTCAGCATTTTAAACGGATGACGTAGTGAGGTTTATGTAAGCCTGTGTCTTTAAACATACTGTAAAAAATATAAGTAACATGCTTATAATACGTGAACAGTAGTGAGTGTTTTGGGAATAGGCTAAAGAAATAAAACTACAATTTCGATCGGGGTCCAAGCTGGAATAGGCTGTAAGGGTGGGATGGATTGGAGAGGTTGGAGGTATATATTGGAGAGTACGTTTTGTAGTTTATTGACTAAAATTGGTCAAATTTAGGCAGAAAAGGCATTTCCGCATTGGAGGAAGGTCCAGGGACTTCATCACAGAAAAGCTGCTTTGGAGGGAAAACACCGATGCAGTTTCTGCCAACTGATGTAAAATTTAGCTCATAGTGCCTTTTTAAAATTATTTTTTTCAACCAACTTTTGAACATCGCATGCATTATTTTGTGATTACCAATAAACTAAATAAATAAATGCCCTAATGATCACGAACGTGTGAGTTTCCAAATCGTTTTGTTCTATCCCAGTTTCGAGACTTGTGAGTGTGGTTAGTAATCCCTTTAAGTTATCTTGCCAAACAGCAGGTGCATGAGTCAAACTCTCTGCATCCAAGGTTTTCCTGATGCCCCTGTTTAACCGTGCATCACCACTCTGTTCTGGAAATTATCAGGTATTGTGGAGAATATTCTAAAACTAAAGTATATTATCCCCCCCCCAAGGTAAGGCCCACTAAGCTATGTAACTCTTTCTCAGAAGTGACCTGGCCACAAATGATAGCTCAACAAAGTGGCTTATCGCGTGGCTATATATAGCAGCCCAAATACTCTAAACGCGTGATTCAAAACGCGGAGGGAAAGACCGGAGGTGCCCGGAGCAAAACCCACGTGACCACGGGGAGAACACGCAAACTCCAAATATACAGCAGCAGGCGTCAGGGTTGGGGTCGAACCCACGACCTCCTGTATACCAGGCGAGGGAGTTTAAGCATAAATTAGCAGACAATACATCTCCTTCACATATGCGTCTATGTACATTAAAAAGTAATAGTATTTCTTACACACCAGCCACACGGCCTGATGGGTTGTATTTCAGCCGCGGAGCCTGTGACTGGGCCTCTTGAGTCATGGATACCGAAGGACAAGTTGGGATGCTATCGCTTCCACAGTGTGTTTTTGGGCGACACCAGCGTGCAGTCTAAGGGGCCGTCCATAAATGACGTCACGCGATTTTAGACGATTTTTGACCCCCCCCATCGTCACACGGCGTCACAAAAAGTCAGACCCCCCCTCAAATATGACGTCAGAAAGCTCTGCCCCCCCCCCAACAAAAAAATAAAACATGCTTCAAATCGCTTTAAACTATTGTCATTGTAGTACGTATTTAATGTGCCGCTGCACTCTGATGTTGTAGGAGAAAACATTTATTAAAAGTCTATTTAATTAAGTAGAACGTGTTGTCTATATTTATTTAAAGTTGCGCATTTTGATGTGCCGTCACATTTCTCAACCCCCCCCCCCTTCGTCACAAATCGTCACAAATGTCTGACCCCCCCCCTAGGTGCGTGACGTCATTTATGGACGGCCCCTAACATCGCGTTCCTCTTTGCTCAGAGGCAGTGGCATGGCTCACACGCCTCTTGGCAGCCAAGCTGTATAAATGCCACATACCCATGGCTGTGGTTCAGTTACTCCCACACGACCACAAATGTTGACTTTCTATTTTCTGTACCACTAATTTATCGACCGCCGACGGAGGGATAGATGTATCTATTCCATGCCGTTTTCTATAGGGTTTCATTCACACGGCTAAGTGTGAGCCCATTCTCCCCAGACAATAGTTACAACTGTTTAACACGTAGGCTTTCGCGACCAATATGCATTATACAGTTTTTTTGGGTTGTATCGCTTAAATATATAAACGTGTCGTTAAACCCGCCACCACCCGACACAGCCAATCAGTAAGGTTTGTGACGTAAACAGCACGTGCCAATTCGTTACGAGTACAGCACACCGATGATGTGTTGGAGAGCTAAGCCACAACACTTTCAATGTTGACAAACCTTACTAATTGGCTGTGTCGGGTGGTGACGGGTTTAACGACACATCTAAATATTTACGCGATCTAACCCAAACAACCTGTATGATGAACAGTTAACACATTCCTGCGCAGGGAGCTGGTAGGAACGTTGGGTTGCTCGGTCAATGGCCAGGGTCAACGGCGGCGTGGTGTATTCCGCAAATATGCCCGACTGTGAGGGCGGGCACAAGCCGGCGTGAGTAGGTTAAACGTTGAGTTTTATAAGGGCACCACGGGGTGACCAGCCCCTTCCCACCCAGCCCCACCCCTCCCACCCCCCCACCCAGCCCCACCCTCCCCACCCAGCCCCTCCCTACCCAGCCCCACCCTCCCCACCCAGCCCCTCTCCACCCTCCCCTCCCCACCCTCCCCTCCCCACCCAGCCCCTCTCTGCACGACGGACGGACACAATAATCCCCTGTGGGCTGGTGTAGCCAGGAGGTTCCTACCAGTAAAACTACCACATTTCTGGCTCAACCGATAAAGGTGGCGCGTGCTGGCACCGCCCACTTCTCACAAGCCCCGCCCACGCACCTGCTAGCACCGCCCACTTCTCACAAGCCCCGCCCACTCACCTGCTAGCACCGCCCACTTCTCACAAACCCCGCCCACTCACCTGCTAGCGCCGCCCACTTCTCACAAGCCCCGCCCACTCACATGCTAGCACCGCCCGCTTCTCACAAGCCCCGCCCACTCACCTGCTAGCGCCGCCCACTTCTCACAAGCCCCGCCCACTCACCTGCTAGCACCGCCCACTGCTCGAGTAGCCCCGCCCCTGTCTCTGGAAGCCTCGCACATAGTTTCTTACCTATAGACTGCTATGTGCCAGAACTGAAGTACATTTTCAGTGCTATACTGGATCATTTAGGAAGCAAATGATCTGACTGGTGTATTTGGCACGTAACGCTAGCTCGTTATCAACATAAACACAAATGCAAAGTTTATTTTGGTTATTTCTTGTTTGTATTGATTTTAAAATCGCGTTTCGACTGCAATCGCTTCCCGTGGCCGTTGCCGCGACCTCCGACCTCGTGCAGCGTTGTCCAATCAGAGGTGAGGCGCGCGCTTACGGCGGCAAAACGCGAACGCGGAGACAGAGAGAGACAGACAGAGGCACAGACAGAGACAGACAGAGAGATACGCAGAGATAGACAGAGAGACACGCACAGATACAGAGACACAGAGATAGACAGAGAGACACGCACAGACAGAGAGAGACAGAGACACACAGAGAGACACAGAGACAGACAGAGAGATACACAGAGACACAGAGAGACACAGACACAGAGATAGACAGACACAGAGATAGACAGAGACACACAAAGACAGACAGAGATACACATAGACATAGACAAATACGCACAGACGCACATAGACAAATGCACACAGAGTCACAAGAACAAACATCCTCACAGGTAGACGCACAGGTAAGGAGGTAAAGGGCGGCAGAGCCCGATACCCAACGTGACCCGAACGTGACCCGAACGTGACCCGAACGTGACCCGAACGTGACCCGAACGTGACCCGAACGTGACCCGAACGTGACCCGAACGTGACCCGAACGTGACCCGAACGTGACCCGAACGTGACCCGAACGTGACCCGAACGTGACCCGAACGTGACCCGAACGTGACCCGAACGTGACCCGAACGTGACCCGAACGTGACCCGAACGTGACCTCGAGGCGCTGAAAGTGAAGACGACTGGGGCAGGATCCTGGCGACTTCGTGGACCAAGGGCCAAGTTCACACACGAGGATGACTTCTGTACTGGTGAGATGTCTACTTGTAGGAGCCAGAGCTTGGGGTCATGTGGGGCCCGATGAAAGTTACGTGGCCGGTTGGTGGGCAGATATTAAACACTGTGTTTTATAATTCTAGATTTGAAGCTTTCGTGGCAGTGTTTTATACTCTGGTTCTTTCGGTAAAGTCGCGTAGGTATAAATTAAAATAAATCACACATTGCAATCTGCTTGCTGGCTGTGCAGTTTAGTTATGGAATTCCTTTTAAAACAATAGTTCTTGTTCTAATTGGCTATTGATTGGTTATAAATGTCACTTGTTTAACGAAGGTTGACGGTGCATTTACTTGTAGTTTTTATGCAACTGTCCACCGGATTCAGGGTCCATGCAGTGTTTTTGTATACAGCCTTACGTATAAGAAACTATTTAGATGAGAACCACATGTTGACACACAGCTTCGCTCAATCAAATGCATTTTAATATCGTTCCTAAATCTTTAATTTGTACTTAACCCCAACATGGATACGCGGTTCTTTGATTAATTGAAAGCCCCCCCATTAATAATGACTGGATGCTAAGACGACAACCTATGTAACTGGTACGAGAATATATACTCGTTTTTTCAATTCTATATACCACTATCTTATGAAGATATTCTTCCAACAACACGCAGTTGCACCGAATATATTTTGTATAATTTTACCGTTATGAAAGAATGATACTCCCTATTCACGTTGTGCATAGATGTTCTTGCGTGTGCATATATTGCACTAGATTTTCGAGTGCGTGTAATTATAATTGTTGTACTTTATTTACAGTGCCGTAGGCTTGCTAGATGGTAGTAGTGTTTTAATGCGAGTGCAGTGTTTGCATGATGACATTGTGACGTTTACAAATGCTGCCTTGTGCCAAGACAATTGGCCTTTTAAAATGCCTCCACGTGTCGCCATGGCAGGAGGACCCAAGCCTGGAGAGGCACTTCAAGGGCCACCGAGACACGATTACCAGCGTGGACTTCAACCCCAACATGAAGCAACTGGGCAAGTGTTGTGCCCAGTGTCCAATCCTAATCGATAATCTTTCGAACAGGATTTATCCACTGCTGGATGCAGGCCTTCCAAAACTGTTACTGTCGCTCACGGTCTTGCGATGCGACAATCGATCTTTCCATAAGAGATTTTTTGGGTTAGATTGCCTGAATATAAATGTGTTATTAAACCCGCCACCACCCGAAAACTTCTGTTATGGATAATATTGGTCGCGAAAGCCTGCGTATTAAACCGACTAATCCATCTTTAGCGTGAATACAAATAGATTTCACCACTCCGTTTCCCTGGTAGACCTCCTCTCGGACATGTCCATTCTCTGTCTGTCAATTTGTTGTTAGCCGCGACCATCGGGCGTTAACCCTTCTGGCGGTGTGTCCTGATCTGCCGGTGATTTTTTTTTAAGAATCCATTCGGAATGCTGTTCAAGCAGTGCACCGCAATTGTCTTGAGAAATGGCTGTGGTTGAGATTTTTCACAGGATGAAAAATCCTTCAAGTAGCTTTTCTATCCTTTAGACAGTAGGGGTTGATGAGATTGTTAAATGTCAGTTACACTAATTATCAAAGCTGCCAACTTAAGCACAAAAGCAATTTTTACTTAATGATTTGTGTGCAATCAAAGGTGACCAGCCTGAGACCATTGACCCAATTCTTGAGAACCCGGTTTAATAACGGGTGGCTACCCCCCGGATGAAACACAGCCGCTTGCGGCGCTGACTTCAGAGACATTTCGCCACCTTCCTCTCTGTTTTGTTAAGCGTGCTTGTGTGCATGCGTGCGTGCGTTGCAGCGAGCGGTTCCATGGACGCCTGTCTCATGGTGTGGAACTTCAAGCCGCAGACGCGCGCATACCGCTTTGTGGGCCACAAGGACGCCGTGATGAGCGTGCAGTTCTCCCCGTCTGGCCACCTCGTCGTGTCGGCCTCACGCGACAAGACGGTCCGACTGTGGGTGCCCAGCGTGTGAGTGTTGCTCGCGCATGGGGGCCCCCCTCTTCATCGGCCTTCGAGGAAGGGCGCAACGACAAAAAACACAAACGCGAGACCATGCGCATAACGGGCTGTCTGGCACAGCAAAAAAACAATTCGTGCACCACGCGCGTGGATTCCGTAACGCTTTGCGGTGTGCGTTCGTCCTCGGCAGTATTTAATTGGCGGTAACAATGACGTCGCGCGTAACGACGTGTGCACGTGCCACACGTGCGACAGGAAAGGAGAGTCGACGGTGTTCAAGGCACACACGGCCACCGTGCGCAGCGTGAGCTTCTCGGCTGACGGGCAGTCTCTGGTCACCGCCTCGGACGACAAGTCCATCAAAGTGTGGACAGTCCACCGCCAGAAATTCCTCTACTCCCTCAACCAGCACTCCAACTGGGTCCGAAGTGCTAAGTAAGTTCTCATGCTGAGGTTTGAATGCGTTTTACCGGTAACCAATTTGTAAAAAATGTTTAATCTATTGTAAGCCATGCTGAGCACAGGTTACCTTGAAATATAATCATTTGTTGTTATAGAATATAATTTATTGCAGTTTATCCATTCAAGTCACTGAGATTGATTCGATTTAATTTTATTGTATGCACAATTTGTACACAACACAAATGTAATGTTCTACTCAAAGACCATGGGGTGGCCGTCACCTCATTACAGCCCTGAGCCATTTGTATAAACTCCACATTCCTATGGTGGGTCAGGTTTTTCCGTAGGACAACAAAGTGGTACTCTATCAACCAAAGAGAAATTAAGTGCTGAGTCAACTCTGGATCAATACTTTTTTATTTACATCATCACTGATAGCAGGTCCTCTGTGAATGCTAGTACAACTACAAATTGGTCAATATCATTGGTGCTATAGATATCGGGCGGGTGGCACTGTCGCGATCTCCGCGTGTCGTCCCACCTCCTCGGTGATGCAGATTCTCGCCCGACGGGCGGCTCATCGTGTCGGGAAGCGACGACCGCACGGTGCGCGTGTGGGACTCGAATAGCCGGGAGTGCGTGCACACCTTCTACGAGCACGGAGGGTTCGTCACTGTCACCCTGCTGCCCACACACACACAGCTGCTGCTGCCCACACACACACACACACAGCTGCTGCTGCCCACACACACAGCTCCTGCTCCCACACACAGCTGCTGCCCACACACACACAGCTCCTGCTGCCAAAACACAGCTCCTGTTGTCCACACACACAGCTGATGCTGCCCACACACACACACACAGCTCCTGCTGCCCACACACACACAGCTGCTGCTGCCCACACACACACAGCTCCTCACGTCTCGCACACCTCACAAGGGAGCCGCGGACAAGTTGAGATGTCACACGCCACTGATGTTAGCCGTGGCCGGGAGTCAAACTCGCGACGTTGGATTTGTAGAGTGGCGTGGGTTAACCACTTGCCTTATGGGTCTACGAATAAAGTACAATGCAACTGCAAATTAATGTTCTCTTGTGATTCAACCACATTCATCAATAGCCTTGCGCTAAAAGGAAAAGAAACATTTTGATAGGCACCTTCTTGCATAGACCTTCATAGTATGTAACACTGTGCTTATGCGCCACTGAACTCACAAAAAATGTAGTGATTAGGCTGTGTAATCACGGGTTGTCGGGCTTGAGTTCAAAGGTAAGTTTATTGAAAAAGAGAGACTTGAAGTTCTAGCAGGCAAGCCATTACTGCATTGTAGTGATATAACTGCCATCACTGCTTTACATTTTATTACAAATTAGTGGGGTGACATCCTGCGATATTATGCTGGAAAGTAACGTTACAGTGTTTTCTCATGAACGAAGCTTCATACTCACTTTGAGTAGGCCAAATCTACACGATAATCAACTATTTTTGTTTTTAGTTTAATCTTCCTCTATGTAATCTGCCTTTCGTGAGCAACTTTAACCGTTGTTACCAAAGCCAAGGGTCTTGCCTTCCGAGTGGCAATGTCCACCCTTCCTGCCGTGCTCAGCTTTGTGAACCAGGTGGACTTTCACCCGAGCGGGACGTGCATCGCTGCTGCGGGCACGGACAACACGGTGAAGGTGTGGGACATCCGGATGAACAAGCTGCTGCAGCACTACCAGGGTGAGAGCTCTCACCCGCATTACCCGGACCCAAGGGATGAGGTTGTTCATAACATTACACATCACACTCTCTACTGCATACAGCTCCGATATTGTACACGTGTGTGTAATGTTACATACCTCCACCATGGACTATAGCTGAGCTGTGTATAGTAAATATTGAGGGTATTGTAATAGGAAGTTTCTGTCGTCAAAGAAAAGTCACGTCGGTGATAAATTGTTACACAGTGAAATAAAAGACACATTGATGAGGTGTTACCCATTAATGTTGTGAAACAAAAGCACCTGTGTATCGACATTGCGCATACACATACGCCCTTTGCCACAACACGGTTCAGATGAAGTACGTCTGTACCGTGTTGTAAAATGGAGACATGTAGAATCAATCGCTGGACTCCAAAACAAAAGGGGTGTATAAAACAGGCACTTTCTGGCAATTATTAATAATCGTCAGAATCCTTACATCAGATAAATTTTAGTTTAAATGCCATGACATAATAATAGGGGTTTTCCCCTTTTTTCTGGTAACAAAATTGAAACCTTTTTACAAGGATTCATGTCTGCATTAACCACAATAAAGCTGTTTCTGGTGTGGACCGATCAGTTTCAAGGACAATGCATATATTATCAGTGTGTTTTTTGTTTGCATTTTTCCTGCAAGTATTGTGGTTAATGCAGACATGAATCCTTGTAAAAAGGTTTCAGTTTTGTTGCCAGAAAAAAGGGGAAAAACCCTATTATATTTTGCTACTGGCAAAGGAGGTTTAATGCCTATCACATGTTTTTTTCTTCTCCTTCGGGTTAATTTTTATTTGCAGTCCACGGTGCGGCGGTGAATTCCCTCTCCTTCCACCCGACCGGCAACTACCTCATCCTATTATATTTTGCTACTGGCAAAGGAGGTTTAATGCCTATCACATGTTTTTTTCTTCTCCTTCGGGTTAATTTTTATTTGCAGTCCACGGTGCGGCGGTGAATTCCCTCTCCTTCCACCCGACCGGCAACTACCTCATCACCGCCTCCAATGACTCAACCCTCAAGGTGTTGGACCTGGTGGAGGGGCGCCTCTTCTACACCCTGCACGGCCACCAGGTGGGCTGCTCTCGAAACCCAGGTCGTCTACTACGGTGGAATCGGTTTCATTGTAGCCAAGGCTGACACTCGATGGTGGTGTTCCAACACATTTATACAGAGATACAAATGGGAAAAAGAAAGATACGTGCTTTTTGTAATACACTCAGAGACAGACAGAGGAGCACGTTGATTGGTGAACTTACACAGGTTAATGGGAAGACGCGTAGCTAGGAAGGGGGATAGTGGCCTGTGGACGAGATTAGTGGTTGAGTGACAACCGGGGGTGGGAACATCCCCACGAGGATGTCCACCGTGGAGATGGAGCCATGAGATTGGCTTGTGTGCGAGTGCTGGGTGGATGGTTGCATAGTTTGCAGTGCTTCCCCCACACCTCCAATTAGCACGTTTAGCTATGCGCGGTGCAAATAATTTAACATGCATACATACAACACGGGACTGAGGGACAGCGATTGCTCGGCGAGCCCTTTACCCTGCAACGGATTGATCATGGCTAATGATGATGATGAGTTATGAAAAAGCAAGCAAGTTGGTTACAATTTTTCTTGTTCTGGCACATGCCCACATTGATCGTTATTGTCTGTCCGCTCGAATCTCATGAGTTTGCTCGTCGCTTGCTAAGATGCGTTCATGAAAGTGTTTAGTTTTGAATGTAAAACATTTGAAATGCAATCTCGGCGTTGTTTTTCTCTTCAGGGCCCAGCCACAGCAGTGGCTTTCTCCCGTGCTGGGGATTTCTTTGCATCGGGAGGCTCCGACGAGCAGGTGGGTCTGCGTCGGCATTTATTATCCTCGGCGTGGAGACGGAAGCCTTTTGCTGACCCACCTGTGACGTGTTTCTGTTTTACCTTAAGCACCACTCCACTAATACCGGCATCGAGGCGAAATTGACGAAACAATCAACCGCATCGGAACTTCAACAGGCTGCTGCGTGCATCTCCTTCATGAATTGAGAATTAAAGACAAAGCACAGTGCGACTTGCCATGCTAACACAAACTATGGACCATGTAGTAAACCAGTGGTCTGCGCTCCTTCAATGGAGGAATGGAGAAACTACACAAACTCTCTGCTGAAGCGCTCTCGTGGCAAGCAGAGCTCGACATTGGCGTTTAGCTCCTGAGCGTATCGCCATACGCCAAGGATAGAATAGAACACGTTATCCTGTTTCACCTGCAGCCAAATCTCCTGGAATCCACCCAGTCTCATCAGATCTGGGAAGCTCAGGAGGCTTGAGACTGTGTAACTCCTATGATCAACGACTACCACGAATAAACAATTGCTTTTTGTGTTTAGTTTGTTGTCTTTTCCCCCGCACCTCCGATTAGCACGGTCGGCTACGTACGGTACGAAAGAAGTTCAACAGACATCCATACAGGATCAGTTTAACACTTAGGCTTTCGCAACCAATATCCATAAACCCGCCACCACTCGACACAGCCAATTAGAAAGGTTTGTCACGTAAACAGAACGTGGCCAATTCGTTACTAGTACAGCACACCGGTGTGTTGGAGAGCCAAGCCACGACATTTACAATCTGAGTACGACGTTTTGCAAGTAATTACAAAGAGCTTCATCAGGCGACAGCCAGAGATGTGGCGGGTTTAACGACACATTTATATATTAACGCGATCTAACCCAATCCATACACGATGCTGAAGGATCCTGCAGTGCTGCATTGTGGGCAGCAGAGGGCAGTGTAGCAAAGTCTGTTATTGTACGAATCTATTTGCTTCGCTGCTGCCACTTGTATGTTGCCCCCTTCACCAACCTGCCGTGACCAGAGTGGGGAAGTATGGTGAAAACCTCCTCAACCCGCATGGTGCTTGGAAGGCCCTCAGCCATTGATTAAACCAAAGGGCTGTGCATGCACACGTGTCCGTCTTGGTTATCATGTCAAGTCCAATGTACTTGATGAAATGGTGTATAGTTATGCATGAAAACTATAAAAAAAACATTCTTGAAGGTATTGCATTGAAAGCCGTAGTGTGATGTTTAGCTCTCTAGATCTCCTTCCCATGGAGTTTTTTTTCTGCCAACAGTTGTATGAGCAGGCAATTGCAGGACTGAATCTTTACAATACTGTGATTGTGACTGCATTGATTTTTTTCTCTCTGGAAATGCCTTTTGCTGCTGAGCTCTTAATGAGTGCAAGGAAAGCATCCGTCTCTGCCTTCGGTTTCCTTGAGTCTTCAAATGCTCTCTGGCTCTAGGTGATGGTGTGGAAGACAAACTTTGACTCCGTGGATTACTCGGAGGTTCTGAGGAGCCACAAGCAGAGGGCAAACCCTGACCCACCACCCTATGTCCACGACATCCCACCTCGCTCCCCACGTCCCCACAGCCAAAGCGCCAACAGCATTCAGGCACGTTGCTCACTCACTCACTCGCTCACCTACTCGCCTGCCAACTTCGCCACTCATATGCCAACCATGCCTATTCATTTGCCAATTTGCTCACTCATCTGCCAACTCAGTCACCCACATACCAATTCACCCACTTACATACTAGTTTGCTCACTCACCTGCCAATTCAACCACTCATATGATCATCCTCTTACCTGCCAACTCACCCACTCGCCTGCCAACTCACCTACTCGCATGCCAATTCACCCACTCACATGTCAACTCATCCTCACACCTGTGCACACACGGAAGCGTCGACTTGCCTGTATGTCCACCTGTGCAAAAAAAGCATCCAAAATGCTTTTGTCTTTAGAGGATTGTGTTCCCGTCCGCTGATATAGTTTTCGTTTCTGCCTTGGATCACTCTAGATCCATTCCAGCTTAGAGCCAGTGGACACTGTGTCTGGGAATCCAGAAGTAGTTGAGCTGGGCCCCTCCGTGTTTTCTCTTTGTAAGGTATGATTCATAGAAACAAACTTAAACACCATTGCATGTGATTTATATATCAATTGATCAATTAACCCCTTCAAGAGCCCATTCTTACATACCTTGAACAAAAAATATAAAGACAGCTGGAGTAGTAGTAGGAGAGGGAATACAATGAGTGCAAACAGCAACAAACAATAAACAAAATCTGACTAGGCCCGCCCAATACATTGCTGTTTTCTCCAGAATTGAAAAGTCGGAAACTGTTCAGTCATTTGAACTTGCATCGCTCATCCCACGAGACTGCGACACAGACCTAAGCGGTGAGGAGCGCTGACGGTTCTGATTTGCTTCTAGGGCAACAAGTCCGGGTACGCTGGCGCGGCAGCCGAGGTCTCGGAGCCGTCGGGCCGACCCCGCGGGCAGCAGCCTCGCCGGCCCGTGACGGCAGGCGGCGCGCGTCAGCAGCCGGGCTCGTCGGGCGCGGGCGCTAGCAGCCAGCACCAGCATGTACGCAGCACGAGCGGTGGTGGACAGAGGCTGTCACAACCCAGACTATCCGCGGTCGGGAGGAGGTGGAGAGTTGAAAGCGAGAGTTGTGACTCTCCCCCACCACCCCCCAGAACTGCGGTAGCCCCTGTGCGCTTTGTCGCTGATTGTTATTATTACACAGATGACTGCGTGTTAAATCGGTACGTTGGATATTAATTTAGAAAATGGCAAGTCCTTTGGGTAATGTGCACATCCCTTATGAAGCGTTACGCAGCTGATTTTCATAGAGGTACGTGTCGGTGGAGCCTTTGACAACCTTGTAGTTTCGATTCGGTTAGTTTCAACCCATTATCTACAACATATAATCCTTTGTAAGTCCTTGTTTGATGAAGGCTTCTTATGCACCTTGGTCATAGGTGTTGTTTGACCATAATTCACTACACTGGTCTGTGTGGGTTGGTGAATGCCCAGGATCAGTTCATATGTCACTTGCCACTGATGTTGGCCATGGGCAGAAAATCAAACTCAGGTCACCAGTTCCATACTGCAGTGTAGTAACCTCTGTATCACTGTTGCGCCCCTAAATAGTGCGTGTATATGAGAGACAATCTAAATGCATAAACACATCCATCAATTATACTTGCCTCAGCTTATTTGTGTTACCGGAATCGACAACACCACACGCGAACTCCGGTCATCCCCGCAGCGGCTTTTGGCGAGCCATCGAACAAAGACCATCACCTCTTCGCGCGCTTTCAGATGCGCTTCTGCGGCCGTCTAGAACGCTCTTCCTTCCGATATTAGGAAGGCACTGGAGCTATGCACTTTTAATTCTGGATTGTAAACTCATCTCTTTAGAACTGCTTTTTGTGTTTTAGTTTGTCCTTCCCCACACCTCTGATTAGCATGGTTGGCTACGTACGGTGGGAAAGAAGTTCAGCGTACAAACATAATACATACAACAGCGAACGATGTGCGTTCTCTGCGGGTGGCAGCACGGTGCTGGTGCCGCCGGGACCAACGGCTTCCACGCGGAGGGGAGTGGCAGCGGCTCCGTGAGTCGGCCGCTCGAGGACAGAGCGGGGATCCCCGCGGCGCTCGTCAACACGTTCGAGCACATCGTCACGCAGCTCGACATCCTCACGCAGGTGAGGACGGTACCCCAGCTGGGGTTCGATCCCAGCGCGAAGTGGAAGCGGGTCCTCCCGTCCTCCAGGCCGGTCCGAGGACTCGAAGTCTCGATCCTTCGGCCCTGGCCTCAGTTCGCAAACGGGTCACGTGGAATTCTTATAATGATGATGTTCGTTAAATGTCTTAAGTGGTGACTGCTAGTTTTAATTAAGAAAACGTAGCAAAATAATGATTATATTGTGTGGAGGTAAATTAAGATGTATCGATCATTTTTTTTCAAAGTGTTTGGCAGTTCCCGTACTGCAGCACGAACTTTGCTCTTTGTAGCTCATCAGCCACCCTAGAGGATCCGGCCTTGACTGGCCTTGACACTGGCCTCAACCTACAAGGCTCTCCAAACTTAGCCTCAGCTTGGCCTTGTGACTCCTGGCCTCAACCTCGGCCTTGTGGCTTCCAGCCTCGGCCTTGGCCTCATGAGACCCGGCCTTGAATCCAAGAGTGGGTGGGAGTAACAATCGGGAGCTGTTGAACGCCCCCCCCACCTTTTAGAGCACTTGCCTTTTGATTCAAACAGGCCTGAAATTCGCCCGAGTGAGCAACTCATGCTGCGCACTCGGGCGAATGGTTGAGTCACGATATTGCTCTTGGCAACCTAAAAAAACAAGGTGTGATTTTGCGGTTGAACAACATCATACAGTGACCAGCGATTAGCTTCTTGTCACCGCCCATATATTTCTGCTGACAATTATCGTCGTGCAATGTCTGCCATAGAACAAGTGCGCTCTGACATTGGTAACAAGAGTATTTTATTGTGTTATAGCCTGACTTCATAACCTTGGAATGAGCCATACCCAAATAATAATACAAAAAACATTACGTACAAAATATACCTGAACTCATTGTGTGAGCAATAATGCAATGCTCTTTAACCGAACAATATCACCACTTTAGACGATGAGCCCAGACCAGTTAATCCACTTGTCGGTACCACCTGAGGTGGCATCACATTCGTGGTACAATGCCTTGATGTAATGACCAATTAAAATGAGTGTGACTGGGTTATCAAATCATACACCAGTAATAGCCCCATAAATATAATGATACCACCAGAGTCTTAATACCTTATGCGGTGCCAATTTATATTCCGGCCCGTAGACTTAACGTGTGTCGCTCAACTTGCAGACGGTGTCCATCCTGGAGCAAAGGCTGACGATGACGGAAGACAAGCTCAGGGAGTGTCTGGAGGCCCAGCAGCACAACCACGCTCGCGAGTGAAGTTATCTGCTCACAACGCTCGCCCCCCCCCCCCCGTCTCTCTTGCGGCGTGCGTCGCGTTGTCCGCCTTCAGGTTGTGAAAACGTCAGGAAGTTTTCGTTTTGTTTTATTCGTCAAATTGTCAACTTTTAAAAATTAGATAGCAACAAAAGGGGGGGTAAGCGTCGTGTTCCATTTTAATGTTTTCTTTGTTTGTTTTTAAATCAAAAAGGACACCACTGGAAATTCACCTAAGCAGTGGTAACGTTTCCTTGCGATGGTTTTAAAGTTTTGTGGTTTGCGGTATGCGTACGCACTTTTAATGGCCTTTAATACGACCACTCAGAATGATGAGCAACCATATGGTGCCATGTGTCCTGCACATGGAGAGAGTGAGGTTGCTGGGCTAGTGCAGCCCCAAGTTTGCTGATGCACCGTCATGCCAGTGGTGTGAAATTGTTTCCGACAATCATTTGTGGCGGTAACATCTTCTTTAAAACGCCAGCTCCATACAGATATGACTTCGAGCAGCGAGGCTTACGCATAAAAGGTGGGGGGGGGGTAATTTTTAAGTAAATGTTTCCAGTAAGCATTTTTTTAGGTTATTACTTAAATTGGCACTGGATACAGTGATGAGGCACTCGTGCACAATTTCCTGGCCTACGTCACAATGTGGACTCTTATTGGGAAATTGTAGTGGATGCTTCTGGGTTTGACTGTCCACTTGTACGGAGCAAAGAACACAAATTGTTTGAAATGGCTTTGTGCTCTTCATTGCACCCGGGCAAAAAAGCAACATAGCCAAGGTCCGCTGTGCAGCAAGGAGGTCGGTGACAAGGCTTGAGTTATGTTTTAGATTACATTGTTGTCCACGTTGTGTTTGTGCATTCACCAACCACCTATGCCGTACTAGGCCTTTCAAGAATAAGTGCTTGATATTCGTCTTGAAGTTCCTGGTTCAACATGTTCAGGGTACCTGTGCTCATATGAGCGATCGGTGGTTTTCATCTCCATCGCTTCCCACCAAGTGATGCATAGCTTGTTCTGGTGACCATTTCAGAGACTTGATGGGTTGATCCCAGCTGGGATTCAAACTCATGATTTCACAAGTTAGGGCCCGTCCACTCCTATAAGCTGAACTGTACTTCGACTGTTTGCATAGATTAGTGGCCAATAAATCTTTGAGCACACAGAACTGTTTCCCAAAGGACAACTCCAAGCTCACCAATGATCGGTTGTATATATTTGTCAAAATATTTGCAACGTAATGGTTTGTGTGCACAGATGATATTTGTGCTGTGTACATTTTACAATAATCTTTGGGGAGTTACTTCTTTTTAAAAAACGTGTTTTACCCTTGTCTTTTGTAAAGATTTTCTTATTTTGCTGTGCTAATGCGTTTCACCTCGTGGCATTTAGAAGATTTGTCTAAAGTATCTTTGATAAATAAAATATTTGTCGTAACTTTAACCTGTCAATTTGCGATGCTTTTGTTTGGATTTAGGGTTTTCAGGTTTGCGACTGAGTTTCATAACGTGAATAGATTTACAATTTATTCAATAAGTAGTTTCCTATCGCATATAAATTGCGTATGTCAAGTGTGAATTCAAACATTCGACTAAGAATAATTTGGGTCTTGTGTTTATACAAAAGTTGCAGAGGTTAGCCAGTTACATTTTGGGTGATAATATAAGTGACAAAATGTGTACATTTTTATAATACAATGCAACTTGAACTTAGTTTGTTGGAATTAGGACCACATGTTTTGATAGCTTTTGCAAAAAAAAAGTATGCAAATTATGAAAAGAAATTGCAACAGAAAAATTACGGAAGAAACCTTAATTGAAAATTCATTTAATGCTGACAAAACGCATCTATGTAGTTTATATCACAACGATAATTGAACATTTTGGCTAATTCAAAAACGTGGTCAGTATAGTAGTATAACACATTTTGAATTAAAAGGTCAAATTTTGAATATTTGTTTAAAAAAAAGTCAAATCTCGTGCAATTCTCGATTGCCTCGATCAGCATGAAGGCGAAGGAGTATGGAACAAAACAACTGCATACGTGCCAGTGACTCAACCGTCGGAAGCAACACCCTGCCATTACCATCTTGTTTTTTTGTGTCTCCATCGCAAAGGTGTTATAGTCCAACACAATGGAAGAAACCGCCAACCTCATCCACTCGCCTATAAATAGGCTGGCGTGGGCAAAGGGAGCTTGACTGGGCGGATGGGCACATGAAGTTTGCTCGACTGCGGCTGATTGATTGGCAGGGTTGAGTTTTAGGGATCCCTCTGGCCGTGCTCCAGGGTAGCGCGAATCTCGACGACCCATGCTTTTGTCCTCGGCTAAGAATGGTCCCTTCCAAGGGTTGCAAGCGTGGTCGCGCCGAGGTGCGGTGGATGTTGAGGCTGTTGTCAGGAGGTCGTGGAGGTTTAAACGGTTGCCGATTGTCGTCCTCACCACTCAATAAATAATTTGGTAGGATTGTGCCTCTGGAAAAATGGCGTATTCAAGTACAACATAATCCTGCATATTGTGCATTGTGTGTCGTCATGGGGACTGAAGGGTATCACGTAAACAATATACAGATTCCCCTCGCTTTACGCGGTAGTAGATGCGTTCCAAAAAAAGAGGCGCACGAAGCAAAACCGGACGAGACATCTGCGTGCTGAGGAGCGCGCACACAGTACGCACACACTACCCACACACAGTACATACATACAGGACACACCGTACACACACAGTACACAACACAGTACACACACAGCATACACAATGGTATCGCACGTCCGACCGCATAGCCGCATGTTCCTACCTGGGCACGTGGCAATGCCCCACATGCGAGGTGAGAATGTTTTTGACATCGCTCCCATCAACACCACTACCACCACCACCAAAACAAAAGTCGCCATTCGCCACCAAGTGGCGGTGACGTCACCACGGCGCTTGTGCCAGGCTAAGTGCACTTCAAGGCCAGGTGAAGTGTCGGAAGGCTTGCTGCTGGCAGGAGGTCACCGGACAGACTCAGCAGGTGCCATGGGTTGACTGAATGAAATGCCATAATACAGGTTTTTTTTGTTAGATCGCGTAAATATAAGTGTGTCGTTAAACCCGCCACCACCCGATACAGCCAACTAGTAAGGTTTGCCACGTAAACAGAACGTGCTAATTCGTTACGAGCACAGCACACCGGTGTGTTGGAGAGCAAATCCACAACATTTACAGTCTGAGTACGACGTTTCGCGAGTAATTACAACCAGCTTCATCAGGCGACAGCCAGATTGGTGGAGAAATACTCCTGTTTCGTTCCTTAAATAGAGGGAGAGCTTTAAGGAAACATTGCGAATTTGCTCTCCAAACACGAGTAACGAATTGGCATGTTCTGTTTACGTGACAAACCTTACTAATTGGTTGTGTCATTTGGTGGCGGATTTATCGACACATTTATATTTACGCGATCTAACCCAAAGAAAAATCTATATTATGGATGATATTGGTCGCGAAATCCTCCGTGTTGAACGGACTGAGATAACTGGCAGATGCACCACTTGTGTCCCGTACTATGCCAACGAATTACAAATACCACCGCCACCACCACAATCACCACTACCAAAATACAACCACCAACCACCACCGTTGGTGGTGCCCGTGGTGGTGGTGGTTGTTGTCTTTTGGTGGCATCGTGACTTGCCCGCCCTCCCTCCCTCCCTCCGGCCCCCTCTGGCGCGCGTCCTGCGGAGCGAGCCGCTGCACTCGGGAGCAAGATCAGCACTCCGCCTCGCGCCTCTCTCCATCATCCGCGGAGAGAGCCGCGTGACACCTCCTCCTGCTGCTCCTCGCTCGCGATGGGGTGCGGGACATCCACAGCGGCCGTCAACCCGGCGCGCGGGCCCGGTGAGCACCGCAGATGTTGCTGCTGCTGCTGCTGTTGCATCATTATTGTTGTTGTCGTTGTTGTTATTATTTTGCATAATAGAGAGGTTTTTTGGGGGGGTTAGATCGCGTAATTATTTATAAATGTGTCGTTAAACCCGCCACCACACGACACAGCCAATTAGTAAAGGTTGTCACGTTAACACAACGTGCCAATTCGTTGCTAGTACAACACCAACCGGTGTGTTGGGGAGCAAATCCACAACATTCACAATCTGAGTACGACGTTTCGCTAGTAATTACAACTAGCTTCATCGCCTGATGACACATTTATATTTACACGATCGAACCCCAAAAAACTATATTATGGATGATATTGGTCGCGAAAGCCTACGTGTTAAACTGTATCATCATTATTATTATTATTCTCAACTAGCGTAACTGCCCGTCATGTGATGGGTTCATAAAAAAATTAATGTCATTAAAAATACTAAAATGTTAAGATTGTATTGAATTTATGTAATATAACATTTTTCTCTATATCACATTTGGTGTAAATTGACGGATATATGATTCATTTTTATTCTGTTCTGGTACGCAAAACGAAAAAGATAAATACTAAACCAGTGGGCGGGACAACTTCGCTTTCATCAAAAGCAGCGCTGGTATCATTTTTAGGAGAAATTAGATTATTTTTGTAATAAACGAATCATTAGTTACACTTCTAATAATAAGTGCTGAAGAAATAAATAAAGACACCAAATCCACTTATTTGCTGCGTAGAATTATTGATTATATTCACTTTCAATAAAGAAACGTCAAACTTAAAGCGAATTTGCGGGACAAAATATTTCCGCTCAACCTTCTGCCTGAGTGTAAAAATCCACCCACTCATGAATATTAATGATGGGAGGTGTGGTATGTGGAGTGACGTCACGTGCGGGACACACAAACAGACCTTCTTGGCTCATTATAGCAGTAATTCTACAGTTAATCTGGGTGAGTGATATCATTCTGCCCGAATGTGTGTGTGTGTGTATGTATGCGTATTCGGTTTCAGGAAAGGGCGGTCCTGCACAGATGCCATATTTTCTGTCCATCTGCTACAGCAGAGGTGTAGGGAATTCCAACAAGACCTACATCTCTGCTTTATTGACCTGGTCAAGGCCTATGATACCATCAGTAGGCCTGGGCTATGGGTTGTTCTTCATGCTTTCGGAGTCCCTGACCATCTGCTCACAATAATTAAGGACCTTCATGATGGTGAGCAGGCCCGGGTAAAACTACGTGGCCGGGAGTCGGAGCCATTCCCTGTACACCTTGGGGTGCGACAGGGATGTTCCTCTGGCTCCCACATTATTTAACATATATTTCGACCACGTAGTTCGTGAAGCCTTCAATAGCTGTATCGGAGGAATTTCCATCTGGTACAAATACAATGAGAGGCTGATCGATGCCCGGGTGCGGTCAAGGGATGGCTCCCTATTGCTCAACCATGTTATGTATGCTGATGTTCTGGTAATTGCTGCTCACTCAGAGGAGGAGTTGGAGGCGCTGCTACTGAACCTGGAGGTTGCCACTAAGAGGTGGGGCCTTATCATCAGCCCCACCAAAACGAAGCACCTGCCTGGGTGTTTTGTGATAGGGCAGTTGTGGAGAGAGTGGAGAGTTTTCCATACCTGGGCAGTGTGCTCATGACCGGCTCCGGTTTAACAACAGAGGACTCACTCCGAATCAGTCAAGCGGAATTATCTTTTCATCGGTTGCGTAACGCTGTGTGGAAGCTACCTGGTCTGTCGCTCCGCACGAAGCTTCAAGTCTTCTCGGCCACAGTCATTCCCTCCCTTCTCTACGCTTGCGAAACGTGGACCCCCCTAATGGAGCATCTTCACCGGTTAGAAACATATAGGCTGGCCTGCCTACGATCCATCCTGGGTTTAACCAGGCTGGATTGTGTGACGAGCTCACAAATCCTTGAAATATCTGGACAAAGCCCCATCGGTGAGCGCCTCCGGCAGACAAGGCTACGTTGGCTGGGCCATGTAGCCCGCATGCCCAACCACCGCATGACTAATCAGCTTTTGTTCGGCCGAATCTAGGGGGCTAAACGGGCGCGGCACGGGCTAGAGAAGAGATGGAGTCATGTGGTACAGGAGAACGTGGATCTGAGTGGACTTGCCGATGACTGGGCAGTTGGAGGCAGTCGCCCTCCAACAAGAATGGAGGGCGGAGGAGCGACGCTGACAACAACGAGCGGATCGCCGAGTGGCTAAAGCACAGCAAGTTGGCACAGTAGGGGGCCCAGGTGGTGCAATAGCCAGTCGTCTCAGTCAGTCGACCTGTGGAATCTGGGTCTGCCCCGTGACCTCCTGCCAGCGGGCGTTCGACACTTGACGTGGCCTCAAGGTGCACATAGCCTGGCACAAGCGTCGTGGGGACGTCACCGCCACTTAGTGGCGAATGGCGGTTGTTGTTGCGTGTTCGTTGTTTTGTTTGGGGAGGCCACCGATGCTGTCACTGCCAGGCTCCTGTGAGTGCTTTATTTATCTTGAAAAGACTCACAGCGTCAGTTGACTCTTTACTCAAAAGGGGCCGACGTGCAAATGGTTGGCAACCCGTCGCTCCGGAGCCGAATGCGGCTCTTTGAGGGCTGCTACGTGACGTTTCTGGATATATCTTTCTATAATTTTTTTTTATTACGGACCACACCGTCTCGTATTCACGTGTGTTGTGGCTCTTGAAACGTCGCAGTTTTGTACCGAATTCGAAAAGAAATGCCTCTTCTTGTAATGTTTGGTTGCCGAGACCGGGCCTAGTGCATTAAGACGCTTGGATATTTGACCACATTCTTCCTTGAGGGTTCTGGAAACTGCGAAAGCGTTGTAAGTTAACAGTTATCAATGTTTAAAACAGTTTGCTTACACATTGTATAAACAAAATACAAACTACTATATTGGTAAAATGCGAAGCGGTTGTCAAGTTAAAACGATCTATTTTTTATTTTTAAAAAAATCGATGTTTAATTCATTTTATTGATGCTGCTTTGCCGTAAAGCTTATTACAGAAAGCTACATTTAGTCTTCGTTTAAGGCGAATCTTTAATCCGAGAGAGGACATGGATTAAGGGTAGAGCAGTGTGGCAGTGAGATTGGCCGATCACAGAGATCATCTTTTGCTCCAAGTCTCCAAACCGTATGGGCAGGAGAAGAAAGATGACAGCACAGCTAATGGAGTCAGTACAGCAAGTGGGTTCCAGACCCGTCTGTATGATAGCGTGGACCTTTGAGTGTTAAACTCGCACATGCGTTGATTTTTATTCGAAAACTGTCGCTTTTCACCCGCGCGCGAAATGTTCATTTTAAAAAAACGGCTCGGCCAAACATGCCAATGTTGTCGCAGGAACCTCCTGAAGGAGAGTCTTGAGACTCAGGCGTTCGTTGATTAAAGCTTCTTCTTATTCGTCAAATGTTACGCCGCTTCCTCCGTCCATCAAACATCTTCGGATTCCCATTGGCTCCGTTTCAGTTCCGCCACTAATCCCCTCTGCCCTCGGCCAATTTTATTTTTCAATCAGGAAGGCAATTTCGTGCTGAATTCTGAAGCAGTGAAAGACCCAGTTATATTCTGTGCCCAATTACCTCCAAAAGCAAGCCGATTTGTCGTGTTGTTTAATGAGATAATAGATGGGCGTAGCTGTCATTTAGAGATGTTGGTAAGTGTCTCAGCGTTGCTCTCGCGACCACATCGACACTTGTGACTGGGGTTTCATTTAAAATTGAAGCGCTTTGAAAATTTTCCATTTAAAACTTTCGTGACTGCAGGGATTCATATTCTTGTTTCTTGTGGTAACGTCACTAGAAGGGAAATAATAAAATAATACAAATTAAACAATACAATTCTCACGACGTTTCGATTGCAACACAAGCAATCATCATCAGGTGTGAAAACCACAGCAAGAAAATGTTCTTGCTGTGGTTTCTTGCCGTGGTTTTCACACCAGATGATGATTGCTTGTGTTGCAATCGAAACGTCGTGAGAATTTTATTGTTTCATTTTTATTATTTCCCTTCTCTTTGAAAAAGTTTTTAAAACCTTGGTTGTGGTTCTCTTTACATTTCGTTTGTGGTCTGTGGTCTTCCCAATTTTGTTTCAATTGTGATGTCGCCATCGTGTCATGAGTCAAACTGTCCATGTACAACTCTTACAGAGCAGCGCGTCACCAAGTGTATGAGACAACATCCTGTGGAAGTGGATATCGCAGAACTCCTTCCGAGATTCCTTTGGGATCAAGATCCCTAGTGGGCACTGCGCTTTCACGCGTGCCCTGCTGCAGAGAAATGTTTGTTGAACAATGATTTTAAATTTTAAGAGTTGGAATTTCTCCGAATCATGTTTAATGGCATGGTATCTTTTTTTTGTACACTAACCGTCTGGGTTGAGACAATGAACTCACTCTACCTGAGATCCCAGTTTAATCACCGATGGCTGAACCCCAGATCTGACCCCAATATCCCAGCCAGGCTAACCGCTCGATCCTCCGACATGCCTGACCACCGCTGAGTTGTGTGTCTTCTAAAAGGAAATTAACTGTAAATTACACACACGGATTTAACCACCAAAAAAAGTCTTCACGTTATTTGCTATTATTGGCTGCATAAACAAAAAATCCCCTAAAGTTTTCTCACTGCAAGTTGAACCAGTGTCCACTGTGGCACCAAACACGACGACCATCGTCTGGTCCAGGAGTTTCCAACCTCGCTGGAAACCCTGAACAAAACATGTGCAGACCCATCGTGTTACCAAGAAAACTAAAACGATTCTACAAGCACTGAACATTTTTTGATACAATTCCAGAAAACATTTTACTCGTTTTTGTTATTGACGAATCTAAAATTGCCGCGTGCAAATGGGCTAAAAACGATATTTTGGTGACTCGCAATAGAAATCATGGTTATCTGCTAAAGCTGGGTAACCACTTCCCATCATGGCCTTGCGTAGCACCGGTGGTGCACGGACCACAGGTTGGGAACCGCCGGCTTATTTCCCACACCGCAACTACACCGAGAACCTCTCCATGGCGCTCGAATAATTCTAATATTTTACGGCGCCAAGTGTGTGACAAAATTGCGTAAATGTCAATGCAACAGGGTACAGCGGCCTCCTTACGATTCTCTCTCTTTAGGCCACACCTGGGCAGGGAATTTTCTTTCTTTAATGACTCTGCTGGGGCCTCATGCAGCACAGCGGTTGTTTTAAAAGCCCTGAGTGGAGAACGATGGACGGAGTGAGAAGGAAGCGAGCGAGTGAGCGAGCGAACGTGAGTGAGTCGGCGCGTGCTTGAGCCATTGCGCCTCTCTGATTGGGAGAGTGACTGCTATGAATGGAAGTCGAAATTGCCTGAAATTTTCTCATTGCAAAATAGACAACGTAATAACATTGCACGCTACCATCCCGTCGGATTGTGTTTTTTTTTCTTTTCCTGAGCGTCGCTGTCACTAAGCAGTTTGGTGCTCGCCAATATCAGCCCTGCCCCCCCCCCCCCTGCGCCCCCCTGCCCCACCACCCCCGTCGTTTTAACGTTTGATTTTACTGTTTTTCGAATGTTAATTGTGCTTTCAACGTCGCGTCAAGCAATTATGTGCATCAGCCTGTGTTCGAGAGAACAAGCCGTGGAAACGTTTGTCATAGAACTCCTTCTGAGATCTCTTCAAGTGACCTTGTTTTTATCCACGCACTCGTGGCTGCCCCTTCCAGCACACCCTGCAATCGAGAGACATATTTGCAACGTGACAATAAAATAAATACATTTACTTTATTACCAGTGCTGGGGTTTATCAGACACACGTACGTTTCACTTCTTTTGCACCGTACGCAGCCAACCGTGCTCATCGGACACGTGGCCACGCAGCGGCACCTCTCGGCTCTCCGCGGCCCCGCACGCTCCAACTCCCGACCATCGCAGCTGACCCATGACCCCCCCCCACCCCAAGCTCGCGGCTTGAAGCCTCACGGCCCGAGTCTCGTCTTCCTTGTTTGTCGCAACGGGAAAAAAACGCAATTAGCCGTCGGATGCATCCAGGTGTCGTGTGGACAGGGTCAAGAGGGCTCGTGGAATGCCACTCCACGTGAGAGAACTATTCGTCGGGTTTGGAAATACGTGCCCCTCCCCCACTCCTCCCCCACTCTCTTTGAACCCCCCCCCCCCCCCCCATTATTGCGTGTTATTATAGGGGACTTCTGCGTGTGTCTCTCTTCCCGCTCTGTTTTGTTCTCCAGATGCACCAATTGCAGTTGCCAGAGAGGGGTAAGTAGCTGATTTGCACGACTAAATGATACATTTACTTTGCAGAGGGCTCCGCACTGCTCAAAGGCCATATAAATGCACGCACTCTTACCCCGCCGTCTCTGTGAGCAATTCGGCCTTTAGATTCGGTTCCTTAATCCGGCCGTGACGTAAATTGAAATTGGAATTACAAATTGTGCATGTCGGCGAATACTAAAACCCGCGCTCGATTTTCACGAAGATGATGATGCCGCTTTCTTTCAGAACAACTTGGAATAAAACGTCCTCGGGGAACTGTCAATGGCGAAACGGGGTTTGATTATAATCAATAGCCGATGTGATGGACAAGGGCACGTCACGATGGCGAGATGTTAACTACTTCGCCTGGTATGCAGGAGGTTGTGGGTTCGGTCCCGACCCTGACGCCTGTATTTTTGGAGTTTCCGTGTCTCTCTCTCTCTCCCCGTGGTCGCGTGGATGTTTCTCTGGGTCCTCCGTTTTTCTCCCTCCACAATTAGAATGAACGTGCGTTTCGAGTATTTGGCTGCTATACATTTCCAAATGTTAAGCCACTTTGTTGAGCTATCATTTGTGGCCAGGGCGCTTCTGAAAAATAACTATTTAGATTCCTGCAGTCACGAAAGCTTCAAATCAAGATTGAACTATATAGCTCAGTGGGCCTTATCTTGGTAAAAATAAAAAGTTTAAACAGAACATCTTTGCTAGAAGGGATGATGGTCGGTGGTCAAGACTAAAGATGGAGTGACAGCTAAAGGAGTGAAGACGCCCGAGAGAATGATAGAGCGATGAGACCAGGTCGCAACGAAGGGCGATGGCATGGGGAGGCTGTCATCTGGCAGTGGGTAGATCAAGGCTGATGTTGGCAGTGATGAGAGCTTATTGATGATTATGTTGAAAAACGTTCATGTCGAGGCACCTATGACCGTCTCGTCTGTCTTTATTCCCGACTGCACAGCTGGGACAGCGATGCCAAGTAAGTGCCGTGCGAGGAAGGTAAAAACACAAACACAGGCCGTGTTTATAAAAGCACCGAGATGAAGTCGACATCATCGCGAGAAAAAAATGCTTAGCTTTCCACTGTATTTCTACCCGTCAGTTTGGTGCCCTTGAATATTTAAGACTGTCATTTTTTAAATGTATATATTGTTTCGTAGCATAAATATAAATCAAGGCAGTTCATTACAGTGGACACGATGCATGGCGGGGTTAAAGTTGGACATAAATAACACGTCCATTAACATTTACACCCGAACAAAATTAATAATCCACAGATTACTCTTTGGTTCTTTCGGTATTATTATTTTTAGTATATACTGTATATATATTTTTTTATATTTTCTACCTACGTGACTTTACCGAAAGAACCAAAAAGTATGGATTCCTGCAGTCACGAAACATTCAAATCAAGATTATTCCACAGATTCGGGGCAATAATAGTTTGTTTTTACCCTTTTATCTGGCAACAAAACTGACACCCTTTTTTTTTACAAGGAGCCATGTTTGCATTGACGACACAAAAAACACAACTCTGATAATGTATGCACCTTCCTTGAATATATGCACCTTCCTTGAAGGAAGGTGTATCTAACAGCACCGGAAGGTGCATACATTATCAGAGTTGTGTTTTTCCTTGAAGGAAGGTGCATACATTATCAGAGTTGTGTTTTTCCTTGAAGGAAGGTGCATACATTATCAGAGTTGTGTTTTTCCTTGAAGGAAGGTGCATACATTATCAGAGTTGTGTTTTTTGTTTGCATTCCGACCGCAGGTATTGTGGTCAATGCAAACATGGCTCCTTGTAAAAAAAAGGGTGTCAGTTTTGTTGCCAGATAAAACGGTAAAACATTTTTTTTTTATCATATTTTGCTACTGGCAAAGGAGGTTCCAATGGTGTAAACTCGGGGCAACTCAACCGCTCGGCGATGTGAATTATATGAATTTACGTTGATCTCGATTTTAAAATACGAACATTCCTAGACATTCAATTCTGAGAACTGTTACCCGTTTTAACTGTGTACTTTCCATTCGCCACGACCTCCCAGAACGGATGTGACCATCTGTGACGAGGAGAAAGGAAGGTAACGAGTTCACACTTTCCTCCAAACGTAGCCTCTGCTGCTGCCCCTTTGACGGTCGAGAATTGCCGGTACCGTGTCCCAGTAGTCGTAGCCACGTGAGTTTCCCTGAAGTTGCTCCCCTCTGAGCTGCCCACTTCTTCTTGTCCCTTGCAATCCCCGTGACCCCTGTGACCCGTCAACCCTTGACCCCAACACACCCTCCGCCAGACCTCCCACCCAGTCATCCCACCTCTGCACCTCCCTACCAGAGGAGCAGCGAGAGGAAACGAGAAGGTAGGGAAGACATTGTTTCTTCGCGCAAAAATCAGGCGGACACATCTATAGGCTTCATCTGCTGGATGGATAGAAGAGGCGGACAGACGGTCAGGCAGGCAGACAGAGGGAGAGGCAGGTGGATTGACGGATGGACAGATGGGATTTGGATAGACAGGGCCACAGGGGAGGGAACTTTGTCCTAGGCCTCAGGTCGGAGGAAGCCTCAGAAAGGGCAGTGGGGTCTCAGCTGGCAACGTCACCTGGACCTTCAAGCACCTTTTGGTGATCCTGTGAACAGACAGATGGATACAGGCAGAGAGAGACAGATGCACATACAGATGGAAAGGGGGGAAACGTAGATACATGGCGAATGTCTTTTGCTATTTATCTGGTGAAAACCTAAAGAAGGAATGAGGCAGCCCGATACCCGTGTTGGCCAGCGTCTCTCGACATCCGATTTTTTGTCACCACCAACGGCGCAGATTAAACGGCCGAGGTGATGGGTTCGGCCGTTTCGTGAAAGTTGCCATTGGGGGCCATGAGGCACAGCGCATCTTCGATGGCTTTGGCGACAACAACAACAACAAAAATACACCGCAACGTTGAAAGAGACCTCATTCCTTCACGACGATTCGGCCTGGAGAAGCGCTCGGCGGCGTGATGGTTCTCTATCTATTTATTGATCTATCTCGCGAAGGAACTACGGCGGAGTCTACGTGGGAGGCGCCGCCTCCTCCTCCTCCTCGCGGGATGCCGGCTGCGGCGGAGATGAGCGGAGTAACGAGGCGGTGCGTACCCGGAGCCAACTACGCACCCGGGGAAACTCTCCAGAGGGGCAAATTGCTTGGCGCCACGGTGGCTAGGAGATGTTAACTCGCTCGCCTGATATACAGGAGGTACTGGGTTCGATCCCGACCCTGACGCCTGCTGTATATGTGGAGTTTGCGTGTCTCTCTCCACATTTAGAATCAACGTCACGCGTTTAGATGATCTGTCTGCTATAAATGCCCAGACGAGAAGCCACTTCGTTGAGCTGTCACTTGTGGCCAGGTCGCTTCTGGGAAAACAAAAAGCAATAAAGCTCACTGGGCCTTACCTGGTTAAATAAAAAAAATGTGTTTATAGTTTTACTTCCTCTACCAAGGGTAATGTCGTAATGACACAAGTTTGCCAAATTATTTCGTTTTCTTTCCGTCTTGGATGTACGTATGTTTGACTTCTTTCGCACCGTACGGAGCCAACCGTGCTAATCGGAGGTGCTGAGGACGGACAACAGACTTCATACGAAGCACCCCGACTGAATCGCACACGCGCTGCGTCCGACGTGGCAATCAGTTCCACATTCGTGAAAAAAATCAAACAGAAATTATCGACGACATATAAGGGCAATCGAATAACCTTGATCCCCCCACACACCTCCTCCACCTACCTGGATGCGCTTCTGATGAACTCATCGAGGCCATCGACCCCCTTCCCTCGCCCCCACCCCACTCCCCCCACTACCCGCTCGCTCCTCTACCCCATCAGCAGTGCCACTCCTCATTGCCATGTCCGTGATGTCACGGCGCGTTCGTGTGTCTTGCCATGGCTTCTCAAACTCATGAGCGGTGGGTGTACGGTACGCTCCTGCATACCGGCGCTTTTGAGGCGAGGGTTGGTGGTTCACGTTGATATGTCAAACGCCCCGAAACCCACTGGGTTTGAGAGGTGGATTGGAGGTGGCAGTGCAGCAAGCGGGATCGAGAACCCGTCTGTGCGACAGACTGTCTTCTGTCAACCTCTCATAGTGTGACTTTTCTCAGAATACTACCAAATTACTCCCACGTGTGAAACTATTTTATGAAGGAATTGGTCAAGACATCCGCATGGACTCTCAAGACTCTTGCATGAGAGTCCTTCCACATTGGGATGTTTGGGCATTCATATGAATGAGTGGTTCACATGTGAGAGATTACTGATGTGCCTGGAGAAACCCCACCACACACAGGAGGGGATAACACTCAAATGCCCACACATACAGGTCCGCTAACCCACTTGCTGAATTCCCACCTCCTAGCCAGCTCTTAGCAACTTCAAAGTCCACAAGTTTTGGAAGCTCACAAATCTCTCCACGATCCACCATCCTTGCCTCCGAAGTGCTGGATCGCGAGCATGTGCCACCACACAAACTTCTGAATTATTGGTGGACATAAAGCAGTGGACATTGAGGACAGTGTAAAAGGAATGGAGTTTGAGAACCCCTGGCCTTGCAACTCTGGTCCAACGCGACCTGAGGTGACCTCTGTAGCTCCAGCCAAAGTGCCGATCAACAACCACCCTCGAACTAAACCGGTAAGAACACAGATGGCTGGCGAAAATGTGATTTGTGGTCGGCTGAAATGCATTTTTAGTCGATTAAATACGTGTTTTCATTATTTTTGTTACTAAAATAATCTTGCCGCCACCACCATCGTGGGCGGACATTCTCAAAATCACCGGTTCAATAGTGGCACCAGTCTGCCACGTGCTTTGCTATCGCTCACTTTGTGATCTCTCTCTCTCGCTCGCTCGCTCTCCGTGAGTCCGGCTTCGTGAGCTTGTGCCGTACATGCTGTGTTTGAATAACGCCAGCCGGTAAATCGGTTTCGAAGTGGCTGATTCCTCGTCGGCCCCAGGCCACGATCAACCCTACGGACAAGCCACCACCCGGCCACCCCGCGAGACCGAAGTTGATCTCAGGCCCGGGGCTCAGCGAGGGGGGCGTCCGCTGCTCTTCGTGTGCTCGTTTGTTGACCCCCCCACTCCCCGCGCAACTCCGATTAGCGCGGTTGGATACGTACGGTGCGAAAGAAGTTCAACATATACGTCGGTACAGTCTGTTCTCTTATCACGCTGAAGTAGTTGCGTTCCTGAAGAACAACCGCGTTATCATACATATTATATAATGTAGGGTAAAGCACAGTCGGCGATAACAATGCGAGATGCGTACGCAGGCCGCACAAAAACCGAGGCGCGTGGGGTAGCATCTAGAAGCATCCAGCAGCATCCCAATGCCTCGTGCGATGACGCTCCGCCGAGGCAGCCGTACAACCGCTTATTCCTACTCGCGCTGTGACGTAGTTCCGTTTCGCTCGATCGCGTTGCATCCCAATCGCATCCGCGTCATCAAAAAAAAACGCGTTCCCCAATGCATTCATCGCTATCGGAGATCAACGCCTGCACTGTGGTGGAGGCGCGCTGAGCCGCGTCGAGCACTCCGGCTACAAACCCCCCCGGCTTACGAGCTGCAGCGAGTCCCCATGGCTCTGTTGATCTCTGTTCACAGCCACGCACAAGCGCACCCCCCCCCCCCTCCATACGTTGTACGTAAGATGTTCTGTGTATATATTAATATGTTAATGCACGAGGGCTGTAGAGAGTTGGCCAAGAGTCACTGGGTGATGTCGATGCGAAGAAGCGTGAGTTGAGCCGGATCTCTCTGTCCGGGAAAAATATTTACCGTTTAGATGACACAAATCAACAAAACTTGGCGAATCTGACCATGATGAACACTACCTTCGAACATGAAGTGTCGCATATACAGCCTCATCATGTGCACTGCCTTATAACAGAAACACGTACAACATGGCATGTATATTACAGCAGTGCCTCTTACCAAATCACCTTCAATGCATTACGATTTCGTCAGATCTCGAAAGCTAAGCAGCGTTGAGCCTGGACAGCGCTTGTATGGACGAGCACCGAGTGTACAAAGCAAGGTGCTATAGGCTGCTGCTGCTGCTGCTTGGGCTATGCCATCCACTTGCTCAACCACTCACTCACGTACCCACTCACTCACCCACGAACTCAGACTCTCACTCACTCATTATCCCAATCACTCCTTCAGTCAGTCACTCACTCACTCACACAAAATCTCACAAACTCACTCACCCACTCACTAATTTTGCACTCATTTCCTCAAGTCACACTCATTCATTCAGCAACTCGGTCAATCATTAACTCATTCATTCACTCACCCACTTACTCACCTGCACTGCATGAAGCAGGTGCTATTGCTGCTGCTGCTACGTTGCCAACAGAGGGCAGTGCAGCAAAATGCACTTTTGGTCTGTACCATGCTCCAACGTCTACGCTCGTCAGCTTCACCAACCTCAACCCCCATGACCCGCACATCATGGGAAGGCTCTGACACTCATCGTTTGTTTGATACGGACATCTAAAACACTACTAATAGAAAGTCATGCAACTCTAAGAATCGTATCAACATTAAATCATACACATCTGAGAAAGATTGTGATGTGCAAATCTACGCGTGCATCGAGAGCCCAACAAACAAACGTCAACATCGATGGCCATGCCCCCACCCTATTTCGTCTCTCTCATCTCCATCCACGTCCCCTCCTCTCGTCCCATTCCTTCACCAATCTTCTCTCTCTCTCTCTGTGTCCCTCCTTCTCCCCGTGCCCAATCTCGTGTTTTGTCCTTCTCCCTACTTGCACCTCTCCGCTGCTATAAACTGCCTCTGTACATTACGCAGCACTGCCCATAGACTCAACACTGCCCATAGACTAAACACTGCCCATAGACTCAACACTGCCTATAGACTCAACACTGCCCACAGACTCAAAACTGCCCATAGACTAAACACTGCCCATAGACTAAACACTGCCTATAGACTAAACACTGTCCATAGACTAACACTGCCCATAGACTCAACACTGCCCATAGACTCAACACTGCCCATAGACTCAACTCTGCCCATAGACTCAACACTGTCTATAGACTAACACTGCCCATAGACTCAACACTGCCCATAGACTCAACACTGCCCATAGACTCAACACTGCCCACAGACTAAACACTGTCTATAGACTAACACTGCCCATAGACTCAACACTGCCCATAGACTCAACTCTGCCCATAGACTCAACACTGCCCATAGACTCAACATTGCCCATAGACTCAACACTGCCCACAGACTAAACACTGCCCATAGACTAAACACTGCCTATAGACTAAACACTGTCCATAGACTAACACTGCCCAGATACTAAACACTGCCCATAGACTCAACACTTCCCACAGACAAAACACTGCCCATAGACTAAACACTGCCCATAGACCAAACACTGCCCATAGACGAAACACTGCCCATAGACTAACCACTGCCCACAGATGAAACACTGCCCATAGACTAAACACTACCCATAGACTAAACACTACCCATTACTAAACACTGTTAATAGATTCGAGATTTGAAGTTTTCGTGACTGCAAGGATTCATACTGTTTTTTTCGGTAAAGTCACGTAGGTAAAAAAAAACTAAATTAAATCACGACTTTTCGGAGGCAACACAAGCTTCCGTCTTCAGGTGGAACCGTTACAGCCAAAATCATTTTGATTTAATTTAGTTGTTTTTCACATTTATTTTATGTGACTTTACCGAAAAAACCAAAGAGTCCTGTCAATAGACCCAACACTACCCCTGTACATTAAGCAGTTCCGCTCTGTAACCTCCTTCCGTTCCTCTCTTAAAGCATCGCCTCTTCTCCATTGCCCATTCTCTTCCCTCCCCTCGCCCCTCCACTCATTCCCGTCCCTCCCCTGTAGCCCTTTCGTGATCCCCAAGTACCCCTTTATCGCTGCTATCACTCATTCCTCAACCCTTGTCGCGCTGTCCCTGCCAACTCCATCACGACATTCTGGCGTCGTTGTGTGAGCTGTGCCAAGCGCCTTGAGTGAAGGTGCTCTTCTATGTAAATATAAATTAGATTAGATGCGGATTAGTACGGTAAATACACATGTGCAGTGCCCAATCGACTCGCTTATAATAAGCATCTGCACTTAAAATTTACTTTGAACAAATAGAGACTTTAGGTGCAGCTCCAGCGTGTGTGTACGGTATCAGAAGCCACTGGAGTTATGCACTTTTAAATCTGTAATTGAAAGTGAATTTCTTTAGAAAAGATTTTTTGTGTTTAGCTTATTGTCCTTCCCCCCGCACATACGATTAGCGCAGTTGGCTACGTACGGTGCGAAAGAAGTTCAACATATTAGTATGTACGTATGTATATATATTTACATACGCACGCGCGTGTTGCGATGCCACATGCCGGCTTGCAAGGTGACCTGCACCGCCATGGTTCATGGCTTTGTCGTCTTGATGTGCGGGAAACACGCGCGTGATTGTGACACTTTGGCGTGATTGTGGCTGTGTGACACTTTAGTGTGATTGTGAAACTTGAGCGTGATTTGACGGCGTGACACTTTAGCTATGATTGCCGGGCCGAGCGATTGACCCCAGGGTGACCTTTGAACTGTTGCTTCGTTTCGCCAGCGCAATGGCCGGTGATGGTGACGAGGACTGCGCAGTCAAGGTGAGCAACCCTGCCGGTGCTGCCCTCTCGGAGGCCCGAGGCAGAAACGATTCATGGCCCCCTTCTTTTTCAGTTCATAAAATCCTAGAAGAGACGTAGGCACAGTGAGAGAGAGAGAGGGATGTGGTGAGGAGAGAGAGAGAGATGTAGACGAGCGAGATGCAGCGAGGCGAGAGAGACGGAGCCAAAAGACGCAGGAATATAGTGAGATGATGGAAGTGCGATGCAGACGAAGTTGAGATGAGAGATTTATTGGATGTTTAGTCAACCGCCTCGTGATGTTGGGAGAGTTTTTACTCGAGCTGGTTTTTTTATGCACCCATATTTTTTTGCAATAATCCGTGTTGCCCCTTGAACTGCTAGGGTCACTCAGCCTTTAGCTTTGCTTTTTCCCAGATTTAGTTATATTCAGGACTCTCTCGAAAGAAAGGAGCCGAGAGACGCAGTGAGGTTTTTTTTTCTTGTTCTGGATAAATAAATGACTTCACTGCATTAATATATCCACGAAACCCTCCCCGCGCCCAGAATGTGCTTTCTGTTACCACTACATCACAAGTCATTTCGCCGACACAGCAGTAGCACAGGAGGGGGGGGGGGCTTAGAGGGATTGTGTTCAGGGTGCGGATCAGCGGTGAAAGAACAAGCGACGGCAAAGGCCACAAGGGGGTGGTGGTGGTGATGGGGGGAGATGGCAGAGATCTCAATCCCCTTTCCAATTCCCCCGCGCGGGGAGGTGGGTGGGGGGCATTCGCTCATCGCCCGCGAAGGTCGTAGACGCGGAATGAGCTCCCGACACTCGGCCTCGATTTGCTGGTGCGACTTCAAAGCGTAAATCGATGACCACCTCGCCCCAACGAGGGCCCGGTAAATGTTTGATCTGCTCCACTCGTAAAACGGCCGTTAGCTCAGAGAGTGAGAATCCACCTTGCGTGCTGGTGGTGACTGGAAGGTTTGTTTTCAAGAATTCATTCTCATCAGTTCGACAGCCTTGTATTGGTTACAAGGCAAAGATCCCCCGTGAAGCCTTAACAGACTTTGGGGGCAAGTGCTGTTAACGAGCACCTATAAAGGCCGGCGCGGCACACGAGGGGGTGGGTAGCCAGCTCCACGCCCGGCCGCCTTTGTCTCCTCTATGGCGATGTTTGCACACCGCGCCAGGTACTCATTTGAGGCTGAGTCGACCTAGGTGAGGCCCAGCACCGGTTCAGATAATCGTCACCGGTGTTGGCCGTGAGCGGGAATCGGGTTTCGTAGCACAGCGCGCTGATCGCGACATTGCCGCTCCCACATCGCACCCAATCCACCTCTCCAGCACACGCACACACGTGGCCAATTCGTCCGTCTGACCCTTCCTTATTCCTAAAAGCCGCGTCTCTCTGTCTCTCGCCATCCCATTCCCTGTGGGGTCCCTCCCAGCCGGAGTGAGAGAGGCGGTCGCCCCGTGCGAGGCCCCCGTCTCGCCACGCGGTGGCATCGCTGCTGCCCCATCGTGGATTTTCGTCCTCCGATTCGGCGAGCAGCAAGCGGGGGGCGGGGGGGACGCGCGGCTCTGCCAAGGCGGCCTTCGTCTCAGCTCCGTAAGCCACCTCTAAGCCTGCTCAAGGTGGCGGGGGGGGGGGGGGGACGGCACATCTCCCCTGAAGCCGAAATTTTAATAGGAACCGGGAACAAAGGGGGAATCGCCGAGCGTCATCAAAGGGGATCGTCACTCATTGGCGACGAGGGAAGATTTTAATGCGAGCGGCGGTAATCTCTGCCTCACAGGTCAGCGTTGTCAGCGTGGACGGGGAGAGGCTTTGCGATGATGATGGCGGTGACGACGGTGATTGACAAGCGAGAGTGGTTTGTGCTGTCAAGGTCACTCGGGAACTCTGGACAGCCACAAATCAAGCGCTTGCGCAGAGGGCGCGAGGGCCCTGGCTTCATTCTGTCAAGCCTGATATTGTGCAAACAAACAAACTAAATGTGTAAGAATAGGTTTTACCCTCTCTGGCAATAAAACAGGAAGTGTTAAAATGTTCAACCACCAAAAAGAATGATGTCTGCATTAACCAGACACAGTGCTTGATGTTTCTAGATTTGAAGCTTAATTAAAATGTATTTTAATTTCATTTTTTACCTACGTGACATTACCGAAAAAACCAAGAGTATGAGTACTTGTTGTGGTGAACATGCAAACAAAAACATGTTCCGGTGATATATGTATTGTCTTTGAAACTGATCGGCCGACACCAGAAACAAACTCAATGTGTCTGTGTTATCGCCTCGACTTCTCTCACTCTTCCACTCGGCGCGTAGCGATCAAACGAGCGTCCGACGAGCATCTATCGCGAAAGGTCAAATCGCCCGCGTTAAGAATCGTCGCTTTTTGATTATTAGTGTGTTGATTGGTTCGTGTGATTCCTACAGCCACTCGAGGCCGTTGTATTCACCACAATGAAAACCGAAAAAAAAACTTGTATCGATTATTGATTCAATTGCGAGCGTAAGTCGCGTCCGCCCATCGGATTGAGAGAAATTCCACCGCTCGGCTTGACGACACGTGCGTAATCACACACGCGCGCGCGCTACACCCTGGGCACCCTTGCTAACTGGGATGCTCCATCTCAAGGGATTATCCACGTCAAACATTCGAATACATAATATGGCACTGAAAAGACTTGCAAAGACTTGATAACAAACGAGTAATCAAAATGAAACGCTAAAGAATGTACGACTTTCATTTCGGCGGTTTAAACGACTTAAGATATTCTGTGTGTTTCTTCCTTCTGAGAGCTCCGTGAGGGTAATCTGACCGGGCATTGAGTCAGGTTGAGATGCCTGGAGGGCGATGTCATCCCTTTGTTTGTTGCTTATGAATACTCGTTTCCTCTCACGGCACGGGAAGATGAAAACGTTCCTTCGTCTCGTGTAATAATAAGAAACCCGCAGACCGGAGGCCTTCAAAATGCGATTCGGTGTTTTTTTGTTTTACTTAACCACGTGCCGCATTCGCAACTCGGGACTCGCCGAGATGTACCGAGGCGCCTACCACCACCAAGCCATCTGAACGTGCGCCCCAGACTCAAAGCGGAGCAGAGTTTGTTACTGGTAGGAACCCACTGGTTCCACCAGCCCACACGGGATTATTCTGTCCGTCCGTCCGTCGTGCAGGGAGGGGCTGGGTGGGGAGGGAGGGTGCTGGGTGGGGAGGGGAGGGTGGGGAGGGGCTGGGTGGGGGGTGGGAGGGATGGGGCTGGTGGGGAGGAGCTGGTCACCCCGTGGTGCCTTTATCAACGTTTAACCTACTCACGCCGGCTTGTGCCCGCCCTCACAGTCGGCTATATTTGCGGAATACACCACGCCGCCGTTGACCCTGGCCATTGACCGAGCAACCCAACGTTCCTACCAGCTCCCTCCGCAGGAATGTGTTTGTGGCCTGCATGGTACTTGGATTGGTGGCTCGCCACCACCAGGGCTTGCCAGGTGTTGTCGGCGTGGGGGCTGCGAGGTGTGGCCAGGAGATGGCCGGATTGATCGTCACCCACCCCCTCCCTCCCTCGTATGCAGTGGAGCGGTGCTGGGGTTTTCCTCCGGGTTTTCTAGGTTTGGCTCACACCGAAGCCAAATGCTCATTTGTGGAATTGGCCAAACATCCCAGGACCCTAATGAAAAAAGAAAAGTATGAATTCTTAGTGAGGGAAATCATTTAGCAACACTTTTTTTGCAAGAAAGAATTTAAATTACTGTAATAATAGTGACGGGCCCTAATTGGCAATGTGATGTTCAATTCTTGCCTGAATGAGCCAAGGTCGACACGTGGGCAGTTAACAGCCGTCTCGTGGTCAATTTAGAAGCAAATTTGGAGGCCTTTAAAAATAATTTAATCTAAAATTATATAAACACGTTAATGAGGCCGACGTGCTTTGCATTATAGTCAGTTTTTCACAACCCGCTCTGCTTATTTATTGTATTAATCATGTTCTCAGTGGGATATTAGTTCGTTTTTTGTATCCCCATCAAATGCTCACAAACATTGTAGAGCACGGAATTTTCCCACACAGCTTTGCTTCAAAAACTTGACAAACGTGACATGTCCTGACGTTTGAGAAGTGCAGCTAGACAAAGATTGTGCCCGCACGTCAAAAATTTGCGGACGGAGTTCGGGTCTCTTTGAAGCCTTTGGTCCACACATGATGTTGTCTCAAGGGGCAGACTTCCTATCGGGTGGATAATTATTGTTTAGCCTACCCACGGATTATTGTGAAAGCCGCCACGGGGGCGTGACGGTTATCAACACTGGACTTGCAATCCAGAGGTCGTCCGGCTCGATTCGATCTCCTGGCGTGGCAGTTGAAACAATGGGGCAAGTCCAATGGCGGGCTGGGTCTAACAATCGAACCAGGCATTTGCAAACACACCGGCACAAATTCGAGATATGGGCAATCATTTATTATTCATTTTATCTCCCATAATTTTTAATCTCACACCTTTTCGTATTTTCGCCGCCTTTTTGTCCGTGATTATTTTTGCGTGGGTTTTGCCACAAATAGTTTCAAGCTAGATTTGTGATGTGTCGTATTAACGTCATTTTTCCGTGCTAACTCATTGGCCTAAATATGGGACTTAATTAGAGTGTAAATAGCATAAATGAAATATTTTAATAAATTACACTAATCACTTTGCAATTTCCCCACACATACCGGCGGCCCTTGGAATGGACCGCCCCACCGGGGCATTTACTCCATGGACTGCTGCCCTATGGCCAGTCCGGGTCTTGAATTTTACCGCCTCTGCCCACCCAGCGGTGGTACATAGATGGGTACAACCACAGTTAGTTGATTGGCAGCTCACGTGTGGTGGGGTAAAGTGTGGGCACGCCCTCCTCTTCCAAAACATCTCGCCAGCCTGCAAGAGGAGGCAAAATACTCTCTCGAAGGGCTCACTGGAGCGACCTCTAGTGGAGGCCCTGGCGCCTGCAGTGGCGTAAGCAAGCACTTGCAGGGCTGCGCCTTCACCGTTTGGTTTTTCCGTAACTTGCTGACTCGCCCATTCTGAACGTCTGTGGTAAAACAGCTTCATAGCTCATCGGATTCCTCGAGTTTAAATACAGATTCTGACCTTTTTCATGACCGAAAGTTTGATTTGGTTTTAAATGTTTTATCCGATCGCTCCACTGTGGGTGTCGGATTTGTTGTTGTTGTTGTTGTGTTTGCTCGTGCGCGAGACAGGAACCCGGAACGAGTGAGTGCCCCCCCTCCTCCTCCTCGTGTGATTCCTGCCAGGAGCCTCATGCTACTTCATTGATAACCCAGACGCTCATGCTAATTACATACATGACACACGTGCAGCGTATCCTTTAACCCTTATTTATCATATACTCAATGTGCGTATTTTGGAGAGAGGAAAAAAAGGCTCATCAACATTAGCGGTGTAACACTTCATTGATTAAATTGTATTAAAGTTGATTCTTATGCTCGTGATGTCGGCAATGGATCGTTGCGTGATTGTCTTGGACGCGTATACGTTGTATGTAGCTAGTTCACGTGAGTCCTGCAGCCACGAAAAGTACGGCAGTGCAATGTTCAAACAAATATTCTCATCATGGGACCTGCCTTGCCAGTATCAAAATATAATATAAGAATAGGTTTTACCCGTTCTGGCAATAAAACAGGAGTTGTATTAAGATGTTTAAACACCAAACTGAAACCTTTTGCAAGGATGTCTGCATTACATACAAACAAAAAAAAACATGCTCTGGTAGGAAATGATGATGCATTGTCTTTGAAGCTGATTGGTCCACACCAGAGACAGCATTCTTTAGAGCCCAACTCAAACAGTGTGAGACCAGAGGACTAACACCAATTACACTCCCCGCCCCTTCCCCAGTTGTGAATATGTATCGATTTCGCAGGGGGTTTGAATCAATGGCAAGGGGAACGGAGCAAATGACGCCGTGACACCAAGAAGACCACGTGGATGAGTGAACGTGTCCTGCACAAGCCACTTCTAGTGTAGCGACTGTGAAGCAAGTGGGTGTTGGGGTGGACACCGCTATCCAGTGGTTGAGACTTGACGGTGGAGTGACATCTTCTTGGTTCTTTCGGTAAAGTCACATAGAAGGGAAATAATAAAATAATAAAAATAAAACATAATAAAATACAATTCTCACGACGTTCCGGCCACAACGCAAGCAGCCGTCGTCAGGTGAAGAACAGGGCTGTCGGAAAGACAGCGTCCGAATGAACACCACCAAGCTTGGCAGCGTATATCTAAGCAGGGGTTAGAGAAAAGAGCGCCTTGACAAAGGAATTTACATATCAACAGAGGAATTTAGCATATTTATGGAAAATGCAGATATGGGATTAGTCACTACCTGTGGAATGTGTAGGTGTAAGTCATATTATGCTGGAGTGACAGTCAAGGCATTGGGCATGATGAAGCCAGCTCGTGTGTGGGAGCTATTTGAATTGTTCCGTCGCAAGACCTTAAGAAATGGCAGCGGCCCAGCGATGCCTTAAGCTGCTGTTGTTGTTGCTGATGATAATTCATGACCAAAAAAAATGGAATTGGAATACAGTAAATATATTTTCAACGTTTTTTTATTAAACCAAAAATATATACGCCTATGACATTGAAAAGGAACAGTTGACAGATTTTTGTTGGGTTTTATTTCTTTCCCACAGCAACACCGTTTGAGTATTTTAAAACAGGACGCAACAAAGAAAACACTCGGCCACCACAGAAATGTCGTAATCCAAGCCAAATAAACACGAGTGTGAGGTTCTCTAAAAGCGGCTGCTTTGCCTTCGGATGTATTTCTTCGGTCTGGCGTCCATTAACGTGCCCCAAACTTTCCGGCCGCTCTACCCAGGAATTTAGCTCCTGTTCTGAACAGCGACACCCCCTGTCATTACGGCCCTTCGTCTCCACGGCAATACTCGATTCCAGTAAATGTCGGCCAATCTGTGCGGAATGCCCCCTCGTGTTCTCTCGCCACCATTCCGACCACGTGCTGCCACTAACGCCGCAAATCAGTGGCAAGAACAGGGCTTCATTTTCAGCGTGAACTGTTCCGTGAATGATTTTGGCACGCCACATCCATCTCGCCTTTATTCTTTATCCTCATGATACTTGTGCACAGGATCGCAGGAATGTAGGGTACGATCGTAAAGGAATATTATTGATGTAGGCATAACCTGTACTCTATCGGTAGTGCCTTACGCTACGATAAAATCTCGATTCCCAAGCCAGCCGGAGTAGCAGCGTTCCAGAAAATATCGAGTGAGAACATTCGCCCTGGTCGTGACGAAGTGTGTTGACGGTGTGGGCCTATGGTCAATTAACCAACTGAGCCTGGATATTGCTCGGATGGGTGACCACGATGCATAATAGAGGAGACTGTCTCTCCCGATGAGCCGGCTTCATCAGCTCTGCCACCATCTACGCCACATCTGGCTTCGAGCCTTGTTGTCATCGACCGTGCTCAACCAATAAAAAAATACTCCACAACCATTTGCCTTCAAACTTTCCAGATGTGCAAGTCTTCCTCGTGTTTGTGCGTCGTCTTGCAATGGTGGGTCACAATTAAATGGCTTTTAAATTGAAAATTTATTGTCTTTTAAATCAAGAGTGTCGCAGTGAGAAAATGACCAGGAATAAACAACCATGCATAAGCGAGCCAATGCGCGATTATCACCCATTATATACGTTTTCCTTTCAAGGCAATGTAATCGACGCATATATTGCGTTTTTTGTGGTTTTCTCTTGGGTTAACAAACTAATAGCAACGAAACTTCACTCTGAAGTCTAATTTCTCGTGGGTCATCTGTACGATAGTTATCGTGACCACACGTTGGAAATTAACGGATCGACACGGCTGACCCATCAACACTTTCGGACCTCGGTGGGAAAGCGTGCCTGTTTGGGTACTGCAACTATTGATGAGATTTTAAGCTTTAAACATTTTGTATTTGTTGTTCGTCTCTGAAATAGCATAGATGTTGTTTGTTTCTTCACTGTGATTCTTAAATATGTTATTGTTCGTATTAACGTTGGTTTAGAAACACTTCGTCTGTGCTCTGCAGTTGCCTGGGTGAAAAGTGGTCAAAGTTATTGCCCAATCCAGGCCAGCTGGCTCAAAAACTTGATAAACGAATTAACTAACGAACTAACTCACTAAGAATGCGTCGAACAAATAAAGACACAGCGTGCGAGTGTTGCCGTGCACGAGAGAAAGAGAGAGAGAGAGAGCATAACATACGCTCGCTTTTCATTAAAGTCTGTAATCGACCCAAGGTGTGCGTGCGTTTAAAAACCAAGACATGAATCACGTTTGACAGGCAGTCAAATATAAATACAAGGCCATGGGCATACAGGGGAGGCGTGGGGGGGGGCTTGTTGTCCCGTGCCGCAGATTTCCCGAACGAGCACCTGGACCGTCCCGTAAGCGCGCGCGAGGCGTGCCATACCGCCCATCCTGTTTGTACGGTCCTTTTATCCCTGGAATAAGTGATGTTTCGGAATGCTTTTTTTTATGTGCGTGTGCGTGTGTTTGTTTTACGGCCGAATAGCGCAATAAAGCCGCATGCTTAGTTTACAGGCTATCACCGAAAGTGCCCCATGAAATAACCGTCTTTTGCTGCGCAGGAATTCACGTCCGAGCGTAAATTCACACGCGCTCGACAATGCAAGCAGCAAGGCGGACTCGATAGAATGAGGTCCCTAAAGTGCCGAGCGAATCGATTTGGTCTTTACTTGAAGGATCCTTTCCTAATAGGTTAACATTGGACATTTAAAACGTGAGCGTCAACCAGCGAGTGCAAATCCCATAATCACTGCTAAATACGAATTCGTGGAATTGGCCAGACATCACGATGAGGATTAAGGTGCAGCCCTGCAATTGCTTGCTTGTGCCACTGCTAGTGGATGGAGCCCACACTCGATGGAGCTCGAGAGAGTCCCTCTAGAGGGTTTTTGGCCTACTCTTCCACACTGATTAGACGTCGCCTTGGAAGAGGTGGAGACGTATCCACTCTTTACCCCACCACTCGCGACCTGTCAATTCACCGTCGTGTCGCCATTTATACCGCTGGGCGGACAGAGGCACCGGTGACCTCAGCAAATGCGGCCTTCTAACCATTGGACCATGGCAGCATCGCATTCCTAACATAAGTAAACTTTGAAAATGTGTGTTTTATGGCTTGATAACACGATGTTTATTTGCACGCTATCATCACAAGCGCCCCGCCGTTTAAAAACAATAGCTGTCTCTGTGCAGGAATTGACGCCACCGCCGAAATGAACGGCGGCATCTCGACCACCACGCTCTCAAAGACGGCGTTGCGTGCTCACTAAACATTGCAGTGTAGCAGGACCCTGCTGAGAATGAGCGTTGAGACTCAGCGAAACTGTTCTGCTAACACTGCATCGTATAATGATTATATATACATTTGTCTAGCCCTTCGGTCTCTTGCATCAAATCCAAAACTCCCTGGGCAACACCACCACACGTCTTTGTTGGCAGGTGTGTGTGTGGTAATGGGGAGCGGTGGTGCCGTGGTTAGCGCAGTCCGCTACGAACGTGGCAACGTTTTGCCTTTCGTCTGCCATGGGTCTCAAGTGGAGAGTGATATCTGAATTGGTCCTGGGACTCCCCGAGGTCGGCTCAGCCTTAAATGAGTACATGGTGTTGTGTAAATATCACCATTCGGGAGACAAATTGCGGCCAGGCATGGCACATGACCACACCACCCAGGCCTTAATAGGTGCTTGCTAACTATACTTGCCCCAACAGCGATCTTTGTCTTTATTCCGTGTGATTGACAGCCCGGCTGTATATCACGGCACCTGGTCTGGTGGTGATGGAATGTGCTGTAGGCGATTTGGTCCGTCTGAAGAGTTAGCAGTGTTTGTTCCAAAAGCACACGTTCACATAAAAAAAATGTATTTACGGTTATTTAACTCGCTGAGTCTCAATACTTGGTGCTGCCAAATGTCCGCAGTAGGGGGCAATGCTGCCGTTGTGTTATCCCAATTGAGTAATTTGCAGGTAACTGTTGACATCTGTGAAAAAAGCGTAATAGCTTACCGGATTCCTCAAGCCTAAATCAAGATTATGATCTTGTTTTGTTCAGCATTGAGATGTTTGGCCAATACCAGTTTATACATTGCAGGTGTGTTTTTGTGCTATATATATCCATACCAGTGGGTGGACAGAAGCGAGGGTTAGGGTGGGCAGTTAGGAAACTTGCAGACACCGGGAGATTGAACCAGCAACCTCTGGATCGCAAGTCCAGAGTCCAATGTGCTCACCATTCCACATTGCCACCAGGGCAGGTACACGTGATGAATAAATACATTTAAACCAACCTATGAATGTTGTTTTTGTTTATCCCAAGAGAGGTGTCGAGCTGCGGCTTTGCTTTAACAGGTGCAGACGTTAAACAGAACCAACAAAAAACTACCTTTCCTTTTGGGCGGAAATTTCTGAAAATATATATTTTTTATCCGTTTTTGCCGAGGAATTTCACATCCGTCCATGGAGTGTTTGCAGCCCGGCTGTCGAGTAAAGGGGCAGGAGATGGTTAGAGGCCCTTTTCTGGAAATGCCAACGGACGGGCATCGTCCGTTGATTGCGTTCTGCTCGTTTGTGATGAACACGTGTACTGGGCTCGAGGCATCATCAGAGAAATGGCGCGGGCTCCCTAATTATCCGAACAGATGTCTCTCACTTGGCAACGGTAAACACTAAACACGCTCTCGCACACGCGGGCGGGCACTTGCTCGGGGCAGGTCAGCAACTGAAAAATATGTGCCTAAGTATGCAGGAGACGCCCTTCGGGCAAGATGTATATTTTCATTTTCTCGAACGTAAACACGTTATGGATGGTGATTGAAGATTTTTTTTTAATGTGTTGATGTCTTTTTCCCAACCCCACTATGATTCGACTGTAATATCAGTAGCGTGTTGTGAGACGAAGGATACATTCCGATCTCTCACAGAGCAGTGCATGCCATCGTGTTGGAGAAAGCGGACATCGCAGAACTGACTCTGAAATCCCCGAGTGACCTCTGACCTGCACAGGAGGGGGCAGCATTTTCCCGCCCACTCTGCCACTGCGAGTCATGTTCATCACGTGACATTCAACTCAACATTTATAATGCTCAAGAGCTGGAATTGCATTCAAATTAAGTGCAAAAACAAATGTAACGTGATGGTTTATATTTTTGTGCAGTATATTGGTGACCAAATCCATGGACCACAGCAGATTGTTCAAACCAAGGGTGGTGGTAAATATGTAGTGATGCCATTCATGGCAAATAACTAATGTATTATTTGATAACATGCTTAAATACAGTTATTTGTATAATTCAATTGGTTTTGGCCATGTGGTACGAACTAGTAAAATTGTTGTTTTGAACCCATGGCCGTCTTGGAACGCATCTTCCTTCCGATATTAGAAAGCCACTGGAGCTAAATTGAAAACTAATTTCTGTAGAACCACTTTCTGTGTTTAGTTTGTTGTCCTTCCCCCACACCTACGATTAGCACGGTTTGGTTCGTACGGTGCGATAGGAGTTCAACGTACAGACATGGACTAAACACGCTGAGATTATCAGCTCACTAGACGTGAAAATTCCATTTAATTACAGGAGGCTGAAACCTGGATTTGAACCTGGGCTGTCAGCAGTGTCGGATCAGTGCCCTGACCTCTGAGTCACCGGGCCTGCGCTGTGAACGAGGATTTAGAGGATTGATTCACTCGCGTGTGCACGCGTTATGAGCCCTTGCCCCTTCACGCCTCTCTCACTTCTCAAGGAGTGCTCAGTGGTGCGCGTGCACTTCAGAGACGCTTTCAATCACGGGCCCATGCAAGTACCGTACTGTATGGCGCATACTGACACGGCACACAAATGCCTGGGCTTTTTTTTGTGTGGGAGAGCCTCAATCCTCCAAATATCGGAATCGCTGCACGTATCACGCCGTCGCACTTACTGTGAGTGAATTTGTGGCTTTACGAGGTGCGCGCACGAGTTCATGTTGGGGGGTGCCACAATTTGGTTTGATTGACATGAGAAAAACAAACTCAATTGCGTCTACTGTCTGGGGTGTGGCCCGAGTTGGATAATGAAGCCGATTGAAATGTCATCAGAAGCGCTGTACACCCGTGAGAAGAGTGTCTTCCAAGAGCCCTTCTCTGGCACAGGGAGGTGCACTGCTAGCTTCAGACACTTCGAAGGGAAAACGCCGATGAGCGCAATTGGAATAATCATTGGAAAAAGACGGAATAAAAAATGAATAACAAACACATTTACAGTACTGCTGTTTGTGTTCAGTTTGTCGACTTTCCCCCGCACCTCCGATTAGCACGCTTGGCTGCGTAGGGTGCGAAAGAAGTTCGACGGACGTAACGTACACGCCGATTGAAAAGGAAGCGAAGGTAGTCGAAGGACGTCAGTCACGGGGAATTGAGCCGAAAAACAAAGGTGAAGTCCTCCCCATTCCGCGCACTTCCAAAGATTAAAGACGGAGGGAGCTGCGAGGACGCCGCGGGGGGGCTACCCCACGGTTGTAACTCGACCCCCCCCCGCCCCCCCTGGAGCGGTGCGGTCGCGACCACGAGGAATGAATGAGGGGGCGCGGTGCCCGATCCGGTGCGGCGAGGATGACGGAGAGGCAACCTCCGTGGGTGGCGGTAGCGGGGGCACCATCATCACGGTGGTGATGATGGTGGCGTGAAGTCAGCCACGCGGAGCTGTTCACGCCGCTAATCCCAGGATGCTGCTGCTGCTGTTGCTGTGGTGGTGGTGGTGAGGTGGTGGTGAGGTGGTGGTGGTGGTGGTGAGGTGGTGGTGAGGTCAGCCCACACGTTATAGGTGCTGCACCCAGAGGGCACACTGCCAGATGTTGGGCTGATGACCTCATACAATCAATGTTCAGGAGAAAAAACTTGCCCCTGCTCGCTCACTTACACAAGGACAAAGGTCCCCCGTATAGCTTTAACAGACTTTCGGGGCAAGTGTATTTCGAAGGCCGATAGGGCACACGAGGCCAGCACCACGCCCGGCCACCTTTGTCTCCCTAGTGGTGACGTTTTACACACCAAACCAGGTACTAATTTTGAGGCTGAGTCGACCTAGTAGAGGCTCAGAACCGGATCAGACAATCGTCACTGGTGTTGGGCGTGAGCGGCAATCGAACTCGGGTCGCCGGGTTCGTAGCGCAGCGCGCTAACCGCTGCACTACCGCTCCCCATGCACGCGTAAAAAAAATGATCACAGATCCGAGCGCGCCATAACCTTGTTCAGGGATGTGAACTGCAATTTAGACAGGACCAACGCCAAGCTGAAAGTCTTCATGCTGCCAAGTACAAACTCGGTGTTTGGGAATTTGATAATCACACCTGAGAAGTGGACCAGAAACGGTGACATGGGCAGAGAAAATGGTAACTAGAACTGAAGAAGCGTGGCGAGATGCACGCTCGGAGTTGCAGCCGAGAGAGGACCACGTGCACGAGAGAACAAATGCAAGGCAGTGACATCGAATTGAATCAGAATCTTTATTTATCCGGGAGAAATCCGATGAGCGAGTTGCAGCGACAACAAACCGACATGAGCGCAACATAGAGACGACAGTAGGCAAGCAAGTCACTAAACTTATATAACAATGTATAAAGTATAGAAGTGCAAATTGCACAAGTGCATCAAATATTGTCCATTTGTCAACACTCAATGCAAGCTTGGGCGAGGCCACAAAACGACAACAACAACAATCACAGAGCACACCAAGACAACGACACCGCCCCGCAAGACAGGTGCACACATTAACACGGGATAGAAGTTACAAATCACATTCGCACTGCACTACGCGTCAGCGGCCATGCGCCCCCCCGCTCTCACCAACACGCAGGAGCCAGCGTGCGTGTTGGAGAACGATTCACAAAGTCCCACGGGCCCCGTGTGCATTGCGACGGCCTTCACCCAGCAGTCGACTCGTGGCAAAGGACGTCAAGATATGAAATACTCGAATGGGTGTTTTAGCCTTTCTGGTAATAAAACAGGAGGCCACATTCTTTGGGTCTTTCGGTAAAGTCACGTAGATAGGTTCAAAGAAAATTACGAAAAACAAAAACTAAGACAAAATTTTGATTTAAAGCTTTCGTGACTGCAGGGATTCATATTCTTGGTTCTTTCGGTAAAGTCACGTAGAAGGGAAATAAGAAAATAATATAAATATTTAAGAAAATCTCACGACGTTTCGACTGCTGTGGATTTCACACCGGATGATGATTGCTTGTGTTGCAGTCGAAACGTCGTGAGAATTTTTATTGTTTTATATTTTTATTATTTTATTATTTCCCTTCTACGTGACTTTACCGAAAGAACCAAGAATATAAAAACTACGACGTTTAGATCACTAAACACAGAGGTCATCTGCAGGAAAAGACGACCGCCTGAAGATGACCGCTTGTGTTGCGATCGAAACTTCGTAATTTTTGTTTCTTATAAAAAATATTTTTACCTATCTACGTGACTTTACCGAAAGACCCAATGAATATGAATTCCTGCAGTCACGAAAGCTTTAAGTCAAGATTTAAAACGGGAGTTGTGTTAAGATATTCAAACACCAAATAGAAACATTTAGCAGGGAATCAAGTTACTCCATTCACCACACACAGCATGTGTGTGGTGAACATGCAAACAGAATCACGCTCCGATAATATCTGACGCATTGTCTTTGAACCTGAATGGAGGACACCAGAAAGAGCCTTCTTCGTGGTCTCGTCTCACCAGTGTCAGAACAAAGACAATGCACTAGCGTGCCATTAAAAGCTGCATGCTCACCACAAGTGCGTCTTTGGTGTTTCAATATCTTAACATCTCCTGCTTTATTGCCAGAAAGGGTAAACCTATCGTTATTTTCATACTTTGATACTGGCAACAACAACAACAACAACAAAAGGTCCAATGACAAATGACCGCAACTTCGCCAACGCGTTCAGTATGTTAGAAGGCGTTGTCTGAGAACCTCGGATGAGTCATCGATTCATTAAGTGGGTGTCAACGTTTTAAATTTTTTTTTTAAAGAGCGCGGTTAGTGATGCCACCTCGACTCCCTCGGTGCTAGTTGAGCAGCGCGCTCACTCGCACGCGTAGACGCACGGCCACACAGAGAGATGTCAACAGAGACCGCTGTCGTTACGATAGCAGCAGCAGCAGCAACACAAATTACTCAAGTGAAAGACGAATGACTCATACTGGGCTGTAAAGGCACGCGAGCGTTTACTGCAGGTGCGTGTTACCTGCTATGGAGGTATGATGCACTGTGCGCTATAAAGAAGGTGCATTGCCCGAAACGTCACCGACTACATATATATTTATTTCTTAATGTGGCCACACACGCGCAGTATTACTGACACACGTGTTGGGGTTTTTGTATTTTCAATGCACAGCTACAAAATCAAACAAAAGCACACGCTCACGCACAAAGACAAAGGTCACCCATGTAGCCTTGACAGACTTTTGGGGCAAATGCTGTAAGCGAGTAGCATCTACGAAGGCCGACACGGCACGCGTGCGGGTTGGTGGCCAGCACCACGCCCGGCCGCATTTATCTGCCAAGTGCTGGTGATGACACACCGCACCAGGTACTCGTTCGAGGCCGAGTCGACCTAGGGGAGGCCCAGGACCGGCTCTGGCCGCTGCGTCCACACTCACTCACACACGCATCATCACACTCACTGCGCCTCGTTCATCGCGTGCACGCATGCAACAGCAGCAGCAGTAGCAACAGCACACGTACTGAACAAGCAAACCCATCGATTAACGGTCAATCCAGCGCCTATCACCAGCTCATTTCGTCACGGACTCTGATGCCCGGGCGTGGGCATGGCCCACAGATCTCTCTTTGTCCTCCGTCTGCCAACCGTGACCCGGTGACGTCACCGCGCCGAGCCGCTAAAGCCCTCCGAGTTTGCTCAACGCGTTCAGAGTTTTTTTTTGTTGCTTTGGGCCCGAGGGCCCTCGTGTGTTCAGAGCCCCGACGCTAAACAAGCGGCTGCATTCCTGGCCAGTGACTCATCCCCTCTCGCCTCGACCAGGGTGGGTGGGTGGGATAACGGGGGTGCAGGTGATGTGTGTGCTTTGTGACATAAAAGCGAGCAGTGGTGGGGGTGTGAGCGAGCGGATCCCGTGATGGAGATACTTTAGAACGTTTCCAAGGATGTGCTACCCCTGAGCGTCGTGGACACGGAATTAGTTGATCATCCATCTCCGCTCTGTTTGTGTGTGTGTTGCCGTGACTCCTTCAACCATGCATGGCGATGTTTGTTTTGAGTGTTTTTTTCTTCTTCTTTCAAATTAAATCTAGTTGTGCAATATTCCTTCAGCACCCCTGTACTCGTTCACTGGAATGTCGATGTTGTTGTTGCCGCTGTGCGCACGGACTGCACCACGGATCTCCCCGTGTAAAATAGCACTGACGAAACCGGACCATCATCCACGTAACGGATAAAATAAACTTCAACTCTAAGAAGGTAATTCTAGACTTTAAGTTTTCGTGACTGCAAGGATTAATACTTATTGGTTTTTTCGGTAAAGTCACGTAGGTAAAAAATAAAAAAAATAAAAATTAAATCACGACGTTTCGGGCGCAACACAAGCGTCCTTCTTTTAGATTTGAAGTTTTCGTGACTGCAAGGATGCATACTCTTTGGTTTTTTACCGAAAAAAATCTAAGAAGGTAACCTGTAATCACCACATCGATATGGCCACAATGTAAGAGAAGCTCACGTATTGTTGGCGAGTCATCAGGCATGGTCTATCTATCCGGATGAATGATGCACGGCGGTAAATCCAACTGGGACCTGACCACGAGCCACTGCCATTGCTACATCACTGCAGTAGACGCGCTGCAGCGGTGGCAGCAATAACAGTGGCAGTGGACGCACTGCAGTGGGAGTGTTCGCTCATTTAGCTGCTGTCACTCCGCATCGTTAGTCTCGACCACTGTGGCCACCGGCCGTTAAGATTAATGCAGTCTTCGTATCGAGCATTGTGGGTAAAAATCAAAATAAAATAGATTTCCACAAGAAGGTTTTTTTGTTGGGTTGAGATCACACAAATATAAATTTGGCATTAACCTGCCACCACTCGACACAGCCAATTAGTAAGATTTGTCACGGAAACAAAACGTGCCAATTAGTTACTACTTCAGCACACCGGTGTGTTAGATAGTAAACAACATTGGCAATTGTGAGCACGGCGTTTCGCTGGTGATTAGAACAACCGGCTTCATCAGGAGATTTGTCAGAATTGTGAAGAAGTTCTCCTGTTTCCGGTCTTAAATCGAGGAAGATCAGAGGGGGGTTAATTGAATCATATATTTAAAAAAAAACCTTTATTATGAACAATATTGGCCGTGTGCCTCTCCCCATAACAATACGATGAGTCTTGGTTCACCAGCTTATTGGCCTTCAAATGCTTTACAAACAGCATTGTTTAAGCAAGCAGACTCTGGGATTGGGTTCAACCTTCTTGGTCTCATCAGGAAGCAGGCCACCTTCATAATGGGACTCTGTTGAGTGGAAGAAAAGAAGTTTGTTTAAAAAAAAAGTTCATTTGTAGAATTACGATGTTGTCACGAAAGTAGTATTTGTTTAATAATTATTAATGTGCGACTGCTGATGAGACCAAGAAATGTCAAAACCGGACCAAAGTTTGCTCGCTTAAAAACATAATTCCAGGATAACATCGGTGTGGAAGTCCAATCGGCGGTTATTAATTAAAAAAACGTATTTAATGTTTTACCTGGAAAGAAGCGTGGAACATATGTTTATAGTGCGTGGCGATCCATTTATACACACCCCACTGATTTCTAATGACTCTCTTATTTTCTTCCCAACAGATGATTGAATACCGTGGAACAAAACATTTTTTACGAATTGCATCGAAAGTTTTGCAACACAAGTTCGCTTTCGAACGAAAATGAAAGCGGACGAAAAGCTGTAAGAAATTAGGACAACGTTTTGTGTGTGCAGGATGCCATGCTGAAACGCTTAACAGCGTGGTATCTATAAATGGATCGCCGTTTAAGTCCAGATCGCACGTGCTTGTGTTTTTTACAACAGAGGGCGCCCCATGCTCAGCCAAGCAATCATCAGCATGAGGTTGCATCAGTTTAAGTTTCGTTTATTTTGATTCGTTTCACGGATGATCCCGTTTAGCCAGTTTGCTGGAGATCCGTGGTGCGTGAACACGGCAAAAGCAGCAGCAGCAGCAAAACTGAAGACGAAGTCGTCAACATTGCAGAGGATGAGTACAGCAGGGTCCTTGAGAGCAGTGGTTCTTAGCCTCGGGTGCACGCTGCGCCGCCTCTGTGGGTGCGAGATGCCCTTTCTGGGGGTGCGGGACACGGCCAGATTGTTTTAGAAGGTAAATAATAATTATAAAAACACAAATTAAACACGGGCACGTAACTACAACTACTTCGTGTCATCAAACCTCTGTGTTTATTGACATTATACATTCGTTTTTTTTATGATTGAGAACCAAACGGGTGCAAGGCTAAGAATCAACCACCACTGTAGCGTCGTGAGATGCATCAGACCATGGGTTAGTTCGCCACTAAACGATACATGATGCATCGAACCGCGTGTTTTGATGCGTGTGTTCTGGGGTCACGTCAACTGAATCGCAGACCTCAATCTTGGCAAATTGGAAGGTTTCTGTGGGAAGGCAGCGGTGGTGAATCGTGAACACGCGTCGTGTTTACGATGTAAAGCAATTTGCGCACACTCTTCTTACGTACGTTCTGGCCTGCGTTTCATCTCGCACGTATTTGCAAATGGTTTTGCAAATATGAGAATATCAACTTGTATACTTAAATATGCCCGGCTTCAGAATGCAACTGGTTGCTCTTTTAAAATGTAAAAACAACATATCCACATATTTGTATTCATTTGAAAGTACTGCATATACATTTTGTTAAAGTGTATTTTCAGTCTGTCCACCGCCTCCAACGGCCCATTACAGACCCAGCCGCCACCGCCGGCGAGAACCACAACACTGGCAAACAAGCGAGCCGCCCCTTGCACATCACGTTGCATGATCTTCAAGGTCTGATTCTCAGCAGTCATCGCTTCATTGGCAGTGCCGCCCCAGTGTTGCGTGAGCAGCAGATGGCGGAAACGAACCTTTGGGTCCTGATACCGACTGGCTTCGAGACAATTTTGACAATCGCCAAGATCTGTAGCCGCACCTCGTGCCACGTTTGAATTCGTTGTTTCATGCGAGGGGGATTTTGGGAAAACCCCCACACAGACTCCCAAGTATTCTTTTGCTGATAACGGTGTCATACCCGGAGAAATGTGTTACTGAGGGGTTGTGAGGGAGGGCAAAGAGGGAAACTTTCTCTAGGCTTCACACGAGAGAGGGCCCAGCAATGGGCCCGGCTTCATTTTTAATTAATGAAGAAAGGGGCCCCCACGTGGACTTCTGCCACTGGCCTCCATCCCTGGGTCTCTGTAAATCTCAGGGTGGACCAAAAACACATCAGACGAGTTTTAAAATGTTTTAAAAAATTACAAGTATCCTTAATATGTCTGGGAAACCCTTTACTGGTTTCAAATGTGTGTGTTTGTGTGTTTTAGGGTCCTGCATTGGGATGTTTGGGCAATTTAATGAATACATTTTGGCAGCATTTTTGTAGATGTCTCTATCACAAATGATAAATTGTTATAACGTTCAATCTGCATCTCTCAGCGTACAGGATGATTAATTAATAGACAATCCGCTCTATTATTCCCTATTGCTCTCTTCTGTACGCATGTTGAACTTCGTTCGCACCGTACGTAGCCAACCGTGCTCATCGGAGAGTGCGGGGGAAGGACAACAAACAGCTTCTCAACAGCTGAGTGAATATTGAGAAAGCGACATCTTCACACATTACAGGGGAGTGCGTTGACATTTTGAATGAGCGTGGTTGAGATCGGTGGTTGGCAATTAGGGGCTTTGAAACAATCTTATTTTTCTGCATAATTTCTCCCGATTATTTTGTCCGGGCATCTATGCGTGCACGTTGAACTTCGTTCGCGCCGTACGTAACCAACCGTGCGAATCGGATCACCCCTGTAGCACCGACGCAGAGGAAGAGGGGAATCCGTCTCCACGCCACGCCACGTGCGTGTGTGTGTGTGGCATTCGCCTGAGCACGCAGAAACGAAAAACCTGGCGCCCGTTTCCGCACCCGTGGTGCCAGAGCTGAAATTATGCACCAGGTGCGCCCGTGCGCCTCTTATCGGAGCACCTGCGGGAAAACCCACGATTGCCGCATCGACGAAAGGTCCACGTGTGTCTAATTTAGAGTGCTGTGGATTGCTGGTGCGAGTAACTCATTAACGAACCGCTTTGAGGATTGTTTTCTAAATGACCGTGCCAATTGCATTCCCCGTATTGCTCGTTGCTCAGCAGACTTTGATCACCTTTGGCAAATGCCTCGTGTTGAAACGACAACGACAAAGACCCCCACCCCTCCGCCCGTATAGCCTCAATGGAGATATGGGGCAAGTGCTGTTATCGAGAACCTATGAAGGCCGGGGAGGCACACACACACACACGCGTGCCCGTAGGCATTCCGCCAGATGTAAAATCTAGAGATAGAGACAACGGACGTAGCGAGATTAGAGAAACGTGGGCACAAGGAGTGTGGTGAGAGAAGAGACAAGATGGAAATGGCGTGACATGAGAGGAGCTGCAGACTAGATGGATGTAGTTGGGGAATAATTAGATGTCATATGTATTCATTGCCATTCTATGCTTTACTAAGATCTGAATTCAAGTTGATATTCGGTTCACCCCTATTTATTCATGAATCCCGTCCCCATTGAGCCTCTTCGATCCCTAAACTATTAACTACTATAATGAGCCAAGAATGTCTGTTTGTGTGTAACGCGCGTGACGTCACTCCACATGCCGCACCTCCCCTCATTAATATTCATGAGCGGGTGGATTTTTACACTCACGCAGAAGGTCGAGCAGAAAGACATTTTTGCTTTCAGTTTGACGTTTCTTTATTGAAAGTTAATCTATTAAATAATTATACGCAGCAAAAAAGTGTATTTAGTGTCTTTATTTCTTCAGCACTTGAGACAAAATGTAAGTTTCATTTATGCTTATACATTACGGTAAAATATAAATTTCTCGGTGATTTTCCAGATATTGTATCGAATTCCAATTTACTTCAACCCAACCCCAGCGACCGAAAGCAGAAGGGAATAACGTATCAGAGCAGTAAATTTGAACAAATTGAAGGTCAGTTATATACAGTGCTACAGTGACATGAAGCGAGGTGTTTTATGACTTCGTTTTGTGGCAGATTCACTGCCATTAAAACAGTGCTACCGTGAAATACAGTGAAGTGTTTGATGACGTACTTTTGCGCAAGATTCACTGCCATAAAATGAACACGAGATACCATGATACTCTGTCTTCTTGGTTCTTTCGGTAAAGTCACGTAGAATGGAAATAATAAAATAATAAAAATAAAACATAATAAAATAATTCTCACGACGTTTCGGCCACAACGCAAGCAGCCGTCCTCAGGTGAAGAACAGGTCTGTCGAGAGGACAGAGTCTGAATGACAACCCCAGGCTTGGAGCGTCTATTTAAGCTGGGTTGGAGGGGGGGAGAGCGCCTTGACAAAATAATTTGCATATCAAGGGGAATTTTGCATATTTATGGGAAATTCAGATATGCGATTAGTACTACTTAGTACTACTTGACTTTACCGAAAGAACCAAGAAGATGAATCCCTGCAGTCACGAAAGCTTTAAATCATTATACTCAGCTCAATTGTTTTCGTAAATATTACAGCTTCCGTCCAAGGACGGGCAAACAAGCTCGTGGCTTAACATGCTTCTGCATTTCGCCATATTTGCGCGGACCTTCAACCCCGGCACGTTCTTTTGCGCCTCCGAACCCGGCAAATGTCTCGCCAACGTTGGCGTTGTGGGTGGCGGGCGGACTGACGTCAGGAGAACAAACGGACGGCAAAGCCGCAGAGTTACGAAAGAAAAAATATCTCGCTGCCTCGTCTGGAGGCGGCCCTTGACTCGGAGTTTCTCCGGCATCTTGCACACTCACCGCCTGCGAACGCGCGGAGCTGCGTAAAACCCATTGTCTGGTCTCCTCGCTGTCTGGTCTCCTCCTCCTGCTGACCGCAGCGACGGCGTTCCGCTGTCCGCTCAGTCCAACGCAGCCGACGATGGCCGTGGGCAGTGCGGTAAAAAAAAAATCACCGCACTCTGCGCAATTGTACGCAGGCATTTTTCTTTTTAAAATCAGCATTCTAAAACTAAACGCAATTATTTGTTTAGTTTTAAAGCAGGTAAGGCCCACTGAGCTAGAAACTCTTTTTCAGACGCGACCTGGTCACAAATGATAGCTAAACGAAGTGGCTTAGTACGTGGATATTTATAACAGCCAAATAATCTAAACTTATATTTCTCAATGTGGAGGGAAAAACAGGAGGGCCTGGAAAAAATCCACGCGATCAAGGGGAGAACACGCCAGCTCCAAATATAGAGGAGGCGTTAGGGTTAGAACCGAACCCACAACCTCCTGTATACCAGGCGAGGTAGTGAACATCTCGCCACCGTGGCGTTTGTGAATATGTTTTGTCGTACTTATGAGTGTTGTCATAGAAAAACAATAATATTAAAATAAAACATGTTTTATTTTTATTATTTTATTATTTCCCTTCCACGTGACTTTACCGAAAGAACCAAGAATATGAATCCCTACAGTCACGAAAGCTTTAAATCGAAATGTAATAATATTAAATATAAATAAACGCGTGCATCGCAAATTCATGGTATTCGTCATAGCTGGTCGTCTGAGTGGATGATGACTGCTCCATCTTTGCTGCCCGGTTTGTCTGACTGGTATGTCTGGGACCGTCGATGGCTGGTCAGCCCAATCCATGTCATATTACTTTTGTTACTACTCGGACTACTTTCATGGCCAGCGTGGCCCGTGTCAAAATCACTCGGAATGAGCGCAATGTCACCACATTTCAGATGCTAAGCTGTGCTGAGCCTGTAAAGTGCTCCAATCGGCCACTGCCATGTATTGTCAGCTTGTTATTAACCGATAATACACAGAACAAATAATGATTCGTACCGTTGTGGAGAATACCATTTAAAAATGTGAATAAGCAGGCAATACGACTCCCTCGTCACGATGTTAACTACCTCGCCGGGTACGCAGGTGGTCTTGGTTCCACCCCGACTCCGATGCCTGCTGTACATTTAGAGTTTGCGTGTTCTCCTCGTGGTCACGTGGCTTTTTCACCGCGTCTTCCGGGATTTCCCCTCCACATTTATAATCATGGGTTTAGATTATTTGGCTTCTATACATTTCCACATGATAAGCCATTTCGTTGAGATCGAATGTGTGACCAGGACGCTTTTTAAAAAAGAGCTAGAAGGCTCAGTGGACCTTACCTGGTAAAATACAAAAATAGTTTAAAATAAAATAGTTTCACAAATCTGCCCCTTGACAAAAACGATATATAGAAGGCTGTGGTGGCTGATGGGATGTGTTAAACATTATTTATTTCAATGTGGCAGCACAGATATGGGGAAAAGAGGTGTGTTCTGCTGAATTATTTAGTAAATTATAATGCACACAATGATGCTCTTGATTACGTTGTGTTTGTATTATATAGTTTGCATCGAACCAGGACCCATATCTCTAACAAAGGGGGTCCTTGCCTATACCTCTTTGGCAGTTCACCAGCATTGATTCGAGCGAGCCTGATTCCGCTGATGAGACGTTGAAATGTCTAAACCGGTCCCGAGGTTTGCTTGTGTTCAACCAACGCTGCTGAAGTTATGCATTCCCAGAAATGTCGTGCGGCTGATGTGCTGTGTCAAAAAATACACGCTTTTATATTTCGCTATGTGAAATAATTTACGCAATTGCCTCGCAATCCAGGTTGTTTGGAGTATCCTCTGTCGACCGTGGTGCCACGTAGTGGGCCGCAGTGCACTGTGCCGCACATCGGCTGTTGTTCTGCACTTCTATGCTCCCACGTCTCCGCTGCCGCGCATTCACCAGACCCCGCACCGAGCGTCGTGTGTGGGTTATAGATCATCGAACAACCCCCCCCCCCACGATCCGTACGCCGTGGTGCGGCCCTCACCCCGCAGCTGACGGGCGAGAGGGCTGCACCGCCACGCACGCATTGCCCATAAAAACAAGAGGCAATTTGTGATAACCTTTTCAAACGAGTCGATGATCAGTTTTATGTTTTTTTAACACATGTCATTCGGTTTTTCCACCTCAGGTGCTGTTGACACGCGTAATATCTGACCTATTTCAACTTACTCTGACGACGTACGGACCGACCCCTTGCTTCACCGCGCTTTGTAGGTTAGTGGGCTAATCACAATCGCGACTCGGACTGTGTTTACCAGATTCCGCGACTGTTCACACCCCCTGAGAAGCGAACGCTGCTAAAGGTCACCACAAACATTGCCACCATTCTCAGCATGAGGGTAACAACAATGAATATTCTGGGGGGTCCCAGATTTGGCAACCGCGGTTTAAAATTAGCTCTCGAAAGGGCTATTTTCCTCTCCCGTGTTTGCGCAATACTGTCCTTGATTTTTTTGTACGGCTCCTAATTGTGTCTTAGAACACAATCGCCCCGAGCCTGTTTCCCCTCGTTTAATATTCACGTAGACAAAAAAGAATGGTGAACGCGTTCAGTGGAATGCTGACTATTCTGGTTATGCTACGAATAAATCATCAGCAGCATTTATTTATTTTAACCAACGAGTTAAACAAACCCCAAAGGAGCCACACAAACATGACCAATTTTGGATGGGTGACCTGGTTTGTCATGTTCATCATCGTCGTCGTCATCAGCCACAATCAATCCACTGCTGGATGAAGGTGCTCGCCAATTCGTGTTAACAAAATCAGTCCTAAGGCCAGCGCACGAGCTGATTTTAGGGCTCCATCTCCGCGGGGAACAGACAGGCCAACCACCTACTTGGTGTACCGCCATTGACAAGCAGCACTCGAATTGCGTTCAGACAACACGTGCCTCCAAATACATCCACTTCTCCAATCGCTACGGTAAACGCTGAAGGCGCAGCCCTGCAATTTCCCACTCACGTCGCTGCTGGCCCAAGGGCCTCCACTAGAGGGAGCTCCCGACAGCCCCTCTGGATGGTTATTTCGCCTACTCTTCCATCCTCACAGCGAGGAATCGCGATCAAATGTGCAAAGCAATTCGTGAATAATATAATTGTCGAGCATTTTCTGAAAATCGTAGCAGTAAAAAATAAAACATTCCCCATTCTAACACTAAAAAATGTCCCCTAATTTCCCCAGATAAGCCTCACTGAATCTCAAGTTACTTTCTGAAAAGGGTCCCTATGCAATCAGATTTCTTTGGTCAATTCAATTCACGAGGGCTTGGCTTTTTTTGCGTGGGAGAGTAACCGGAGGACCCAGAGAAACCCCCGCCCCCGCACGCGAGGGGGGCGACTCTCAGCCACTCCCAACTCAAGAACGTCATTGCCCAAACGGGAGCCTCGTCAGAGCAACATTCGCCGGCGTTGATTTCACCAGCCCGCTGCGATAACATTCGCGACCGAGTTACGCAACGTAACGTGCAGCAGCCCTTTATCAAAACACTGCTGGTGGAAAACACCTGACCCCCCCCCCCCCCCATTGGCAACAAGGGTTATTTGACTGTTCTTCACCAAGGTGCGGTCATCGCGAGTTGGTGAAGGCGGATGCCTAGAACCAGTTGATAAATCATTCGCCACTCATGTCAGCCGTGTCAGCAGGAGTCACACTCAGACGAGTAAGGTCATCGCAATGCAATGCGCTGACCACTTTGCCACCGCTCCACCCCAACCGAGTTACGTCCATCTCGCCGGTCGGTTTTCGGGGTTCATCACCGCGACACTGATCGGCGCCGTGTCCGACGTTTCGCTCCACGCGCTGGGAGCTTCTTGCAAGAAATCCATTCCTCGCCGAATGCGGGAGGACATCGTGCCGAACAAACGCGCGACGCGATCAGAAAATGAATCGGAGAGGCGCTCGGCACGGCAGCGAAATCTCTCACGGGGCCGCGCACTCGAGCGAGGTTCCTGATATGGAAATTAGAGATGGACATAACAACAGGCGCGCGCCACGCAAATGAGCCGGGAAGCGAGCGGATGAGCGGGAGGTACAAGTGAAGCGTGCCCCCCCCCTCCCCCGCCCTTTTGTGCTCGGATTTGATGTGGCAAGGTGAGTTTGCCGAGATAACGAGGTGCCCCCCACCACTCACCCCGCTCCACGCCCCGACAGCTCTCGCCCAGAGATCTGTTTTGCGCGCCACTGAGCTCATCTCCGCCCAGCTCAAGCCCTCCTCTTGCAGGGCCACACGCGGCGGCGTGGGCGTGAAATAAAGGAACCGTGAACGCACACAAAGCTCGACGGCCAGAGCTAACGCAGTGGTCACACAACCCTCACGACAGATGGACGGTTTGTCAGGAGGGCTTCCTCCACGCAACTTTTCTTTTAGCTTCTGAAATAAAAAAACAAATGGCATTACTCCATCTCCACCCTGGATATCTTCTCGGGAAGGTTACTTCTTTTGCTTACCGCCGCAAGCCTTAGTCTCCACCACTGGCCGCCATCCCTTCGATTAGAACGAGTACGGTGTGAAAGAAGTTCAACAGACAACGTGTCCAGCCGCAGCCCACTTTCTTAACAGTCAATATGATCAGTTTAACACGTCGTCTTTCGCGACCAATAGCATCCATGACAGAGGTTTTTGTTTGGGTTATATCGCGTAAATATATAAATGTGTCGTTAAAACCCGCCACCACCCGACACAGCCAACAATTAAAGGTTGGCACGTAAACAGAACGTGGCCAATTCGTCACTAGTACAGCACACCGGTGTGTTGCAGAGCCAAGCCACAACATTTACAATCTGAGTACGACGTTTCTCCAGTAATTACAACTAGCTTCATCAGGCGACAGCCAGATTTGTGGAGAAGTCCACCTGTTTCGTACCTTATAGAGAGGCGTAAATGTGGTGAACACGCTTGTGCGCTCTTGCGCAAAGTGGGGGGGGGGGATTGATGAGTCAACGTATATTAAGCATGCGCAAACATTTACATATTTTCGCAATCTAACCCAAAAAAACCTTCTATTATAGTCAATATGACGTCTCTATCTTGCACGCGTTCTATAATCCACGGCTTTATCTTTATGTAATTCAGAGCATGTGCCTCTCCACACTCGTGTTGTGCACTTTACAAATTGTGGTCCCATTTACTTCGTCGATTATCCACTTTCTCATAATTCACGAGTTAAAATTGTCCCAAAATCATCAACATTCCAACTCTGCTTGTGAGCACGGCCTGAAATAAGACGTGTTTCGTAATAGCCACGGATAGGATGGTAACATGATTCCGAGAGAACAATAAATACCACCTGAAGGTTCAAAGAGGAAAGACTTTAAAATAAAATGTTTACCACTGAAAACGCACGTTTAGATGGTAAGCACATGTGACTCACAGAAATAGCCGGTACGACATTCCTGTTTAAATATCAGCCCCCCCCCCACTCCCCGTGGTTTCTCTGACATGTTTTTCTTGGCATTTAATTGAGCCCAGATTTCTCTGCTTCTCAGAAACAAGGAAGACATTTTCAGTAAAAAATGGGGTATAATTACCTTTTTCCGAGTATTACGAAACTAAACTAACATTTTTATTTTACCAGGTAAGGCCCACTGAGCTATTTCGCTCTTTTTCAGAAGCGACCTGGCCACAAATTATATTTCAACGAAGTGGCTTATCATGTGGAAATGCACTCTAAAGCTATGTTAAAACATGTGGAGGGGAAACCCAGAGGACCCGGAGAAAAATCCACGCGACCACAGGGAGAGAGACACGCAAACTCCAAATATACAGTAGGCATGGGGATCGGGATCGAAGCCACGACCTCCTGCACACCAGGCGAAGTTGTTAACATATCGCCACCACGTGGCGCCAGCTTTAGAGTGTCCCCTGCATCACGAGGTGCGCACGTGAGTCGCATTATTAATCGTCACGACAAGAATAAAATGCATTGGGTGTCATTGTTGTCCTTCCTCAGCACCCTCCGATTAGCTCGGTTGGCTACGTACGGTGGTGCGAAAGAAGTTCAACATACATTTCGATTTAAGACTTCAATCAGACTGTCTTCTCGACAGACCTGCTCTCCACCTGAGGATGGCTGCTTGCGTTGTGGCCGAAACGTCGTGAGAATTATTTAATGTTTTATTTTTATTATTTTATTATTTCCATTCTACGTGACTTTACCGAAAGAACCAAGAAGATTCAACATACATGCTGTAACATTTTCCGTGCGCGTCGATGCACGCGCCGTAGGGTATGCGTGGACACGTTGCACAGTGGCGAAAACTAACCGCGGCTCCTCGGCAATGGGCCTGGATCCTGCTGGTGGGATTCGCCACGCAGCAGCAGCTCCTCCGGCTACCCAACCCCCGTAGGAGGCATTGATAGCGGAGGAGGGGCGGTTGTAGAGGCCACGAACCTTGGGATTCGGTTTCATGGGCGGTTGAAACGCCTCTTCAATTGTTACCTCGATTGGCGGCGTCTGGCACGCAACGTGTTTTTGGAAATCCTAGAAAAATAATAATGTGAAAGCGGACAAGTCCTCTCGGGAAAACGTTGCAATATTTGAGAGTTTCTGAAATAACTTTGCTTACTCCCTGCTGCTGCTACTGCGGCTACTGCAGCTACTGCAGCGACTACAAGTCCCACGCGTGGTGCGATACGAGGTCACAACGTGGCGCGTAAAGTCGTGCGCCAAAAAACAAAATTGCGCGGGAAATTTGACCCCGCGGAGTGAAAACAGCGAGGCTCGGATGCGACACACGGAGGACGCGTGCGGGCAAGCGCCGCGCTGCTTGTGTCGAGGGAGGATGCGGGCCGAGTTTGGAGGCAGAGGACAACAAGGGCCGATGGTAGAGCTGGGACATCCGATTATTTAATTTGATCGAAATGTACTTTTTTTTAAGACGATTAGCAGGACTGGCTACGTATGGTGCGAAAGAAGATCACCATACATACATATACATACGAATGTGTTGTAGTTGTTGCGGTTGATTTTTGTTGTTTGTGCACCGCTGCCAACGCAGCAACAGCAGCAGCATCATCACCAAATTGTTTGATAATTATCAACTCGTTTGCTCTACCGATTGTCGGTTCCATGCTTCGACTAAAAGGATACCATGACAATAGATAGCGGGGTGGGGGTGCAATGGCGTAACTTAATGAGTTACCACGTCGTCCTGCGGGATGGAATGTTTATGGGCAAGCTCGATGACTTTACCGGTATCACGAGTCGCATCGCGCTGGGTATGGCTTGCCGGGAATTTCCCACTTTCGCGACACACGATGTCGGGGGTGGACCCATTGTTTCTTTAAATACCCCAGTAAATTGGCCACACCAAAAAAACGTAGTCAATTAAATGTTTATGCACACTATACCAAACTTTTTATTTTACCAGGTAAGGTCCACTGAGCAATACGGCTCTTTTTCAGGAGCGACCAGGCCATAAACGGTAGCTCAACGAAGTAGCTTAACACGTGAAATGTATAGCAGCCACATTCTCTAAACGCGTGTTGATTCTAAATGTCGCGAGAAACCCGGAGGGCCCGGAGAAAATCCACGCGACCGCGCGGGGAGAGAAACACGCAAACTCCAAATATACAGCAGCAGCAGGCGTCAGGGTGGGGATCGGGATCGAACCCACGACCTCCTGTACACCAGGCGAGGGAGTTCACATCTGGCCACCGCGTTGCCCCACATATGGCGATGGACAGAACTAATCGACCCAAAACGAGAGAGGTGGCGAGGCGTTCTGGAGGGGTCCAAGGCACGCGTCCTCCAATAACACCCCGTTTCAGTGGGGGGGGGAGGGGGGTGTTATTGTTGCTGTTGTTGAACATTGCTCGGCGTGTCGCCGCGCCTGCCTCCACTCGTTTCCTGGAGGCTGCTGCAGTCCTACACGTGCATCTCGTCTGGAAATTACCGGAATTTACAGAGACAGGAATAAAGCCTAAAAAAGACCATGTTTTCCCCCGAACCAGATCCACCCTCTTACGCCATCGCGTATGTTGTGTGGTGTGTGTGGTTCGTGTGTCTGTGGTGTACGTATGTTGAACTTCTTTCGCACCGTACGTAGCCGACCGTGCTAATCGGAGGTGTGGTGTCTGTGTAGTGTGTGTGGGGTATGTGTGGTGTGTGTGGTGCGTGTTGTGTGTGGAGTGTGTGCATGAGATCACACAGAACGCCAAGTATTATTATTATTGTTTTTGGCGTTCACGTCAAAAAGTATTTTTTATTTTTGTCTAACCCTTTGTAAGACGCCAAAGGCGAATCATTAAATATAACCCGGCTTGAGCCCCCGGAAAGATGTGTCATTGCGACGGTGCCCCATTTGTCTACTCGGAATCGTGTGAACGACCCGAGGCGCTCCTAGGAGCGAGATCTGGGATCTTTGTTGGAACTGGCCTAGGCGCTGAGAAATCGACTGCATCTTTGGCCATTGAACAAGTATTTTATAACTTTTCTTGGCAGCAGCAGCAGCAGCTTCTTGGTTGTGGAGGCCGTGACGAAATAATGCTCTGGGAATTTTTTTATTTTATTTATTATTCGACTCTCAGATGCAGCCAAGGCGCCTTTTTTGTCAGACCAAATTAAAAACAATTAGATGGTGATTAGATTTCGTTTACGGGCGAATACTAAGCACCAGGGACGCACTGAACTTGCAACGCAAACGTCACCGGTTCGACTCGGATCTTCTGGCGTGGCGGTTGCAACGATGGGTGGACCAACTCTCCAAAAGTTCCCTCGCCTCTGTCCGTCGAGCAGTACACATGGGTTAGCCAATCGGCAGGTTCCAGCGTGGAGAAGTAGGCCAAATACCGGCGAGATTAACTCTTGAGACCCCCCCTATATTGGAAGCCCTTCCGCCAGCAGTGGCGTGAGTGTGGCATTGCAGGGCTGCGCCTTTATTTTGCTCCCTTCCTCCATTTACCAACCGCGTTATGGTCTCTTTGCCAACGGGACAAGGTGCAATGAAAGTAAAAAAAAAACATTGCGGTTGTAATTTCGCGAGACCTTCACGGCAGCGAGTGAAATGAGATTTTATGCCCCTTTTTTCGGCCTGTTGTAAATCCCACAAAGTGGCTTCACGCTGATAGTCGTAACGACACACGGTTTATGACCACAATTAATGCGACCCTGACCGGACAAATCCGCTCGCAGTTTCGCCCTTCGAGTGACGCGCTCACGCAGCAACGCGCTGGAGACCATCGGCCCAGAGCGAGCTCGCTCAGGATGGCTCAGGGTGGCTCCGAGTCATCCTGGACTCGCTCAGGGTGGCTCAGGGTGGCTCCGAGCCATCCTGGACTCGCTCAGGGTCGCTCAGGGTGGCTCAGGGTGGCTCCGAGCCATCCTGGACTCGCTCAGGGTGGCTCAGGGTGGCTCCGAGCCATCCTGGACTCGCTCAGGGTCGCTCAGGGTGGCTCAGGGTGGCTCCGAGCCATCCTGGACTCGCTCAGGGTGGCTCCGAGCCCAGAGCTCTCCCACTCCACCGCGCTCCACACGCGTCGTCCCCGTGAGATGGAAGGGGCAGGGGTAGACGACTCGTGGACTTGACGCGAGCGAACGCCAACCACGTGACCTCGCGTCAACGTTCAACGGCAGAGGCAATTGTGGGGTTTGGAGGGGGTGTGCATCATGTCAGGCGAAGCATTTTTGTCGGGCAGAGAAAGGGCCGCCGCGGTTTGATTCATGTGGTGGTGTAAAAACATTTTTGTTAAATCCCCCGCCACCCCCACTCTCCAGAGTGCTGCACGTGGCTAATTTACGACGTTGAGTTGGCTGAGGAGTTGTAGTTCAAGAGTGAGCGGATATGGTGAAAACAAACTCAGGCCATAGGAGAAGAGATTGAGAATAGATGATGATGAAGATGATGATGATGCTGATGAGACATGTACACAAGTGCTTGCTGTACAATCGCCGTACATTGCTGTTTCGCGGGTCCGTTGCCACGTTCACGGTGCTAAGAGGCTGCGTGACGAGTCCCCAACATTCGTGAAGGCGTTCTCCTTGCGCGATGCATGGCGACGGTGTTCCTGAAAAGTGTGCGCAGGGCCAGCCAGACCCCGAGCGTCGCCACAGACAGCACAGAGAGACGCCCTCCCTCACTCCATCCCTCCCTCCCTCGCCTCCCTCCTTCGCCCCCTCTCACCTTCGCCTCCCTCCCTCGCCTCCCTTCCCTCCTTCCCCCCTCGCCTCCCTCCCCCCTAACTTCCCCTTTTTTCAAGACTTTTTCACTCTGCGTACCTCATCGCATTTCTTTTTGTTCTTCCACTTTTGCTTCGTGATATCACTTCTGTTTTAGTCGGGCGCGCACTTGCGCGTGCCATGTGCCTCTGCGATGTTATACATAGTTTTTGTTTTAATATACACACGTATATATAATTAACTCGTCTGGCTGCTTGGCACATTGAGTCGAGCACGCGGCGTGAGACTTGAAGGGGTCAATTTCAAATCCCCGGCCGGGATGATCGCGGTCCCTCACTCGGGCAGTGTTTCTCTCCCCCAGTCATCGTGAGCTCACACGGTCCGTGATCATCAGCACAATGATATCATCACATGGTCAATCCGATGCTGGATGAAAGCCTCCCCAAGCCGCCGGTATCTGCCATGATCCTGCAATGTGATCGTTTAGCGCACACACGAAGTGGTTTCATCGTCCATCTCTCACCGAGGATGGAAATCTGGGATGACGCGTTCCACTCCCTTGGCTCTCACTCTCCATCGTTCTTTTTTTATTAATCGGCCGTCGTCCCTCCCAGGACGCGTCCTGCCCAAGGCCGCGTCCTTTGCTCGGCAGTTTCAATGATGTCGTTAAAACCTCTCGCGTTCGCGTTTTCCCCTCCTGCTGCCTCCTCGACGCAATTCCCCAACCTTCCAGTGCATTCTTTCAACGTCACGTCGAAAGACAAAACAAGTGATGGAAACAAAACAAACCAACGATATCAAACGCGAATGATATCACCGCTGCCCCGGACTCCGTCAGCAGTAACCTTTATTTCCTTTTGTGGCTGCGTCTGTTGAAAATTTCTCCCGCATCTCGCCCCTGACTCCGAGACAAAAGCTCCCTCACGTTGACATTTGCCCTCGCTGGATCATCCCTGTCCGCCACTGTGACGTCGATTGAGTCACACGCACACAAGCACACGTGCACACGTACACACACACGCGCATGCACGTACACGGGCGTTGACTTTTAACACAAAGAAGCCAGCGTCTTTCGATGTCACAGCCTGGCTGCACATCAACGTCTGTGCTTTGTGTCGTCCTCTTATTCTTCGTAGCCGGGTGGTGGCGGTGGTGGTGGTGGTGGTGGCGGTGGTGGTGGTGGCGGTGGCGGTGGTGGCAGTTGCGGTGGTGGTTGCGGTGTTGGCGGTGGTGGTGGTGGCGATTGTGGTGGTGGTGGTGGCGGTGGTGGTGGTAATTGCGGTGGTGGTGGTGGTGGTGGTGGTGGTGGCGATTTTGGTGGTGGTCGCGGTGGTGGCGGTGGTAATTGCGGTGGTGGCAGCGGTGGTGGGGTGGTGGTGGCGGTGGTGGTGGTGGTTGCGGTGGTCGTGGAGGTGGTGGCGGTGGTGGTGGCTACGCTGCACGTGGCTGCCTGTAGCCCAGCACTGTTAAGGCAGCAGTCAGGGTTGGTGGATCACCAGGCAAATGTTGTGAAACTAATTTCCCGTGGGCGTCGAGGAAGTTCCACATACCCTGGCTCGCCAGGAGAAGGCAGCACATGAAGTGGACTGATGGCCGTCTATTTCCATCTGTACGGAAATAGAGTATTGCCCCCCCCCTCTCTCGCATTGGTTTTCTCCGGGTGCTCCGGTTTCCTTCCAGATGTAAAATAAAACTCATTATTCATTGGCTGAAAAAAGCATCTTTAAATAACAACCCAATGCACGAACCTCCGAACAAAATAGACCCGCGACTCAGCGTGACTTTTCTGGATAAATAAATCAAAGTAATTAAGACAAAGGTCGTTTTTTTTACATGTCATCAGCTGCTCGGATTTGCTATCTCCACGAGTTCCGGACTCGGTTCCTCTCGTCACATCCACCGTCCTCGAATCTCGTTCGGCCACATGCGCTCAGCTCCCCCTTCGACCTTCGTCTACTCCTCCCGCCTTGCAGCCATTCGCATTGCGTCTTCTTCACCTACTTTAATTACACTTCGCAAGCCCAGCGTTACAAAAAAAGAGACAACAGTGTGCAAAAAGGAATAATAAAGTATTCTTAGTTTTTTTCGGTAAAGTCACGTAGGTAAAAAATTAAAATTAAAATTAATAAAAGTAAAATAAATAAAAAATCACGACGTTTCATTATATATATATTTTTGTACTTTTATTAATTTTAATTTTTTACCTACGTGACTTTACCGAAAAAACTTAAGAATATGAATCCTTGCAGTCACGAAAGCTTCAAATCTAGAAATAATAAAGTACGCGCGTTAAAATAATAACACGATACATATTGCATCATCATCAGCAGCAGCTTTCGCCCTTGTCGCACCGTGACAATGGGATTTAAATAGAACCAACTCCACGCTTTGCTACGTTATATTTACTACTGAGTGGATAATGACCTTCAGTTATCCGCGTGGCATTACGGGGGTTTGAATGGTCGCTCTTGTAACGCAGTATGGGCAGCGTCGTGGCAAGCCTTCTGTCCATCCCGACGCCGAAGAGATTCAACGCCAGGGCATCGGCATTGTGACACGAGGTGGCGGTGATCCCCTTCTTTCATCGGCGAAGAAAACACCACACGGTGAGGTGAAGAAGGCAGCGGGAACGTTGTTTTGCTCTATTGTGTCGGCGGCCTCGGGAATATTAGGGCTGTCTTTGGGGGGGTGGGAGGGGTGGGGGTTGTTTTTGTCTCTTATTAAATATATATTAAGACTACCGACACCCGTGCCACACCCCCACGAGACCACACAACAACAAGAAACATCAGAAGTGGCGACTGCCACTCTCCGCGCCGATGTCGATGATTGGTATATCGACGACCGGGGTATGCGCTAGCTGGGTGCTGGGTGCTGGGTGGGGGTGGACCCTACACCACCAAATTGTCCCTCTGACTCAACCCAAGTTCACTTTCCTGTTTAGCGCGGTGAATCACCGTTACAGCCCCCCCCCCCAAAACCCACCACTGCCCCCCCCCCCATCTGAGAGGAGTTGGAGCCAGGCCTGTCAACGCAGCTGGCTTAATGATGCAGATTGAGGGGATCTCATTATAAAACATTTTTACAACGGATATAAATAACTCGACAAAGTGGCGTGGTTTTTTCTCTCTCCAAAATCCGAACGCGATCACAGTTGGGGAGGGGGGGTAGTGGAGGGAGATGGGGATGAAAGAGGGCATCATCTCAGACTTAGCTCGTGCTTTCTCAATGTTGGCGCTGTTCGCTTGACCGCGGGGCGTTTGGGACATTTATAGATTCATAACAATAATCTTGATCTCACCGGTCACGTTTTCATCGCGTTCCAGGAAGCAGTGGTGGCAGTGTGGACGTGTTTTCGTGTAAACAGGATTGGCGTGGAGCGATGCGGCATTGGCGTGAATTTAGGTGAATTACTGAATGCTGAGAAAACAGCGGCGTGATGATGAGTGCACGGTGGTTCACAACTTGCGCAACGAACTCAGAAACCTGGATCCAATTCCTGGTAGCGGCTGCAATCAGAGGTGACTGGTATCTGAACCAGTCGTGGGCTGTTCCTCCATCAACCCACACTGACCAGTGTGGTAAAGTATGGTGAAAATGTGCATTATTGCATGATTAAAATGTGTACATTCAAAACCTGAACACACATACCAAACAAACCACCCGCCTGTTTACAGATGTTGCCCTCCCCACAATTGTCATGGCATGGCAAGGCCTTCATCCAGCAGTGGATTTCAAAAGGGGCAGAAGATGGGCCACGGTGGCGAGCTGTTAACTACCTCGCCTGGTATGCAGGAGGTCGTGGGTTCGATCCCAAACCTGACGCCTGCTATTGTATATTTGGAGTTTGCGTGTTCTCCCCGTGGTCGCGTGGATTTTTCTCCGGGTCCTCCGGTTTTTCCCTCCACATTGATACATTTTGCGTTTAGAGTATTTGGCTGCTATAAATGTCCACGTTATAAGCCCCTTCGTTGAGCTGTTATTTGTGGCCAGGTCGCTTCTAAAATATATATATATAGCTCAGTGGGCCAGTACTTGGTAAAAAAAATATATATATATATACGTATATACATTAACCAAAAACAAAAAGAATAACGGGCAGTTTGAAATTTTCTAAATAAAAATCGCATGCTTGTGTTTTGGTCGACAGCAGCACTTTTTCAGTGGAGCAGGCGGGAAGCACCCTGCTGCGTTTGTCCCGGGGGCTCCTTTGAACTCTGCTGTCTCCAGCAGAAACAGCAGCGGCAGAAGCAGCAGCAGCAGATTGTCACAATTAGGGCAGGCACACGAGCGCCCTGGGTCTCATTATGAGCTCACACGGAGCGCTGATGTCACTCGGTCCCTCAGGTCTGGCTCCATGACTCACACGCGAGTACACGACGGTACGTCAACATCGGTGTTGGGGAGACAAAGGCGGCCGGTTGTGGTCCTGGCCACACCACGCCCTCGTGTGCCGGTCCGGCCTTCACAGGCTGCTTGCCAAGTCTGCGCCAACAGCCTTCATTGCTGTTGGGAGAATCGTTGTCTTTCCACGTTTGTTTGTGTATTTATGTGTCCGTGTGCCGTTGTGTGTCTTGTATGAATTGGACACTTTTGTAGGATTAAACACGCAGGGCCCCACACAAGTCTAAAGCACAACCAAATCCTCCATCACAACCAATCCTCCACCACAACCAATCCGACACCACTAACCGAGTCCAGTCGACAACCACATCTATACACAACTAGCTGATTTAAAAATCACTGAAACCAATTATACACAGCATGGAATACATAATATCCATTTGTCTGTTAATTGGCTTTGAAGGCAGGAACCCCTCCAAAAAGCAACGCCCAGCATGTCGCGGCTGATACCAACAAACATCATCAAGCCCTGGCCACCACCTCCCGTCCAGCGGCACACGTACACACACGGTGGTTTTATCCGATTAGTTCAGTGATGTAACCGATCACCGTTTGGAAAAATCGGTTAATTAAATAATGGGGATAATCCACAGACCTCCTCCTGTCTCTATGCTCGCTGTCAGCCTCGTAATGCGACACGTGTACGTGCGCGCGTGCTGATGTCATTCTCCCCGCAGGGTTTACGACAAGAAAACCTGCCACGTGATCGGCCGGCCCCCCAAACAGTGTGTGACATTTACTCACAATGGGCGTGACGTGAGCTTAGCACAATCACATTCTCCGAAAAATAAAATAATGGGTAAAGTGCGTGTGCGTGGTGGTTGAACGGCTTTCGCACCAGCTAACAGCACTTGCCCCCAAAACAGTCTGGCACGCCTACACGGGGGATCTTTGTCTTTGTGGTGGATCGCGCGTTGCGCTACGAACCCGGCCACCCGAGTTCGATTCCCGCTCACGGCCGACACCAACGATGGATTATATCTGAACCGCTCCTGGGCCTTCCCCTTAGGCCAACTCAGCCTAAACACGAGTATCTGGTGCGGTGTGCAAACATCGCTACTCGTGAGACAAAGGCGGCCGGGCATCGTGCTGGCCCAACCACCTTTTCGTGTGCCGTGACGGCCTTCATAGGTCCCACTCGCTAACAGCACTTGCCCTAAAAGTCTGTTAAGGCTATGGGGGGGGGGGAATCTTTGTTTTGTGCGTGCGTGTTTATAGCGGGTGTCCACGCACGCAGAGGCCACCCTGAAACAGCCTCCCTGCAACTCGATGTAACCGCAACGTCGATAAAGTTTTCACTAAAATAGACGTTTACGCCGGCAGCGCGCGTGCTTCCTTGTGACCTCCCGTGCCCTCGCATTCCAAGGTCGCGTCCAGGAATCGTCGATCAAAGCAAAGCCGAATGTAACGTACAGCAACGAGGTTTCCATTCGAAGTGACATTATACAACCGGAACACTTGAACCCCAACACAAACATTACACTTATCGACAATCTTCACCGTGATCATTATAATGACGGATTTATTTTAATTCGTTTATAACGCGAGAAACCCGAAGTGGTAGAAAGGATGACCACGCCAAAACAAATACGCTAAATGAAATTATTTATTTCGCAAAACGAGTTTGTTTTCGCGGAGAGCATAACCTAACCTTGGAAAGCTTCAGAATAAATGTGCTGTACATGTGTTGAACTTCTTTCGCGCCGTACGTAGCCAACCATACTCATCGGAGGTGATTCAACTGTTGCATTGTACTTACATTTACACGTAATTAACACAATACGACGTTCAGTTATCACCTAATAGCTTTCGTAGAAATTAACTCAATGTGAGCGGTGTCGTGTTTCCGCTGTAGTTACGCGGGGTACGATGAAATATAGCGGAGAACAAGTGGCAGATAAAGCAAACATTGAGCGTCTCCCAAGTAGCTCAAGGGTACCCCCGGGGATTTATGAGAAAATAAAATATCTGTGAACGAAATGATCAAATTTAACTCAGATCCGAATGAAAATAAAAGAACGCGTGATTTCTTTCATCATCATCATCATCACTCACGATTCATCCACTGCTGGATGAATGCTTCCCCACGCTGTAATCATTGCGATGCAGCGAACCATCCCCCACCCTGCACCGTACGCACATTTCATCGCTCCATCTCCTCGGTGAGCATCCTCTCCGACGCATTCCATTCCCTTGGCTTGCATTCTAATTTCGCTCTGAAGATAATTGTAGTAACTGGAATTGGAATTTAGGCACCAGACATTCCGACCCAGCCCGTCTTTGATTTAGGGCAGCGTGCTATCTCCCTCCTGTCTTCATGAGGCACCGCGGTCTGTGATTATCATTTTACCACATTATTTTTAAATTACTCATTGTATTTGTAATTAATTCCAGTCACGTGATTATGTTACACAACTGTGATATAATACCATCTGAGCACCGTGACGTGTCGCTGGTTATTACGACAAATCAGCATCATCGGGCGATTTGCCAGAAC